>NW_024070209.1:75546487-76146487 GCF_014754425.2 Oryx dammah | reverse complement strand
GCAGCCCACCAGGCTCCCCTGTCCCTGGGATTCTCCAGGCAATTTAGAAGTATATTATAAGATTAAAATAAGTTAAAAGATACTAAGAATTTGGCACAATAAAAGTAAAGTAGCATTTCCAACTTTAATAATTATTACTACTATTTTTTCAAAGGTTTATGTCAAAAAAGAAAATAATGCTGTCATCATATTATCAATATTAATATTAAAGATATTATACATGATACAATTAAAATTTTAAAAAAATATTCTGACCATACATGTGGGATCTTAGTTCCCTGATCAGGGATCAAACTCTCACCCCATGCCCTGGAAGCATAGGTGTCCTAACCACTGGACTGCAAAGGAAATCCCAACAATTTTTACATACCTATTTTATTACATGGGTTTCCCTCATAGCTCAGTTGGTAGAGTCTACCTGCAATGCAGGAGACCCAGGTTCGATTCCTAGGTCAGGAAAGATCCCCTGGAGAAGGAAATGACAACCCACTCCAGTATTCCTGCTTGGAGAATCCCATGGACACAGGCACCTGGTAGGCTACAAGAGCTGGACATGACTGAGTGACTAAGCGCATTTTATTACCCAAAATTAGTACTGAGTAAAATATCTCTAAAAGCTATGTTAGACAGACATACTTGCTGGCCTTGCTAAAATCTAACCCCACCTTTTTTTTTTTTAAACTAAGAATGACCCAGTTTTATTTGAGCAGCAACATTAGTAGCCCCAGGCTCAATATTCTCTTTCCCATAGTCCCTTGCAACATGCAGTCACATAACAGATTACATTGTAACAGAGTAACAAAGCTTCATAGATGGTACAGGAAGTGAAGGCTTTGCCTTATCTATGAAAGGAAACAGAGAGACTGAAACTTTCACCCTTATTTCTACCCTAGATACAAGGGCTATGCCTGAAGCTCCAGAAGAGGTGGCAAAGCCAGGGGAAAGTCAAGGGGATCACAGATAGGCTATTAATGCATTGCCAAAGAGGGAAGCCAATGCTGGTAGTTGACAAGGTCTGTATTATGTGAGTGTGTGTGTGTGTATGTGTGTGTGTGTGCGTGTGTGTGATCTATAATCCCCAGCTCAGTTACATCTCTATAAATTAACTTTCTGGTACTTTCAGCCAATTCTTTTCTCTGTGTGTACTCAGTTGGGCCCGTCAGGTTCCTCTTTCCATGGAATTTTCCAGACAAGAATACTGGAGTGGGTTACCATTTCCTACTCCAGGGGATCTTCCTGACCCAGGGATTGAACCTGGGTCTCCTGCATTGGCAGGCAGAATCTTTACCACTGTAACACCTGGGAATCCAAACACATTAGCAATTTATGAGAGAGGTATTATTATCTTTATCTTTTCTACCCATAAAACTGAGATGAAAACCAGTTCTTTTGATTCCAGATTTGATGCAGCTAAGCTGTATGCTGCAAGGTATAAGAGCCTTTGGTTTGAAAATGAAGTGAGAAGCCATTAATCTTTCCGGAAACCAATTCTTCCATCTATAAAACGGGGATTATAACAAATACTTCATTCATTTTTTGTAAGGGCCAACAGAAAAGGTTATATAAAAGTAGTCTATAAAAAGTGAAGAGTATCAGAAATTAGGTCTATATTATTATTAATGCAGATTTAAAACTTCACAGGTTCTGTTGATCATAAAATATGACTTTAGGACATTGAGTGGAACATTTCATAAATATTCCACCCAGGGTAATTCACTGATGGCTGATTATATTTCATAATGCTCTCAAAGAATCCAGAGATGACTCAACATCTCTCCATCCTGTCGGGTTTTCCTTGGAAGTTTTTCCAACAGAAGCTGCTTTCTCTGGCTTTTTGCACATCCAAGCACCAGTTTAAATATTGCAGTATTGCCTCTCCAACCTTCCTATGTAGAGGATTTAGGAAGATGTGTGGGTTCCTGAATTTTACTCACTTATGACAGAAGCTACAATTTGGCAGCAGAGGATACACTGGATAGCAGACTATAGAGCCACCCAATTAAAGTAGAAGTCCTAAGCTGGTTTCTTGGACTTCCCTGGTGGCTCAGATGGTAAAGAGTCCGCCAGCAATGCAGGAGACTCGGCTTCACTTCCTGGATTGGGAAGATTCCCTGCAGAAGGGAATGGTTACCCACTCCAGTATTCTTACCTGCAGAATTTCATGGACAGAGAAGCCTGGTGGGATATAGTCCATGGGGTCGCAAAGAATTAGACATGACTGTGTGACTAACATTTTCACTTTCACTTTTAAGCTGGTGTCTAGTGCTAAAATGTGCTAGGGCCAGTGAGGACAATGGTGTTAACTACTGGCAGGTGGAGAAAAGGGACCTAAGGGAGGCAGTAGAGACTAAGCTCTCGGCATCCTCTCATGTTAGCAGCCAAATAATCAATCCTTTACTTATTCCTCACAAAAATGAAAAGGTAGGCATCATTACTCGAGTTTCACAGATGAACGTTTAGAGTGGTTTGGTGCTTTGCCCAAATTTACACAATCTGTAAGAAAGGCACTTAGAATTCCAATCTTGGTGACCTGAATTCAGCCCATCATCTCAGCCCTAAGGTGCACGATGGGTCAGCTGCTGCCAGATGTCCAAAAAATTGGGAAGATTTTCAGAAAGAGAGTGCTTCTAAGAGCTGACAGACTCAGACACTAGTGGGGAAATCTGGCTCTATTAACCACTTTTATGGCTGAGATTTGCCACAGTATTTTTAGATGAGGACAAATACTGGCTGAAATGAGTAAAAAACAAGCTCTTGCATGAATGTAGTGTAACTATTTAAAGTTCAGAGACTTCTCTGGTGGTCCAGTGGCTAAGACTCAACATTCCCAAGGCATGGGGCCTGGGGTTTCATCCCTGGTCAGGGCACTAGATGTCACATGCTCCAACTAAAGACAGAGAAGGAAGTGGCACTCCACTCCAGTACTCTTGCCTGGGAAATCCCATGGACAGAGGAGCCTGGTAGGCTACAGTCCATGGGGTCTCTGAGAGTCATACACGACTGAGAGACTTCACTTTCACTTTTCACTTTCATGCACTGGAGAAGGAAATGGCAACCCACTTCAGTATTCTTGCCTGGAGAATCCCAGGGACAGAGGAGCCTGGTGGGCTGCTGTCTATGGGGTTGCACAGAGTCAGACACAACTGAAGCGACTTAGCAGCAGCAGCAGCACCAACTAAAGAGCTCACAGGCTGCAACTAAAAAAAAAAGATTCTGCATGCCACAACTAATGATCTCACATTCTGTAAGTAAGTCTTGGAGCAGCCAAATAAATAAATAAAAATATATATCAAAAAAGGTCAGGTTCTGCTTTCAGAATTGGGTGTAGATTCAGATTCCATCACTTTCTTTGTGACCTGGGGCATTCATTTAAATCTTTTTGCTTCAGTTTCTTCATTGTGAAAAGGAGAATAGTATTGATTCTGCCTCATAGCTTTGTTGTGAGGATTAAAGAAGGTAATTAATTTTAGCTATTATCTTTAGGGAAACTTCAGAGTGCTAGATCTTCATTGTGTTTATCTGGTGTCTAAATGAACTCTAATCTGGAGGGCAATAGATACAAAAAAAAAGACAGAACAGAACCCTAATAAGCATATATATCACCATTAATTTATCTTTCAGAAATTGTTTTTGAGGAAATAGACATTAAGCTGATTTAAAGTTCATAATTGAAGATGTATGGAGAAGCACCAGAGTTCAAGTGAATGGAGCTCCCCAGATGTGGCTGTTTCTATTACAAGTTATAACTGATAATCGGCAGCTCTTGTGAGTGACTGCTTCAGCCACATTCTCTCTGTACAAACTGTTACTACCCACTTGCTGTGAAAACAGGCAGCTAGGTCTGAACCATATGACCCATACCCCTCTCCACAGCCATGGGAACTATTCACCCAGACTGACCAAACAGATCTGTCTCCCAGGAACTTGGAATTAAAACCCAGAGAATCTAGCCAATCTCTGTCAGATATTTGAGGTAGGAAGACAGGCATTATTGGTGCTGGGATAGTCTGGTAGAGGCTGAAGCAGAAAAGCAGAAGAGAGCCAACAGAAAGGGAGGAAAACCAGACAGAATTGTCTGAGGCCAGGTTGCTGGGGTCCAGTCAGGACCCTGCTTTGTGCTATTATCAGTTATGTGGCCTTACTTGGCTCCTACCATTGTGAAACAGCTACTAGTGTTGTTTCCTCTTTCCTAGGCTCATTGTGATGACCCAGGGAGTCACCATATGCAAGACCTTTGGAAGAGGGCCTGAGACGTGGTTCAGTTCAGTTCAGTTCAGTCGCTCAGTTGTGTCCGACTCTTTGCGACCCCATGAATCGCAGCACGCCAGGCCTCCCTGTTCATCACCATCTCCCGGAGTTCACTCAGACTCACGTCCATCGAGTCCGTGATGCCATCCAGCCACATACTCGCTAATTTCCCTCTAATAATAAACATCCTCTTACTTCACTATCATGTGTGTTTCCCTCTGTGAGGGTGATCCATTATCACGTGTCTGCAGCTGAGAGGGACGAGCAGGAGGACACCTTATTCCCAGATAACTTTCTCGTTTCTTACCCTAGTCCTGCCTCAGAGGAATTTGTGCAAATGGATTCCCTGAAACATCCCTCCATCCTCCCCATAAATTATCTCTTTTTTCCCCAGTAATGATAGTTTAATGTTTTAGCCCCTGTATACACATAATCTTTGAGGGAGAACCACCAATTTGGGCTGCCCTTTGAGATAATTTGAACAAACTGTTCTTCCCATTTTGGTGAACAATTCACTATTAAACATACCCTTGCTCCCTTGCATCTTCCCCTGATGTAGAGCTTGCTATTGGATACATACAGAAGTTTTGCAGTGCTCTGTTAGAATAGGAATAATCAAAGGGAGTGCAAGGCATGATAGTGATATGAAACTCACAGATAATAAAGATGCCTCCAAATTATTATTATAATCTACATCTAAAATCATTTCTGTTTCATAGCTCCCTCTGGTAAAAAAAATAAAACTCATAATTCAGTTAGGTAGTTTCTGGGATGTGGTTGCTATTGAAAGAAATTCAAAACATATTCCCTAAGACCCTCTTATGGGTAAGACTGACATAATCATAAAAAATAAAAATGCTATTAAATAGACTATAAATTTCAGAATGATACAGGAATGCAATAACCAGCCAGAGAGTTGAAGGAAATAATAAAAGCAAACAAAACCTAAATAGAACCATGCCCCCCTTTGCTCTGGAGAGATAATGTCAAAGACAAAAGGTACTGATCAACAAGCTTCTGCAGTGTGACCCTGCTCAGTTGAAGGCTTAGGGTTTCAGAGGAGGTCTGATAAAAGGCTGCATGGGCAGCCAAACCACAGTGCCCATAAATCACTAGAATTTAAATAAAAGCATTGTAAAATAGATATACAATTTGGTTGTACACAAAATAAATGCACTTTGTTAGAACCAGAAGAAAATCCATGTTTAGAAAATATGCAAACTCTTCCCATAAATCTAAATCAGGGATGATTTCTGGCTCTGAATCTGTGTAGTAATGTGCAAACCATTGCAAAATGAGATTTTGGTGAAACAAGTAATAAAATCAATTAAGAAAGTTTAGTCTTCACTGTAAAATCTAACTAAGCAAATAAAAAACAAAGTTCTTTGTAAAACCCTCAGGGATGAGCCGATCATGGCCTTTGTGGCATTATTATTAAAAGTATTTATTCCACTGTAGGGACTTTTCCATGCCACTTAGAAGTAAATCTTAGCCGGAACTTATGACCAGCTACATGTGCTGAGCTATAATGTAAAGAGTGTCACTTGCAATATCTTTTCCAAGAAGGTAGGGCAAAATATGCCACAGTGTTAATCAGGAGACATTCTCCAGCCATGCCCACCACTGAATATCAAGCTCCCAGGGTTAATGTGCCAGGCATGGTGGGCAGAGATTCCAAGGTTAATTAAATATTTCTGTGTTAGACAGTGTATACCCAAGGTTCCCCACCTACCCCTTCTGCCAGTGCTCAAGGCATCTTTACTTTGTTCAGACAACTATACCTAGTTTCAAAGAAAGAATCATACAGTCAATTTTCTTTTACCAAATTTTTGTTTTCTGGATTCTCTCACAGTTATGGGTGGCTGCATAGTCTATTTCTGTGCAATGAGACATAAACTAAAATCTTTGAGGTGAGGGGTGGGATCTGTTCCTAGGAAAATGTTTTTCTTACAAACAATTTTGCTACCACCATCTGCTTTCAGCTTAGAGCTGCAAAATAGATCATTCATGGTACAAAAATGATACTTGAAGATAACTGAGCATCTTTATTTACCACTAAGTTAATCTTTTAAATCATTAATACAACATCTTTGTCTGTTCTCCTCAGACTTGTCATTGTCCTAAGCTGACAATCAGATCAGCAGACCTGAGCCTGAAAAGAAATTTGAACATTTATTTATGCTTAGTCTGTATTATCTCATGGACTCTTCATCAAACCCTAGGAAGTAGGCATTACAATTCTGTAAGTTAAAGCACAGAAATATTGAAATACTTGCCTGAAGCCACAAAACTAGAAAGTGGGGAGGCTGAGCTTTGAATTTGAGGAAGGGTTCAGAGTTCTGGGTCCAATATTATTCCCCCTTTACCTCCTACGTTCCATTGATACTTCTGTTTTGCAGGACTAGATCTCAGAAATGTATTGCAAAGGAAAAAGAGGTCTGCATAGCAGAATACCTAGAAAGGGGTTTCCAATGATCAAGGAAGTGGAAAATGCTTTTCTTCTGGTGTAACTCTCATGACTTTGAAGTTGTTGGGACTTTAGCCCTAAAATCATGCTACTAGCTCTACATATTTCACCTCAGGAATGAAATGATCTGGCAAAGGAAGAATTCTATTTGGGTTGGTGAAATATATGAGGTTAGAAAATTATTTTAATGACTGGATCAAGAAAATGTGATATATATATATAATTATGCCTTGAAAAAGGACACTGTCATTTGTAGACCACATGAATGGAACTACAAGATGTTATGCTAAATCAAATAATCCAAACAAAGACAAATACTGTATGTATCATTTATATACAAAATCTTTAAAAAATTGAACTTATATAAGCATAGAGTAGGAAAGAGTTTCCAGGGTTTTGGAGGGAGGGGAGTTGGGTGAAATAGAGAGCGGTTGGTAAAAGGATGCAAACTTCCAGTTGTAAGATGAATAAAATCTGAAGATCTAATGTATAATATGGTGACTATAGCTGATGACACAGTACTGTATAATCGAAAGTTGCTAGAACAAAAGAGCATAAATGTCCACAAACACAAATACAAGGGTAAATATCTGAGAAAAAAAAAAAACACACCATAATCCAACCACTCCAATATAATTGCTATTAAATTTGTCTGTGCTGTTTTCACAGGGTACTTGTGTAGCAAATCATCTAAATGTCCACTTTAAATATTTTATAATTTTATTTGTCAATTTCACTTCAAGAAAGCTGAACTAAAATGTTCATGCTGCTATTTCAGATTTTCTCCTATTGTTAAACATTACATATAAGTAGATATATGTGTTTTAAACAGAAATAGAATTATGTTATCTTTCATAGTCTTTTGCTTTAAAAATCTATAATGAACATCATTCTATCATTCTATGTTTGAAAAGGAAAAGTTAATATGTTATTCTAAAAGTACAAAAAAAGTTTCATTGTTTAAGTCATAAATTCAGATGTAAGTGTGAGTTTCTAGTATTGGCTAATTTCAGGTTTTACATATTCAGATTCTGATAACTACAATTACATTTAATTCACTTCCAGGGAACATAAATGTGCTTTTTCTCTTCTTCCACTGACTTGCTTTACCCTCATTTATTTTTTCAGATTGAATTCAAAAGGGATTCATCTAAGAAAACAACAACCCTCTAGGCTCGGTGGACCATTTTTTTCATAACCCTAATTACCACAGAGAAGAACCTCTTATTTAATTTATGGTACAACCTTGGACGCTGAAACTGTTTCTTTATCCATAACATGGGATAAAAATATCCCCTTGCTCTCTTTTCACAAGTAACCTAAGATTCAGTCTTCTGTTGGTCATAAAAAAAATCTTGAAAAAATGCACAGTATTATGTAAAAATGTAAAGTGTTATTATCCATTGTTAATCTGTGTTTTTTAAAGATTTTTTTAATGTGAACCATTTTTAAAGTCTTTATTGAACTCATTACAATATTTTTTTTTTTTTTCTTTTTTGGCCAGGAAGCATGAGGCCTGTGGGATCTCAGCTCCCTCACCAGGGATTGAACCATACTCTCTGCGTTAAAAGGTGAAGTCTTTACCACTGGACAACCAGGGAAGTCCTTGTTAATGTGTGTTTTGGGCTTTTTAAAAAATTCCTTTTTATGCATTCAGGAGTTCTACTAAATATTGTCATTTATATTTTCTCAATTTTTTTCAAAGAAAAAATACCACATCCAATTGTAACTATATAAACTATATAAAACTTGATTTTTTTTTTTTTAGTTGGTTTAGTAGAATTTATCTCACTTAGGGCTATCTGGGCTTGTGCCCTGTGTTTACTCTCTTCCTTCTATATCATACCCTTCTATATCATACTTAACAAAGGAAATGACAGAAATATTGAAAAAGTGGGCCATGGTATACATTTAAAAAAAAAATGCTCTTCTACAGAGAGGAATAAATCTGACTCTCTTGTCTTTCAATTCAGGATAGTTGCTCCATTCGAGGTAACTACGGTCAAATAGCCACCGCACAGTTCACATGGGACTATGTCACCATGTCGTAGTGACATAGTGAAGGTTTATAATTCAAGACTCAAGACTAAGATAATCATGGGAACATTTAGGAATGGGTCTAAAAGGGTGGGTGGGCTTCTGTGACCTCTCAGAAGGCATAGGCAGAGTGGGAGCCAAGGGTGGAAGCTCCCTGAGGGCCCAGGAAGAAAGAAGCAAGAGAACAGGTGACAGGGCATTGATGGGGGGGACAAAGATGAAGCTGACAGGTTCTCTCATTCAGATGCACCATGGGGACCTCCTGTGTCAGAACAGTGCCCAAGGCCACCAAGACCTGGCTTTTACAGTAACGCGTTAAATGGGAGAGCTAATAAATGTATGCTGCCTGAAGTCTACCTAAGAATTTTTGCCCTTGTTACTCCTCTATCCTGAATTGGTTTCCACTGACAAGTAGCCCCCTCAATGGGCAAGCAGTAGTACAAGATGGTTTTAGCATGGGGTTGTTCTCTGATACTAGACATTCTACAGATATTTCATTAATAAATCCATTTTTGGATTTTTTTTTTTTTGTATGTGTGGGATACACAGCATGCCTAAGACTCATTCAAAGATGGTCTCATTTTCATTCTACCTTTACTGATGAAGAAACTGATGACTGGAAGCTATAGTAACTCCTAGTGACTACTCAGCTAAGACTGGATACAGATAGATCTAAGTTTCCTTCAGGCATTATGGATCTTCTTCAGTTCATCCCCAAGAATGCTTATATACGTTTCTGTTCTACCAAATTTAGTTTTCGTTTTCATTTTTCTTGCTTGATCTCAAGTCTATATGCCTACTTCTGGCCAGGAATACACTCCCTTCTCTGAGAAGGGAACATTAGTGTGTGTGCGGGGGTTGGCGGGGAGTCGGTGGGAATAGGAATAATCATCCTCCCTGCTACCCCTCCTCAACCTTTTATGAATCCATGGCCAAGGCTTCTGGGGGAGAAATTCATCACTCAAACCCATTCTACTTCCACCACCACAAAATTAGCTGCGGGAAACAGTACTTTAAAAATCTAGTAAGTTCTGGCATCAGATCATTCTATTACTGAGAGAAAGAAAAACCGTTGGTGCCTCAAATCATTATGGCAACAATAACTATGATAGGTCCTAGAGTCACATGTGTTTTAAAACATGTCAGAAGTGCTACAGGCTGCAACAAGACTAGCATTTCTATGTGACTTTCAGAAATACACAATAACATTTATCAGGGGAGGGGGAAACTCACTTGAAGTTCTAGAAGGTTATAAATGTAGCATGACGTGGTAGTAAAGGCTTATCTGTTCTTACTTCTCCTGTTAAAGTCGAGATGCTTAAATATTTCTATTACATTCTGCACCAAGAAGTGGGTAGTGGGAGGTGTGTGTCATAAATAACACCACTTCACAAATCCCCTCAGATCTGCCTACAGCTTTAGAAGTTCTTGCCGCCCAGGTCTGCGCTCCCACCCAGGATAAATCACTGCAAAGTGCCATGTCCCCAATGGGGGGTTGTTAATTAGTTTTAAAGTCTCCTGCAGTTCCACAGTGCTTCAAGGAGTACACAAACCCAGCATTCTACAAAAAATACCTTTTTTTTATGGTCAGCCCAGGCTGAGATTTTATGAGCTTCCCATGGTTGTATGAAAGTTAAGCTATATGCAAATGTGCAAAGCGAAGGCTGTTAAAATTGACTGGGATAAATGCTTTGTTTATCTTGCAGCTGGAATGCAGCAGAAATCCACCTAAATGGAAGGGAAAAAAGGCAAAGCACTCTGCGCATTGAGCTGCAAGCACTAGGGCAAGCTGGCCCTGTCCTGCACCTCCAGATGCAGCTCACGGTGCACCCAGCCCAACTGTGGTGTTGCCGTCTGTATTCCTAGAGAGGACACTTTTGTCATAATTGACTAGGACAGGGAGTCTGAGAACTTTGGCATGGTAGAACTGGTCTGCCACTTAGAGAAAAGGAGTCCTTTCCTTTCCTACCAAATGACATACATGGAGAATGAGATCCACAAGGGTCAGCCTCAAAAACAGTCCTGACTGCCTCCCTCGCCACATGATATAACCAGCAAAGACCCTCATGCTTCTGTGCTTGGGCTCAGTCCCTCAGTCGTGTCTGACTCTTTGTGACCCCATGGACTGTGGTCCACAAGGTTATTCAGTCCATGGACCTTTTCAGGCAAAAATACTGGAGTGAGTTGCCATGTCCTCTTCCAGGGGATCTTCCTGACCCAGGGATGGAAGCAGCATCTCCTGCCTTCTCAGGTGGATTCTTTACCAATGAGCCACCCAGATTGATTATATTCGAAACATATAGGATTTGATTCACAGTTGAACAAATATTCATTAGTCATCTGTTTGGGACAAAGGACTGTGTTCTGAACACTGGAAGTTCTGAATAGTCTTACCTTTCAAAGAATTTATACATCAACTTTTCATCTTGTTGTGATAAAAAGCTACTCCTTGTGAGGCATAACAGCTTTCTTCCACATCTCAGTAAGATAACACTCAACATTCCCCAGAAGGTAGGAGGCTAATATTATAATAGCAAATATACAGTGAGGGTCTTCTCCATGCCCAGTGTTGGAATAAGAAATATACAAGCTGTTGCTGCTGCTGCTGCTAAGTCGCTTCAGTCATGTCCGACTCTGTGCAACCCCATAGATGGCAGCCCAACAGGCTCCCCCAACCCTGGGATTCTCCAGGCAAGAACACTGGAGTGGGTTGCCATTTCCTTCTCCAATGCATGAAAGTGAAAACTGAAAGTGAGGTCGCTCAGTCATCACTGACTCGTCGCGACCCCACGGACTGCAGCCTCCCAGGTTCCTCCGTCCATGGGATTTTCCAGGCAAAAGTACTGGAGTGGGTTGCCATTACTTTCTCTGGAAATATACAAGGGGTATGGTCCAATCCTCCTCCTGCCAAAAAACAACAACAACAAAACTTGAAATTGGTACAAGGATTACCTCTCCCATTTTAGAGAGTTCCCCTGAGGCACAGTGAGTTTAACTGCCTGGTCAGGTGAGCGGTAGAAGAATATATTGAACTCCTATTTTCTGATCCATCAGAACTCCTTGTGTCCACATACCACCTCCCATAGTAAGTTACACATTTGTGTATCAGCTAAAGAAGTTTCTTGATCTGAGTCACAAAACTGGTAGCAGTGGCTGTGACTTCGTCAAGTAAAACAGCTCTGATACCTGGAAGAAGAGCAGGATTCGAGACTCTTTACAACATGAACGAGCTACTCACGTGAACGTACAGACATTAAAGCAGAGGAAACATACATAGCTAGATGCCAAAAAGCCAGCTAAGTTTCACTTTTGAGCCAACAGGTGAAATAAAACATACTATTTGATATATATACTTCCATTTGTTCTTAACTGATTTATAGCCACCCTGACTCTAGCCTTCATTCTCTTTGGTCAATTCTCCTAAATGCTCCTATTCCCTTTATGGTCATCTGGCCTTTATGAAACCTCCAAATGAATCCTTTTTTTTTGTATTTATGGTTATGGAATTTATCTCCTTAGGGAATATCAGAGAATTCAGTGCTTCCAGGTGACACACAAAAAATGTATCCCCATATTTCTGCAATTACCTAGAATACTTTTTCCCTTTGCATCCCCTTGCTATAGATATGTGGCCAGCCATTGTCCCATTGTATCTTCCTAATCTGCTTGGATATTACAACTGATTTATCAGTCTTACCTGACAGTTTTGTATTGCTCTTTTAAGATAATAGAATCAAGATGTTCAGAGCAACCCAATGATTTTTTTTTAATTAAACAAACGAGGACTTTTACAACTTTACTTCAGGTACACAACATGTTTAAAAACCTCTTTGTAAAAATTCAGATGGTTACCAGGATGATTAAGTCAAATCTAAGGGAGGGAAAGCAGAGCCTCTTAAGGTCTGGCTGAGGTGATGCTGAGCATAGTCAACAGATGGACGTTTATTGAGCTGGCTCCCTAGGAACTGAGGGAGAGTCACTGATGAAGAGAGAAAAGTTACATATTTAGTAAAAGTGTCTGGCAAAATAGACTATTTTGACAATCAAGTATCACATGACATAGATGTGTGTGATGTAGACACATAAAATCCAGATGACTTAAGATGTTACTTTAAACAATAAAAATGTAACAGTCTAAAATCATACATACACATTTCACTCACCACTGTGGTTACTTGAGGGTGGTAGACTCTTTAAGCTGCAAAAGGAACTCAACTCAGGAATATATTTTAAATATATGATAAAGAAATAATGACATTAATAAGTAATATGCCCTTGAAAATAAAGCACTAACATGATAACAGACAAATGGACTCTGAACATGAACAAATGTTCTAAAAAGAGGAAATATAAATATAGCTAATAAACATGTGAGAGAATGTTTAACTTTGCTAGAAAATAGGAGAGAAGTGCATATTAAAATGAATGCATACTCTATTTGCTATCACATTGTTTCAAGGATGGTGATAGTGCAGTGAGGCAGGATTTTTTTCAAATGTTTCTGTTAGGAGAATAAAATAACACAGTGTTCCTTGTAAATCAATTTGTTTCTGTGTTTAAAGATCGTTAAACATTTTTTACTGTTTTACCAAATGATTCTGTTTCTCAGTATGTATTTTAAAGGAAAAAAAACCCTTTAAATATACAAAAAGATGCTCACGATATAACAGCAAAAAAGAAAATGGAAACACTCAACGTGTCCAATTTAGCAGGTGTGGTCATTCTATTTCTGAATGCTCATTCACAGGAAGGTAACAGCTTATGTTCCCAAAGAATGATTATAGATGAGAAATAAAATGATCATTTAAATAGCCAATTATCAAAAAAAGCAGGAAAAAGATTAAAAATATACTCCTAGTGATTTGTGATCAAGGAATGAAGACAATTTTTTCTTCTTTTAAGGAGTTAATATTCTTTTTTCTTTTAAGGAGTTAATGGGAGTACTTTGGAGATTTTAGCTATTATGTTACAAACATTTTTTTAATGCAAAGGAAATATAGCAAACGTACAGACTTGACAAATGTAAAGCAATCTGTTCTGTTAAGAACAAGTTGCTTGTTTGGACTTGACTAAAGTGTTGAATCTAGTTATCTATAGACAGCAGTATATATCTCTAACCTGTGATAATTAGATTGTGGGTTTCTATCTGGGACAAGTACAATGCACCATTCAGATGGCTGGGTGAAAGAAGTTGGATGTGCAGGGGCCAAGACCAAATGGCTGATTCATGACTCCCACCTGAGGCTGCACTGCCAAACCAGGGTCACCACAGCTCAAAGGGCAGATTTACAGGAAGCAGAAAAATGCCTCCAGACTCTTTACTGCCACCTGCCAGAAAATAACATTTGGCTACAGTTATCAGAAAGCTGGCTAAAAAAATGGTCCAGGTTTCAAAATCTGGAGATCTCATTCTTATAACAGTGTCCAGCTGGCCCATGGGAGCCACTTCCTGGTGGCTCCTGGGAAGCTTTCCTTTAACTTGGTAAATGCAGCTTGGACCTGAGCGAGGGTGCTTCCTAGCTAAGTGTTTCAGCTTTATCCAAGAGAGAGAGAGAGAGAGAGAGGAGAAATCCATTCTCGAGCACAGGATTGTGCATGGTTTCCGTATGAATCCATGAGTTCTCACCTGTCAGTTAAGACTGTAGGCTTCCTGCCATCTCGCCATATCTAACACCAAAGTGAACGTGAATAGAATAATTCATCACTCACCTGCCTCTTACTTTAATAAAAAATGCCAGAGTTTTAAAATTAGAGTGAAAACATGTACAGGTTCTAACTTTGTAAATAAAAAGAAGAAAGTCAATCAATGTTAACAACTTATTTTCTGGGGGACCATTGGGGTGTTTGCATTCTCTCCCGTACATGGATTTGGAAATCAAAGAGTACCAGATGAAAAAGTTTCTTTCGTCTGAATATTCACCTGTTAACACAGATCTCATCTTAAAAAAAAGTATTTGTGAAGATTCCTTCTCTTCTTCCTGTGCTTATTTTTGATGTAAATGACTTGCTAACATTGAGCTTCATTAACTCTAAAATATGTGAGCCTTGTCTTTTTTCCTTTTTTCTGTTTTCAGTGTTCAAAAAGTGTTTCAAAAATTATGAAACAATTATTTCTAGCGAGACTAAAGTCACAGCATGCAGGTGATTTGAGGCACAGGCATCCACATTCCATCATTCCAAAATTCCATAAAGGTCAGGTGGTTTGGTGGTTAAGTATCCACCTGGCAATGCAGGAGACATAGGAGACAGGTTCTGTCCCTGGGCAGGGAAGATCCTCAACAGGAGGAAATGGCAACACACTCCAATATCCTTGCCAGAAAATTCCCATGGGCAGAGGAGCCTGGCGGGCTATAGCCCACTGGGTCTCAAAGAGCCAGACATGACCGAGCACACAAATGTTATTACACATTTTCCATATAGGTGAAGGAAGCATTTTTCCAATTCCAAAACTTAGTATGATAATATCATTCAGCTATGATTTTTCTTTCCTTTTCAAAGTTTTCTTAATTCTGATTATCCTAGCTACCCCCAAGATACATACAGGAGTACCTATATCTTAATGGTCAGCACAGGTAGCAATATTTTTCTGTAGCGTGGATGGAAGATGGTATCAGCGTGGCTCTAGGGGGGCCCACACAAGTTAGATGGTACTGATGTTAGGGAAATTGGGGGAGGCAGTAACTACAGAATCCGGAAGATGCGAAGACTGCTATCTTATCCAAACTGGCAACCCTTGGTCTTCTCTAATTTAACCCTCATCTGCCACTACCCTCTCTCCACACATATACTGATCCTTATGACCTGCAAAAGTCTCTGATGATGTAGGGCTTTATCTCAACCTTTGGGACTAGCTCTGGCTCCTATTGCCTGCTCATTAAGCCTGCATTCTTTGGACTAAATTTCAACTCCCTTCATGACTTTCCCTCTTCCAGCCTACATCATTTCCAATTACTCTCTAACATGAACTCTCACCATAAGCTATATAGAAGCTCCACTGATTTTAAATGAGAGAGTCCCCTACTTTAGGTTCCAGAAACCTGAGCATGACATAGCAGTTCACCAGAGGAGACAGATGCGAAGGCACACGTACTGAATTAGTTCATCCTGCTTGTGTTCAGTCACATCTGACTTGCTGCGATCCCATGGACTATATTATATGCCACTAGGCTCCTCTGCCCATGGGATTTCCCATGCAAGAATACTGGAGTGGGCTGTCATTTGCTTCTCCACTGAATTAAATTGCACATGCTCTGAAGAGAACCTTTAACTTTTAGAGACTTTAACACTTTAATTGTATTCTAAAATACAATTTCATTCTTGATACTTTACAGATTTGAATGCCATAGTGTGGATCTGTTGAGGAATACTGCTACATTTTGCTTTCAACTGTTAAATGATTGAAACAACAACAATTCACTAAGTTCCTGCAATGTCTCACTCAGCTAAGTATTTATTTATGTATTTAATACTCACAGTGAGTTGGTGAGTCAAGGCAATAATTACTCTCACTTTAGAGATAAGAAAGCTGTGTACCAACAAGCTTAAGTGACCTATCCAAGGACAAACAACCTGTAAGTGAACAAGGATTCAAAGTTAGATCTGGCTGACTTTTGTTTGTCAAGGCAAACATCCTGGAGATGGTTTGATTTTCAGTTTGAATGAAGATCTGTTTATCATTTACACTTCTGAATATTTGCTTAGTTTATTCTTTTGCTACCCTTGTCATCTGCATATTGTGTAAAACTCAGTTGATTTCAATACTTCAGCACAAATTCACCCTATTTCTCCTTTTTTACTGCACTGGTAAACTTCATGAAGTCAGGAAATAAAACTATGCTGCTGATTATTTAATTATCATCATCATTATTATTATTAATCCTCAATGTCTAGCACAATGCTTGGTACATGGATGGTGATCAATATCTCTTAAGTGGATAAATGAGAAGCAGGTGTAGACATGGATATAGGGAATGAACTTGCAGACATAGCGGTGGCGGGGAAGGAGAGGGTGGGGTGAACTGAGAGTGGCATTGACGTAAACACATCTCCATGTGTAAACTACATGACTAGTGGGAAGCTCCTGCATAGCACAGGGAGCTCAGCCTGGTGCTCTGTGATGATTTAGAGGGGTGGGTTGGGCAGGTGGGAGGAAGGCTAACGGAGGGAATATATATATATACACCCACACACATACACATACACACACACATAGCTGATTCACTTCATAGTGCAGCATAAACTAACACAACATTGTAAAGCAATTATACTCCAGTTTAAAACATCAATGAGTTTAAAAAAGTGAGAAGCAGATCTTAGACTCAGCTTTGTACCAGTGCTTCAGGGGGCCTTAGAGAAGTAGACAAGCCAACTCATCCAGGGACACTGAGCAACTGATCACTCAAGCAAGACTTTTCTGGATATATAAGCATCTAAACTAGAGCCAGGTTAAGATAAGTCTCAAGGAGGTGGATTCAGGGGTCTATTCTCAAAGAGCTCAAAATCTAATTCGATTCCATCATTCAGTGCATTTCTCATGGGCTATCCCAAGCCACCAGTGATGTAAATAAAGCATTCAGGTTTCTTGCAGAATCGTTACTCCACTATCCTTCATGCAATAATGCAGTACTTTGTAACAAGCTTTATAATGAGGCTATGAATTAAAGTGAAGCATGGCTTTTCTGAGGTACAATATGCATCACAACAGCCTGTATTAACAATTTAAAACCATATAATGTGCTTTATAAGCTAATAAAGTAGCTGCCTCTAAATGATTTATCAAATATGAATAATGCATCCAGAAATAACTCACAGGAACAGGGCCAGCCTCCTCCCCTCCTGTGCTAGCTGGCTTTCTCCGCAGATGATCCTGAGGATGCTTGGGAGCTGAGCTCCTGAGTTCTGCCACCAGTCTCCAGCTCTGCCAGGAAGCCTGCCCAAATTCTCCCCAGAGACTCCCTACCTTTTCGCCTAGTCCCGATGGATGGTCCAGCCACCTTCCCTGCCTCTTCCTACTTCTGCCTCTCTTTCTAACCCCTTTAGATTCTCCTGTTTAAGGCTCCCTTCATTAGAGCATTTCCCTCATCTTTCCTGCTTCATACAAGAGAGGCCAGGGTCTATTGTAGAAAGTTGCCTATAGGAGCAGTGATATACAGGAGATGAAGCAGTCAGTAGGATTCAGCAGTCAGAAGGGGGAACTCTGAGATCTCACAGCCTAGAAAGAGAACAGTTACACATGGTTTTCAGGCTAAGAGATAGTGACATAAGAGTTTAAAGCACCCAGACCCTTACATACTAACTAGACATGATGCTCAGTACTTCATCTTCTGAACAAGGCACTTGTAAAATTTAACAGTGAGTATTTAAAGACTCAAAAATATGTTGGATCTCTGGGCTTTCTCGGGGGAGCAAATGGTGTGGGAGGGCTTGATTCTAGAAATAAACGCTAAAAAAAAATCAAAATCAATGCATATATATATAAAACCAAAAACATATAGGAGTCATTTTCAAGAGAACATTGCTTCTACCTGACAATGAGAACCAGTTAGCTCTTTAGAAACCCACCAGACAGCCTAAACAAACTAAACAGACTTGATTTCTAACTGTCACAAGCACTTGTTGGGAGAGAAAAGGACTCATGGTTGCTATAACCCCCCCAGCAGAGAAGCACATGGTGAACAAACTCAGAATTGGCTGGGATATTGAGGGAAAAGTCAACTGTCTACAGATGTATGAAATGTATGTGGAGGCTGGAAAAATGGATTAGGAGTCTAGAGAGCCCTAGTCACAGACTTGCTTGAACCTCCACCAAAACTCATTCCTATAACAAATGTGAAGGGGTAATGTGCGGAGGCCACATGCAGGGTAGAAAGCTGACAAAAATCCTTTATTCGCAAGTAGACTGCAGCTTTCCTCTGAAAGTTAGAATGGGGCAGCCAAGGGGATAGAAATCTCTACAGGCACAGAAAGCAGGGGGCAGTGACGGGAATGGAGGACAAAGAGCATTCCCAGCAACCCCGAAGCTTAGTGCTAATCTATAAAGTCATGGGAGGTTTTCAACATTCAGAAAGCTGGAAGCTTTTCTGTAAAACATAGAGAGATCTCTGGAATATCTCCAGGGTTCTTATCCCAAGGTGTTCTAAAGGAAAGAATTCTAATACGGCCCTCAGAATTTTGAAACTTAGAGTCAATTACATTAGTTAAACCTACAATCACACCCAGACCATCAAAAAATTAAACTCAGATCCCTTCTGATTACTATTCACAGCACTGTGACCAAAAGGTAGAAATAGCCAAAATGTCAATTGGTGTGTTATTGGATAAACAAATGGTCGTATATGCATACAATGGACTGTTAACAATCTTGAAAGGAATTAAGTAGCAGTGCATGCTAGCAGCATGGTGTGATGGCTGTGTGCTTAGTTGGGTCTGACTCTTTGCAACCCCATGGACTGAAACCCGCCAGGCTCCTGTTGGCCATGAACAATTTCAGGCAATAATACTGGAGTGGGTTGCCATTCCCTTCTCCAGAGAATCTTCCTGGACTTAGAGATCAAACCTGTGTCTTTTGTGCCTTCCTGCTTTGACAGGCAGATTCTTTACCACTGAGCCACCTGGGAAGCCACAAACGGTTAGGGTTAGGTATAGATATACCTCTAAATCTTTATGCTAACTGAAAGAAGCCAAACAAAGAAATTCGAACATTGCATGATCTCATTTATATGAATTATTCAGAATAGTTCCTTCTGAATAGTTCAAAATCCTCCAAGCTAGACTTCAACAGTATGTGAACTGAGAAGTTCTCAGTTCTCCAGATTTACAAGCTGGATTTAGAAAAGGAAGAGGAACCAGAGATCAAATTGCCAACATCCGTTAGATCATAAAGAAAGCAAGAGAACTCCCAAAGAACATCTATTTCTGCTTTATTGACTACACTGAAGCCTTTGACTGTGTGGATCACAACAAGCTGTGGAAAATTCTTAAAGAGATGGGAATACTAGACCACCTGACCTGCCTCCTGAGAAATCTGTATGCAGGTCAAGAAGCAACATTTAGAACCAGACATGGTCCCAGATATTGGAACCAGACTGGTTCCAATTTGGGAAAGGAGTATGTCAAGGCTGTATATTGTCACCTTGCTTATTTAACTTATATGCAGAGTACATCATGCAAAATGCTGGGCTGGATGAAGCACAAGCTGGAATCAAGATTTTCAGGAGAAATATCAATACACAGATGACATCACCCTTATGGCAGAAAATGAAGAGGAATTAAAGAGCCTCTTGATGAAGGTGAAAGAGGAGAATGAAAAAGTTGACTTAAAACTCAACATTCAGAAAACGAAAATCATGATATCCAGTCCCATCACTTCATAGCAAATAGATGGGGAAACAATGGAAACAGTGATGGACTTTATTTTCTTGGGCTCCAAAATCACTGTGGATGGTGACTGCAACCATGAAATTAAAAGACACTTGCCTCTTGGAAGAAAAGCTAGGACAAACCTAGACAGCATATTAAAAAGCACAGACAGGACTTTGCCGACAAAGCTTTGTATAGTGAAGGCTATGGTTTTCCCGGTAGTCATGTACAGATGTGAGAGTTGGACCATGGAAGAAGGCTGAACACACACAAAAACACTGATGCTTTTGAACTGTGGTGTTGGAGAAGATTTTTGAGAGTCCCTTGGATTTCAAGGAGATCAAACCAGTTGATCCTAAAAGAAATAAACCCTGAATATTCACTGGAAGTCCTTCCTTCATTGGAAGGACTGATGCTGAAGCTGAAGCTCCAATACTTTGGCCACCTGATGTGGAGAGCAGGCTCATCAGAAAAGATCTTGATGCTGGGAAAGATTGAAGGCAGGAGGAGAAGGGGACTACAGGGGACCAGATGGTTGGATGGCTTCACTGACTCAAAGGGCATGAGTTTGGGCAAACTCCGGGAGATGGTGAAGGACAGGGAAGCCTGGAATGCTGCAGTCCATGGGGTCACAAAGAGTCGGACATGACTGAGCGACTGAACAACAAACAACAATTCAGAATAGATAAATTCATTGAGACAGAACATAGATTGGTGGTTGCAAGAAGCTGGGAGAGGAAAGGATGGAGAGAGAAACTGCTTAATGAGTAAGAGACTTTACTGTGGATAGAAAAATTAATGAGTAAAAGGTCTTACTCCGTAGTGATTGAAATGTTTTGAAACTAGATAGAAGTGGCAGTTGAACACTGTTGTGAATGTACTGAATACTTCTGAATTGTTCATTTTAAAATGGCCAAATTCATGCTATGTGAATTTCACTACATATATGGAAAAAATAAAGCAAAAATGGATAGAATTAAAGGGAAACAAAAGAAATTTTGTATTAGAAATATAAATAAATATGCAATTTCAATAATGCATATAAAACTTAGATGAAAAAGTCATTAAGGATAGAGAATGTAGGAATAAACTGCAATAACAACAACAACAAATGATTATCAACCAACTTGACTGGATTGGCGTTTAGAGAACACTGCACTCCATACTGAAAACTACACATTAACTTTAAAGGAACATGTCACATTGATTAAAATAAACCTGAGCCATAGAACACATTCAATGAATATTTTATCACTGAAATAAGCAGAACATATTTTCTGGCTGCAATAGTACTAAATTTAAAATCAACAATAAGATCAGGAAGAAAAGAATCTCTAAATTGTGAGAAATGAAACAATACAAACTTAAGTAAGTTATAAATAATGCATACATCAGAAAGGAAATTAGATATTATTTCAAACACAATAATAATGAAAACATAAACTATCAAGATGTATGAAATAAAGCTAAATAGTAATCATGAGTTTCATGGCTTCATGCGCTCAGATGTTCAGTTGTGTCTGACTGTTTGAGACCCCATAGACTGTAGCACAACAGGCCCCTCTGTCTATGGTATTCTCCCAGCAAGAATACTGGAGTGGGGTGCCTTTTCCTTCTCTAGCAGATCTTCCTGACCCAGGGATCAAATCTGAGTCTCTTATGCCTCATTAATTGGCAGGCAGATTAGTGCCACCTGGGAAATCCAATGTATTTTTAGCTTTAAATGCATATATTTGAAAATAGAAAAGTACAAAATTAGTAATTAATATTCCAGTGTGTGAAGATAACAAAAGAAGAATAAAATATGTCCAAAATTAAGAAGAAAAACAAATGAAAATAAAATAAAAAATGAATTAAGTAGAAAATGGACAAGTGCTATAGAAATCAGCAACTGAAGTTGACTGAAACAAAACTGAAGTTGTTTCTATGAAAAAATTAATAATACTGATAAAAACCCAAGATGAGACGTATCAAGGAACATAAGACAAAATTCAAATTATCAACATTAGAAATACACAGAGGAACCATGACTATCGATCCTATAAACACTAATGATAATAAGGAGATATTATAAATGACTTCATGGCAATCATTTTGAGAGTAAAACATTTCTTCAAAATAAGTGATGTAAGACAAAATTAAAAACCTGAATAGCCTTATACTATTAAAGAAATTAAATCATAATTGAAACTTTTCTCCAGGCCTGGATGGCTTCACTTTCAATTTTATTTAACATTTAAAGAAGAACAACATCAATTCTACAAAAGTATTTTTCAGGAAACAGATAAAGAGGGAACAATTTCCAATTAGCCTTATGGGCCAGTATAATTCTAACACTGGAAATAAATTCTAAAAAATAATTACTGGCCCATATTTTATATAACAGATACAATATTCCTTAATTAAATATTAGCCAACTAAATCTTCAAGTATTTAATGAAGGTGATATATTATAGCCAAGTGGGGATTTTGTCAAGAGAGCAAAGCTAATTTAACATTAAAAAAATTAAGCAATATGATTCATTATATTTACAGAATAAAGGTAAAAAATCATATGTTCATTCTGGTAATGATGACCCTGTACGCTAGACAGCAAAAGAGACACAGATGTATAGAACGGACTTTTGGACTCTGAGGGAGAGGTAGAGGGTGGGATGATTTGGGAGAATGGCATTGAAACATGTATACTATCATGTAAGAAACGAAGTGCCAGTCTCTGTTCAATACAGGATACAGGATGCTTGGGGCTGGTGCCTGGGGATGATCCAGAGAGATGATATGGGGTGGGAGGTGGGAGGGGGATTCAGGATTGGGAGCTCGTATACACCTGTGGTAGATTCATGTCAATGTATGGCAAAACCAATACAGTATTGTAAAGTAAAATAAAGTAAAAATAAAATTAAAAAAAATACATAATAGATGTAAAAAATATTTGACAAAATTGAATATTCATTTATAATTTATGAGAATCTAGAGAAACATGGAAAACTTCCTTAATATTGATGTTGTATATGTATAAAACATAGACTTAACATCACATTTGATGATACCAAATTATTGGACACTTTTAGACAGAAGAATGAAGAAAGTTATTCATTATCATAACTTCTATTTAATCTTGTACTTTAAGTTCTATGCATTAAAGCAAGAGAAGGAAATGAAATGTACAAATGTGATTAAAAAAGAAAGCTATTATTCTTCAAAGATGACATTTTGTCTGTAGAAAACATGAAATCTACAGAAAAGATAACAGGAAATGAGTAAACAAGCCTAGTAAAGAATAAAAGATTGTGGGATCATATAAATACATTTGGGTTTTGTCTCTGGTTCCTGACAGAAAGCTCCTAGTTCCACTGGAATTTCCTGGGTGATGTGTCTTTAAAAAAATTTTTTTAATATTTATTTTTCTTTTTTGTGTGGACCATTTCCAAAGTCTTTATTGAATCTGTTACAACATTGCATCTGTTGTTTATGTTCTGGTTTTTGGCCAAGAGTCATATGGGATCTTCACTCCCCAGTCAGGAATTGAACCTGCGCCCCTTGCATTGGAAGGCGAAATGTTAACCACTGGACTGCCAGGCAAGTCCTGATAAATGTGTCTTTTGTTAAAATATGCATACTCTTGGCCAGCCCCTAGTTTCCTGATGGGGGTGGTCACCAGAGAAATCAAGCCTTGATTCGGAGCCTGGAACTTTCAGTTCTCCTCCTCCAACCTTCAGAAAGGAGAGAAGAATGGGGGACAAGTACAGGCAAGGACAGGCAAGGACAGGCAAGACTGCTATGTAGTAATCAAAAAAATTTCTCAGGAATGTGGGCATGAAGAGGGTTGGTTGGAATATAGTACAAAGGAATTATCAGATTTGATGGGAATATTTGAAATGTCATGAGTGGTAGTTACATGCATGTAGAAAACTCTCAAAAATAATAGAAAGGAACATTTAAGTCCTATATAAATCATGCCTTAATATGATATTACTTTATCAAAACACAAAAAGAAAGTCACTGTAACAATAAGATGGTAGTCCATCACCACTTATCTTGACCCTTCTGGCAGAATTTTCCCATTAGGTAGAGATGGGGAGGGTAGAGAATACAGAACTTTCTTTAACAAAAAGAGTAGCAGTCAGCATTTCAAATGATTGCTGTGGCTCATACAGTGGTAATAACAAACAGATTACGATATTGAACACTCACTAAGTCTTCATCTTCTTAACACAGCAGAAAGGGGTAGAAACTTGAACAGCTGGTAATATCATAGCTTCTAAACAGTGAATCCAAGAACTGAACCTCAGTCTGACTCCAGAGTCCCTGCCTTTAACCACTGCTCTGTTCTGCCTCCTGTAAACTTCTTGTTCCTAACACTGGAAAAATAGGCTTGAAGTCCAACAGAAAAAATGGTAAAAGCAAACCGCAGGGATGTAAGCTAAAATACCTGAAGTTTCTTAAACAATTATTCGCACTAAGCTCAAATGAGAAAAATGGAATTTCAACAATAATAAATTACCAGGCAACACTCATAAGAACAATACTTGGAAAGGTGCATGATGCCAGCTATTGGTGAAGATGTGGCAAGACAACTGAAATCTATTGAAGAGGAAGAGGAACACAAACAGTGATCAGGAACAGGAGAAAAAATGTAAAATATCAGAGCCTTTCTTAAATCAATGATAACAATGCTAGATAACAAAAAGATGATAAACTAAGTGCAAGCTTCTTAATTAAAAAAGGAGACAACTTTCAGATTGAATAAAAGTTATTGATCTCACTACAACAAACAATTTTTTTATTTATTTCTATAAAAATACATATAGGACTGCTCTAGAGAGTGAATCATATGCTTCAAAACCGTGAGTTCCAAAGTGCATGTGTATGTGTGTGTGTGAGAGAGAGAGTGTATGTACTCTCATATGTGTGTGCTACAGATGTGCATTTCTAAAGACAGGCCCATGATGAGGTGAAATGGAGAGCAACCTGGAAATCTTTGCTGCCCAAACAGAACTGCAGTCCATCCAGTCCCCAGGGATCATTAGTATCAGGGTACCCGCATCTCCACAAAGACTTAGATTACAGGATGTTGAAGTGCAGCCAGTGACTTTATGGAAACACCTGTGTAGAGAAGGGGGTTAAGTGCCGTTCAAATTTCCTTCCTCACTTAAAATGTTGAAGTATAAAGCTCGGCCTCTACAGCAATCTTGTTCTCACTGGTCAAGGATAGAACGCTAGGAGAAGGAATTTTGTCTGCGCTCTGACACTTTTTCCTTGCTGGCTTCTTATGCTGATGAGTCAACTGCAAATAGCATTGCCTCAGCTTTCAACAACAATATAAGCAAAACCATCCAAAGCTTCCCTGGTAGCTCATCTCATGCCCAGACCACAGCATAACGTCATTCCGTTCAGACCTCGCACCTCTGTCTGAGCTCTGACTGGTCTCAGGGTTGGTTTTCTTCCAGATTCCCATGATGATCTGTGCTTTCTAATGGCTGACACCTCACATTTGAGCCTGCTATCCATTTAAGGACAAGCAGCAGTTTTTCCAGTGCATGCAAGAAGAGAGGAATGGACCAAAGAATGAATGAGTGAATGAAAGAACACAATATTTCACGTCCAGTTTTACAACACACGTCAGTCACAAGAAATCTTTTCCATGTGCAGGATGCCTGAAAACGGCAGAAACCAGAAAGCACGGAACAGAAGCAGCATTAGCTGGTGAATGCCTTCCACAAAACGGGGTGGTTGAGAACACAGCACATTAGTCAAGTTTTGAAAGAAGAAAGCGCTAAATCACCACCGAAAAACTCCAAGTGGAGGCAATAACGGTGTCTTATCAAGAGGAGTGCTTGCTGTTTTTAAGTGGCACTGGAGAGACTGTCTCATATGTTATCCCTGTAGTTCATATTGATTCATTCTCTGTAGCTGAATTATCTTTAAAAAATTTATGGTGCATTTTTATGGCGATAGCCAATCATGCATATCATTAGTGTGCATAGCAAGGAGTTGAAGACAAGAGAAGACTGATGGCTTTTCAATTATTGATGTAAATGAATTGCCAAGTGTAGATAGGTTTAAGAAATGCAATAGAGAGCAAAAGTCAAGTCTCTGGCTCCATGTGCATGTACACGTGCACACACGCAAGCACACTAAACAAACTCATATTTCATTTTAGCAGTAAGTGAAGAAGGCAATTAAGTTACTTAAAATTTCAGACACCTCTGGAAATTTACATCACAAAATGAAATTAAAAAAATAAATCCTCACTAGCATTTTAAAAAAGGAACTAAATGAGAGAATTTAAAGTGTACAGAGTGTTTCTGAGGTCATCACATCCAGCACTGCCCTGCTGGAATCTTAAGACCAGTGTTACCACCTCTGAGCAGATACTGGTTCTGACTAGAGGTTGATGGCCAGTGCTGGTCACAGACTGGAAGCCACTTTGTGTGGGAGCAAACTCACCAAATTAAGAAACCGACTATTTGTCCACATACAATATGGTTTCACCCTGATTATCTGGGTTTCCCTATGCAAATTATTCTTTATATACATCATTATTTTTTCTATCTAAAATGGAAATAATAGTAGTAGTAGTTTATGGGATTGTATTAGGAACTTAAATGATAGCACGTACTGCAAAGTAATCAGCCAATTCTTTAGGTTTAGGTTTATAGTTATGTTGGCAAAATTCATCTCTGTTTCAAGTCCATGGGCACGAACCACACTACAACACTGTCTATCACCCCAAAGCACCACAATGAATCCCTACTCGCAATACTCAGTATAGCCTTCTGTATGACTTAGCAACTCTAACTTCCCTTTAAGCAATTTTGTTTTCCATCACATTCAGTACCATTCTAAAATTTAACTCTTCAAGCTGATCTTTTTCCATCTATTGTACATCCAGTAGATATTATTAGTTCCTATATCATGAGGAAACCTAGGGCATCAGATCTTATGTATACCAATTTCCTAGGTGTTGTTGCCCTTGTTTAGTTGCTCACTCGTGTCTGACTCTTTTGCAACCCCATGGGCTGGAGCCCACAGACTCCGCTGTCCATGGTCTTTCACAGGCAAGAATACTGGAGTGGGTTGCCATTTCCTTCTCCAGGGGATCTTCCCAACCCAGGGACCGAATCTGCAGCTCCTGCACTGGCAGGCAGATTCTTTACCACTGAGACACCAGAAAAGCCATTTCTTATGTATGCATTAACAATAAATGTATTTATATCTTTTTCCTTCTAGTTTCAGAGGATCTCTATTCAGGATCAATCAATGATCTTATAGATGTCCTTTGTGCCATCTCTTTCCCAAATCCAAAACCACCTTGAGCTGATATATTTATTCTGAGCTCTCAAATTTATTCTGATTCCCTCAATCATTAGGGAATCTCCACCCAGATGTTGTAGAGAAAACCCATATTTAGCATATTTGAAATGAAACACTAATTTCCAATTCCAACCCGAACTCTTATGTTCACATAAGTGAATCTATCTTGGTACTCAAGCCATGTACCTCTATGTCATTCTTGAGATTTTCTTTTCCATACAACTGGCATCCAATTGCAAAGTGATGTTAGATTTAATTTTTAAACAATTTCTTGAATCCATTTACCTATCTCCAACCTAATAGACAACTACCCTAATTAAACCTGTCTCTACCATGAAAACTACTACAATAAACTTATGGCTGGTCTTCTGGACTCCCATCTTGCTACTTTAAAATCTCCCTCCCACACTGAAAGTCATAATTCTAAAGCAGTTATCCAACAGTATTCCAAGGGTAAGCCTTTGATGATCTGGCCCTGCTTACCTCTTAAGCTACATTTCTCTACATTATCCTTTTATGCACCCTGTTGCTGTCAGACAAAGCATCATGCAGTTCCACTTGGCTAACTTTAGTGATTTTGCACCATTCATCTTGCTGTCTCTTTGGCTGACTCCTATTACTCACCCTCAAGATATGAGCCTCCTGGAATCTTCCTACCCCTCCAGACAGTGTTGGATGCCCCTCTTCTGTGCTTTCATATTACTGTCAACTACAGGGTTTTTTTGTTTGTTTGTTTGTTTGTTTCCCATTGAAGTGTCAGATTTCCCAGGGTAGGAGTGTCCAATGGGTAACTGAAGACGAAGTCATAAAATTCTTTCTAGGAAGGGTGGATCTAAACATCTATCATTATAAACAACAGTTGTATTCATGTGTGCTGGACCATGGGTCTGGATACAATCACCCAGCACATCACAGAATGGAAAGAGGGCTCTGGGCAGGACCCTGGAGAATACTACCAAGTTCCCTTTATATGTTACCAAGGCCATGAAACAGCAGAAAGAGCAATTTCAGGTACACATGAGATTTCAGGATAAAAAGAAAGCCACAGAGAAAAATGGAGAAGAGGTATAAGGCCAAAAGGGATCTTAATGTGCTGAAGTGAGCTCATATTTGTGGACCAACAGTTAATCCATAAAGAGAATTATCTGCCTGAAGTTGGTAAGGATGACAAAGTATGAGAAGCAAAATCAAGGACACTGAAGTTTAGTGTGGTATTTAAACTGTACAAATACAGAAGCGTCTTATTTGGATGAATTTGTCAGGGAAAGGAAGTGAATAAGAGAAACAAAACAAACCAAAATTGCCCGTCAGGACAAATAAAGTAACTTACAATTAATAAGATTCACAAAACATCCAAAGGATGAATTTGGCCCTTTTACAAATCTTTTATATCAGATAAAATTGGGTTGAAAAATCACAAAGCATAAAGCTCTAGTGTTAAGGAACCTTTTGTTCTGAGCTCCACCTCACACCACAGCTTTGAGATTCCTTGATTCATTAATACCAATGGGTTTATTTTTATACAGGTTAAATCACCTGTTGTTAGAATGTGGTTCTGGGTCATTACACACTGAATTTTAATAAATTAAACCTGCTGTCCTTTTCAAAAACAACACATGGGTCAACAACTATGATTAAGTTGTCTTTGTTAATAAGTGGTTATTTCTATGATAATTATAGTTTCTTCTAAGTGATTTGTATAAATGGGAAATGTCTTTAAATAGTTTCAAGTTATTTATATCCTTACCTTTGATATGTCCTGTGTGATCAAATACCTGTGTGTGCATACCCAGTGGTTCTAACTTTAATTCAACACTCTGTCCCTTTTTTTCAACAAAGGAGCAGGATAGCATAGTGGTTAAAGGCACAGACCTGGGTTAGAATTCCAGCTCCAGATTTTGTTTTTTGGATCTTAGATCTGTTGTTAAATTTTGTTGTGACTCAGTTGCTCATTTGTAACTTAGAAATAATAATATTCCTTATCCATTAGACTTACAATGCATGGACTGTAGCCTGCCAGGCTCCTCTGGCCACGTGGGTAGCCCATTCGCTTCTCCAGGGGATCTTCCTGACCCAGGGATTAAACCCTTATCTCTTGCTTTGCAGATAGACTCTTTACTATCTGACCCACCAAGGAAGCCCAAATATTAAATAAGTCTGTACATATACACAGTTGTATACAGGAAAAATATTTTGTAAGTTCTTAGAGCAGAGTCTGACTTGGGATAAGCACTTAATAATTTAGCTGTTACAATCTTAATAATTCTAGTCCCCACTTTACATTGAGCAACATGGTTTGCTCGTTTTCTTGTCTTTTCTATGGCTATTTCCTTATTAATAAGAAAGTAATTAGGTAATAAGGGGAAAAGTAGACAAAGAAAATATAAGAATAAAAGGACTAAGGTTGAAATCATAACATACAATGTACTTTATATAACATATTGTTATAGTACTAGCTCTAAAGTCATTTTTTTCACACTCAGGTAAAACATAGCCTTGAACTGGTATATTTTCTATTTCAAATTCTGAATTGCTGAAGGAGACAGATTATCCTTTTTCCTGATGGCTTGGCAGGAATGCAACTTTTTTTTTTTTTTTTAATTTTGATGAAAATAGGAAAAGCCAATTTTCCAAGCTCTGAGGAAAAAAATGTCCAGTTGCAATGAGATATGGAGATCTTCACCGAGCCTGAGTCATACCCTTTGGGCCTTTGTGAAAATCATATTTTCTAGACTCTCACCATCTAGAAGCTAATGATGAGGCTGGATGTGATTCACCTTTTCTCCTTGTGAATTATATCCAACCTTATCATTAGCTTCTAGATGGTAGACGTGGAGACTCTAAGTTGGTGCTTGTTTTTCAGATGTATTTGAGTGCCTATAAGTTACCAGAAAGCTGCTAGATGCTTGGAATATAAAGATGAACAACATGTGAATGCCTCTGACCTCAATTTTTTCCCCCAATTACTGGGTGAAAGGCCACAGAGCTAGTTACAGAGCTGGGATGTGTGAAAATATAATTCCAACGTCTCTACCATGGGAGAAGATTGCTGGGTGAAAATGGATTGTACAAAATGCTTACTTTAAAGCACATGAAGTGAATGATTAAATTCATTGTAGGAGGGGGAGTATTGTGGTGGTTTAGTCACTATGTTGTGTCTGAATCTTCCGACCTCATGGACTGTAGCTTGCCAGGCTCCTCTGTCCATGGGAGTCTCCAGGCAGGAATACTCGGGTGGGTTGCTATTTCCTTCTCCAGGGAATCCTATCAACCCAGGAGTTGAACTTGGGTCTCCTGCATTGCAGGTAGATTCTTTACTGACTGAGCTACGAGGGAAGCCCCAGAGAAGTATTGAGAATCGCATATTTGTACAAGACTCCATTGATAGAGTGATTTTTAAATTGGCCTTTGAAATAAGATTCATTTTCCCAGGCTTAAGAGAGTGATGTTCTGAAATGCATCATTCAGCAGCTTCAAACACCATTAGGCCACATGAGGACACTCAGAGGGTGAAATTTGGAGTCCAGTGGAGATCAGCCTGAATCTTGAAGGTACCCAAGGATCTGGTTATAAATGGAATGAATTCATGAGACAAAGAGAAGGTACTTTGTCCTATAATCATGGAGGAGATACATATGATTAAGAATCAGAATCAGGAACCTCCCTGGTAGTCCAGGGCTTAAGAAACTGCCTTGCAATGCAAGGGATATGGGTTATATCCCTGGTTGGGAACTAAGATTCCACATGCAACAGAGCAACTAAGCCTGCATATGGGTACTACTGAGCCTGTGACACAACTCGAGAGCCTGTGCACCACAAAAAAATGCCGCATGATATGATGAAGATCCCACATACTGCAACTAAGATCAGATGCAGCCAATAAATAAATAAATAAGAAGCAGAATCATATTTCATTTTAGAAAAACTACCTGAGAGGAAGTGAGGAGATTGATCAGGAAACCCTAAGAGAAGAGAACTTAAATCAGAGGCAGTGTCAGGATGAATGAGAAAAAGGAGAACTGATTAGAGAGATGTATACACTATAAAAGTAAGAGGACTCAGTGGTCGATTAGATAGAAAAAATGTAGTGTAAGGAAGAGACTAGGATGACTTTATGATTTCTAGAGGAATGATTGGATTAGGTCTTTAGAGATCAAAAAAGCAGGTTTGTGAAAAAGATGAAGACATTGGTTTCGACCACAGTGTGTGTGAAGGGTCTCCAGGACATCTGAGATGTTCATGGGTTGTTGAAATAAGATTCTAGGGCACAGGAAGAATTCTGACTTCATGGTGAAGACTCAGAACATGGGTGTCTAAGTGTTAATATATGTGAAGCCAAATGAAAGTAGAAAAGCGAGGGGAAAGAATGAGAGCTCATGAAAAGTAAAATTCAAGGTGCAAAAATGGGACTCAAATAGAAAATAAGATGGAAATGGAGTCTGGTAAGAAAGTTGAAAAAGAAGCCATCACTTGATGAATGGGTAGTGGGGTAAACTGGAGCTTAAAAAATAATGACAAGGGGTTTAAATTCAAGATTTATATAGCACAATGAAAAAGAGAGGTATTTTAATAAGAACAAAGAGATAAACTCAAATATGAGAAGGTGTGCTGTAAATTATAAACACACTATATAGGGCAGGCAGCCTTACTGAAGCCAATTCACCCTTTGCTGATGGGAATTGACCAAAGACTCTAAAATACCATGTCTTCTATTTAACTTCATGTGTGTCATTTAGGGCCATGAACAAGGTATAGGACATTAAGCAGGGCTCCCATTTTCCAGGTTTACCTCCATTTCTAACACCCCTATAAAGGTCTCCTAAAGGATACAGCCCTCTCAAGAGCCAGATCATTCAGTCCTGGGGCTTATCACACCAGCATTGTTCTCCACTGGTTAAAAATCCACATGGAAGTCTCCAGCTTCTTTTGTTTCCCACACAGGCTCATACTTAATGAGGAGTGCATTTCTTGTTTAAATTCTAAAGTTTGTTTCTTATTGAAAACAAAGAGAACAGAAAACAAGCAATACTAAGTGCTGACAAGTCCCTAGAGGCATATGGTTCTCTTGTTCTTTAAAAGCTCTCCGTAGCCTTTGTGGAATTACTAAGGTTCATTCCAGAGACGAAAAAAAAAAAAAAAACAAAACCAGTTCTGTAGTGACAATTCCATTCACCTTTAAAGAGAAAAATCAAGAAAACAAGAATAACTTAAAAGTCTAAATGTTTGGTTTCAGGCTATATTTTACTTTTTTGTTCCCGTCCAATCAATGTTGAAAAACCTATTTTAACTTTTAAAACATAAGACTATGCAATATCAAAGGAGGAAACCTTAACCTAAAGAAACAGAGTCTAACTGTTGAAAAACAGGCCTTAGAATGATGGGATTGTTGTACCTGTGATGTATACTAAGAGAAAAAAAATCAATTTCATTGGAATTACCTGATTGTATTGTTTATATAACCCTGTTTAGATCTTATCCAAACTGATTTCTTATTAAAAAAAAAAAAGACATCCTTTACATATGAAGAGAGGCTGGGAACTGATTTTATGCCATTTAGAAAAAAAAAATCTATATATGCTCTTAACTAAAGCTTATGCAGACGTTCTGTCCCTAAACCAAACAATGCATTGTCAATACTTTCTTGAGGTTTCCAGAGATGATTTCTACTCCTTTTTCTCATCCTCTTCAGACAAACTGAGCACCAGTTTCGTGAAGTACCTACAATACAATTCTCATCATTAAATCTGCATATGGCTCCAGAATTTTGTTCACATCTTGCTATGCTGTGCCTTTCTCCCTCATTCTCTTTAGTCCTATGGCAGACACACTGAATGTATGTAAAATACATCACATTGACCCAGAATTCCTCAACTGCTTATCCTCCCAGAGGAACTTCAAAATTTAACTGTCAACTGACAACAACAACAAAACCAGGAAAAAACACATTTACAATGTTCACTGTTACTGTTCCAGAAAAAGTGTAATATTTGCCTATTTATTCACCACCCCCTTTTCTGTTTTGTTTTTGTAGTTTTCTTCATTTAGGACACAAGTCTTTCTAGGAAAACTTATTTCTAATTGTTATAATGTTTTGTCCATGCTTGAGGATTGCATTTCATCTTCTAATTGATTATAGGAGTTACACAGAAAGCTAATTTTTTACATGGAAACTTCTTATTTTGAATATGTTTTGAAAAACATAAAATTGTGAAAATAGTGCAGAGAGCTTCCATATATACTGCAACCAGTTTTCCCTGTTGGAATATCTTAAATTAGTATTATACGTTGGTTACACAATGAATGAATGTTCATGTTATAATGGTCTAAAGTCCATAATTTAGTCCTTAACTTTTACTTTTTTGTGTTCCCAAATCCTATCTAGATGCCATATTACCTGTAATTATCATCTCCTTAAGCTCCTCTTGGGGCTTCCCAGGTGGTGTAGTGGTAAAGAATCCACCTTCCAGTTAGTAGATGCAAGAGACATGGGTTCAGTTCCTCCATCTGGGAAGATCTCCTGGAGTAGGAAATGGCTACCCATTCCAGTATTCTTTCCTGGAAAATTCCATGGACAGAGGAGCCTGGCAGGCTGTACTCCATGGGGCCACAAAGCCCCACAGACACAACTGAGTGACTAAGTACACACAAGCTCCTCTTGACTATGACTGTTTCTCAAATTTTCCTTGCTTTTGATGACCTTGATAGTTTTGAGGAGTACAAGTCAGCATTTTGTAGTGTGTCTTTTGGCTGGGGGTTTTTGTAATGTTTTACTTATGATTAGACTCGGTTTACAATCTCAGGGAAAAGATCACGAAATGCTACCCTCTTCACATTATATCAAGAGTGCATCGTATCAGTATGCCTTAACAAACTTAAATGATGCTAACCGGAGCCCCTAGCTGAGATAGTGTTTGTCACATTTCCCTGCTCTAAAGTTTTATTCTTTGCCCCTTGTTTCTATACTGTACTCTTTGGAAGGAAATTAATGTGCTGAGCTCACTCTTGAAGAGTGAAGAGTTATAGTCTACCTCCTTAAGGGCAGAACATCTACATGAATACTGTGGAATTGTTTGGTGTAGTGATTTGGCTTGTGTCCCTGTTTTTTCCAATTACTCTATTACCTACTTATATCAGAATGAACTTAAGCATAATTATTTTATACTTTGGATTATCAACCAAGAGTATTCTATTTAAATACCCCAGATTTTCCAGGATTAACCATTGAGAGCTCTTTAGATACATATAGAGATATAGATCTATACAGAGAGATACAGATTGGCATATCTATCATCCATCTATATATCCATATACATTCATATTTCTATGTCTGTCTATCTATCATCTAACTCTCTACTTACCTATCTAGTCTCAGTTCTAGAATCAGCCATTTCTCCAAAAAATCCTAGTTCCTTGTATTGGAGACGTTATTAGGGACCAAGATCTGGGCACCTGTGCTCATGGCTACTGTGGTGTATTAGCTTAGAGAAGGGAAACATATGTGTATATACTAATGTTTGTATACACACATATCTATAAATACTCCAATATGTAATCATCTGTTAAACATAAGTTCATACTGATGTTTCCAGCACTAACCCATTACCACATGGATTATTCTAGCCTCTATCTCTTGTTTATTTGTAATCTCCAGTTCTGATAGTGAGAAGCCTAGGAACTGCTTCCCCACCTGTACACTTAATTGTTCAAATCCAGTATATACACGTTAGCAGTTTTGGAAGTGTTAGCCTGTACCCCTTTGGGAAACAACTTTTAACTAGGATGCACTGATTATTTGTAGTTCCTTTTGGCTTTAGACTTATCTACTTATATCTGAAGTTACTTAGGCCAATGCTTATTCCCTCTACCCTCTCCAGTGAGGTTCTTTTATAAATGTGTAATGTAGATAGTTTTGTCACATTTGGTATTTCATTTTAGGGTCACCTGACCACAGAAATATATTTCCTTTTCAGTTTACACACACTAAGTTTCACTCTTTCTACTGTAGAGTTCTATAGGTTGTGAAATACATAGTGACATATATTTAACATTACATTATCACACAGAATACTATTGCCCTAAAATAATCTCCTGCATTTCAGCAATTCAACCTTCTCCTTGAACCCTAAAGTCCTAAAATAACTGATATCTACCAGCATTATAGTCTTCCCACTTCCAGAATGTCATATGCAGCCTTTAAAAACTGGTTACTTCACTTAGCAACATGAATTTAGGAATTAAGATTCATCCCTGTTTTTCATGACTCAGTAGCTCATTTCTTTTTTAAAACAGAATAATGTTTCATTAACTAGACATATGTCAGTTGATTTATCCATTCACTCATTGCAGGGCACCTGGATTGCTTCCAGTTTGTGGTGGATGGGGGTTACAAATAAACTGCAATAAACATTTTACACAGGTTTTTGTGTGGACACAAGCCTTCAACTCATATGGGTAAAGCCAAATATCAGTATTATTGGATCACATAAACGTTTCCCTTTGTTAGAAACTGCCAAACTGTCTTCCAAAGACGCTTTCTTATTCTGTTGTACATTCCCACCAGGAAGCAATGCTGCTGCTGCTGCTGCTGCTAAGTCGCTTCAGTCATGTCCGACTCTGTGCAACCCCATAGACAGCAGCCCACCACACTCCACTGTCCCTGGGGTTCTCCAGGCAAGAACACTGGAGTGGGTTGCCATTTCCTTCTCCAATGCAGGAAAGTGAAAAGTGAAAGTGAAGTCTTTCAGTCGTGCCTGACTCTTAGCGACCCCATGGACTGCAGCCCACCAGGCTCCTCCATCCATGGGATTTTCCAGGCAAGAGGACTGGAGTGGGGTGCCATTGCCTTCTCCGAGGAAGCAATGAGTGCTGCACTATTGTTCTGTGCTGCGCTTAGTCACTCAGTCCTGTCTACCTCTTTGCAACCCTGTGGACTGTATGTAACCTGCCAGACTCCTCTGTCCATGGGAATTCTCTAGGCAAGAATACTGGAGTGGGTTGCCATGCCCTCCTTCAGGGAATCTTCCCAACCCAGGGATCAAACCCAGGTCTTCCGTTTTGCAGGAAGATCCTGTACCATCTGAGCCTCCTACCCTTGCCAATAATTGCTATTGTCAGGTTTTTTGTTGTTTATGTGAAGGTTTGTGTGTGTGTTTTAGTCATTTTGATAAATGTGTAGTGGGATCTCACTGTTATTTCATTTTGAACTCCATAATGAGAAACCATATTGAGTATCCTTTCATATACTTATGTAGTATTTATGTATCTTTTTTGTAAAATATCTGGATATTTGACTCATTGTTTACCTAAATTATTTGTTTTTTTTTTTATTGTTTCATGAGCTCATTGTATGTTTTAGATACAAATCCTTTATCAGAATGTGTTTTGGAAATATTTTCTCCCAGTTTATGGCTTGTCTTTCATTTTCTCAGCCGTGTCTTTTGCAAAACGTTTTTCTTTAAATTTATAATGAAGTCAAACCCCAATTTTAAAAACAAATTATCCTCTTGATGTCCTACCTGAAAATCACTGTTAAATTCAAATTTATGTACATTTCTCATTTCTTTTATACATTTTATAGTTTTGCACTTCATCATTAGGTCTATGATCCATTTTTAGTTTATTTTTGAAAAAGTCATCATGACTAAGAGAAAGTTTTTTGTTTTGTTTCATTGTTATTTTCATATGGACATCTAATCATTCCAGCACCATTTGTTGAAAAGACTGTCCTTTCTTCATGGAATTTCTTTTGATCTTATTCTAAAGATCAGTCACTATATATTTGTTTCGGTATATTTCTAAGTTAGCTGTACTGTTCCATTGATCTCTGTATCTATTCTTTCCCCACTACCACACTCTTTTGATTATTATTTCTTTGTAGTAATAAGTAATATTCCATTTATTATTATAAAGATTCTATTCTTGGAATCTGGTACTGTGTCCTGCAACATTGTTGTCCCTTTCTAGTACTGGATTGGCTATTCTGGATCTTGTACCTTTCCATATATTCTTCAAGTTCAGTTAATTGATACTTTCCAGAATTTTTATTGTGATTGCATTAAATCTTTAGATTGGGCTGGGAAGAACTGACATTCTAACAATATTAAGTCTTTGAATCCATGAACATGGACTGCATCTCCATTTATTTAAATCTGATTTAATGTCTTTCTTTAGAGCATTGTGGCATATAATCTTGAATATATTTTGTTAGATTTATACCTGAGCATTTCTTTTTCTTCTTTTTTATTAGTTGCCAGTAGTGTTATCATAAATGAATATTAGGTTTTGTCATCCCCTCCCACCCTTTTACCCCTCATATGGTAATATGAACATGTGACATTTTTTCCTTAGTTTTTTGATGTTGTAGATTACATTGACTTTCAACAAAATAAGAAGTTGTTTTTTTTTTTAAATAATCAATATAATGATGAAACTCTAGCCAAGCTAAGCAATAAAAAAAAAGAGAGAAGACAGATTACCAATATCAGAAAGGAAAGAAGAGACAGCAAGACTCATGCCATGAGTAAAAATGATAGTAATGGAATATTTTGAACAACTCTTTGCCTACAAATTTAATAACCTAGATAAAATGAACCAATTCCTTGAAAGATGCAAACTATCAAAACTCACAGAAGCAAAGATGGATAATCTAAACAGGTATATACCTATTAAATAAATTGGATCAAATATAAATAACCTTCTCCATTAAAATGCCAGGCCCAGTTAGTTTCAGTGGTGAATTCTACAAGCACTTTAAGCATAAATGATTCCAGTTCTCCACAATCTTTTCAAGAATACAGTAACAGAGAGAACATTAATATACATTCTATGAGGGCAGCATCACTGTAAAACTAAACATAAATAAAGATGTTACAGGAAAGAAAAACTGTAGGCCAATATCTCTCATGAACATGCACGCAAATACTCTCAACAAAATATCTGCAAGTCATATCCAAAAATTCATAGATAATTACACACTATGACCCAGTAGAATTTATTCTGGATATTTAGGACTGGTTCAACATTTTCAATTACGACAGCATCTGATTTTTTTTTTAATTATAGAAGATATATCACTATTTTGGTTTGAGGCACTGAAGATCTTTTCTTTATCATTGAAGGTTAATGATTTTATAAGGATATATAGCATAGCAAAAATAGAACAGCATTTTCAATAAACTTAAAGAAGGATGAACCTTAGCTATTAGAACTAGGGATAGGCCACTAATGGACAATGGGTCTTTAGTTTGTGCCATGTTGTTAAGTAAATATGCCCAAAGTAACACCTAACTTTTCATTTACTTACAAAAAATAAGGTTTATAATCAGGGAGCCAGTTTAGGTGGATGTTGAAGAGTTATTCTGAGGTTAGTGGTGGTATTTTAACTTCTGGGCTCTATTGGATTAGTTCTCAGATATTTACTTTGTTTAAAAAAAAAAAAAAGCCTTGCTAGTTCAGACATGTTTGGTACCAACTTTTACAATATATAGTTTGCTCATCTTGAATAATTTTGAATAATATGGGATATAACTTTAGATAATGTCCTCCCTTTAATGATAGATGAAGACTGAGATAATAAATGTTGTTTGAAAATATCAGAGCTTTTCTTTTTTTAAATTTTTTGAGAAATTTGATGGTCAGTATCAGTGAGTGGGTGGATAGAGTTAGCGCTAAATTGTCCAGACCAATGGAACATAAGTGGTCATCCGTATTTTGGAGAACATCTATGAGTTTGGTATAAGATTCTGGAGAAAAAGGATAGAATTTCTTAAATTGTAAACTTAAAGCATTACTTTCTAGGTAAACTCTTGACTTTTTCCCAAGTGAAAACAGGGAAGTTGTTTAGATATGCTTATTTATAGAGGTCTTAAAGAAAGTCAAATATAAATCTACCGTAGTAAAGAATTTGGCTACAGATTGATTCAAAGTGTATTGTTAAGGTTAGGCAAAAAAGCAAGGTATTTGTTAATTGCTTTGCATATCTATGACAAATCTAGCGCCTTGAAAATTAGATAATTTTTTATTAGCTTAGCGTATTACAAGTACTGGTACAAAGGTATAGTGATATTTTTTCTAGTATCTTTCTCAAATTTTTTTCTGGTTACTGTTGACTAGACACTTTCCTTGGCTTTAGTTTTAAAATATTCGGAAAGTTTAGGTAACAATTTACATGTATTACATTGGACTCTTTTGGGCTCTGCTCTAAATATTCTGCCTAAGCCTTGGAGTTTTTTGCTTGTAGGGATTCTGGGACCATAGCTAATTCTTTGGTTATTTCTTGAATTATACATAGTATAAGTCTACTGACTTCAGGATCAGCTATAATTTGTTCATATGCTGAAGAATTTTCTGGGACTTCTAAAAATAATTCTGCAGTACATTTTATCCAGTATTTCCATTTGCAAATATTTCTCTACCTATTAAGTTTGCAGGCTTTTTGTCAAACAGAAGAGGAGCTGTTCTCCTATAATAGTTCTAAAGTAAAAGTTTCATGTTGAGACATAGAGAAGACTTAAAATAGTTAGAACTCTCCCTATTTGAGTGGATTTAGTAATCAAAGGGAGATGGTATTCCGTTAGTGTGATTAATTGCAGCTGCAGTGACATCCATACAAAATAAGAAAGCTATATAGCTGGAACCGAATCAAAACTATCCATACATCTTTTTTGAAACACTCTCATAATTTTAAATATATTAAGTCCTCTACATATGAACCTTCAAGTTGTGAACTTTCAAAGATGAAAACCTGCATTCACATGTTCAATCATGTAAATTAATCCATGTGTCTGGCATACATTGTCATGTGTGAACACCCTCTACAAGTGGATGTGCTTTTGTGTACATTACTGTGCAGGACTGTAAGGAGTAAAGTAGTACAGTCTTTTTATTTCAAGTCCAGTATATCCAGAAGCAGGCATAAAAGCAGCAGTGATGTAGCTGTTACTGCTAAGATGTGCCAAGCAATAACAATGGAAACAAAAATGAAAATAATTGAGAGAGTGGAATGAGGCAAAAAGATAGTAGACATCACTCGTTCTGACAACATGAATCATTCAACCACCCACACGATTCTAAAGGACAAGGACAAGATCCTAGAACGTGTGAAGTCTGCTTTGCCCCTATTTACATTTATCTCCCTGATTCTTTTTAAGCTAATCTTTACATATGGTGTAGGTTAGAAATCCAAACCTAGTCTCTTATATGTGAATATCCAGTTCTCAGCACTATGTGCTGAAGAGAATGTTCCCCCCCATTTAATTATCATGATATACTTGTTAAAATATCAATTTTTGGTAATATGTGTATGGATTTATTTTGGCACCCTTCAAATATTTTTTATTTATCTATATATCTATTCCTATTTATTTCAGTATTTTTTAAACTTATTTCATTTTCTTTTATTTTACTTTCTTAAAATTTACTCTGTTGAATTCTTCTAGTTTTAAGTATAATAATTAGATAATTCATTTTCAAATATTCGTATAATACTAAGATTCATTTATGGCTATAAGTTTCCTTCTAATTTCCACTTTACTGAATCTGAATAAGTTAAACATAAAAAAAAAAAAAAAAACCAGTACAAACATCTAACAATTTTTACTTTGGTCTTTAACTCCATGGACTATGTGGAATCCTGCTTTGCTGTATTTACACATGTTTATTTTGCTTTCATTTTACTGCTGATATTGCCTTTTATTTTTCTCTCTCATTCTGGTCACAGATACATTCTGGACAATATTAATCCATTGGAATCTCTTGCAAATAAATCTTGCTTATAAAAGACCATCCTAGGAGCAGTTTTTTGATTGCTGCTTTTAAAGTTCTGAGGAATGCTTACACTGAAACAGATTATAAAAAGTCTTTAGTTACTAGGGATTCTGTAGTGTCTTAGGAAAATTATTCATAACTCCAGTACCAAGGAATATTTTCCTGAATGTAACTGATATTCCTAGTGGTTTGGGGCTCTGAGGTTCACCTCTTGCTTCACTATAAGAAATAAACATGGATCCAGAGTTCAACTTTCATACTGTCCATGGATCTGATGTGGATATTCCTTTGGCATTTAATCTCCAACCCTTAGGGCAAGGCAGCCTCATCAGACTCCACTCATTCATAACTGCTTCCTTTCTACTTTTCTCTTTCTTTTATTAAATGCAAATGTGCATTTTTAATGTGCTATGTGTGCTTATAAATTTTGAATAGCATTACCATGTGTTCAAAACAAGAAGTGGAGATTTAGACCTATGCCCAAGTTGCCCTTTTTCACTCAGAAACTTAGTGGATTATTTTTGAAATGCATTATGCAGGTTGTTCTACTAGGATTTTATGCTTTCTGCATGAAAATTGGTCTATAGTTTTGTCTTCATCACAGAGTTTAACAAATTTATCTCTTTTTTTCCCTTAGAGAAAGAATATAATCTGAAACCTGCTTTGTAAATCTCCAGTGTGATAATTAAAGTTGGTATAAATATTCAGTGTAGATGTAGATTGAACATGCACAGTGGTGCTTGAGGTATTTCCCAATCACAGCCCAGAATGTACTCAATTTTATCTACCATCACATTAAATAATTATTTCTAATTATGTGAGACTTTAATTTATAACATTATTTCCTTTCCTTTATCACTGTACACTTCACTAGATGTACTGGGGTTAACAAAATTGCTTTGAAATCTAGTTCTATTTATCAACTAAAAGGAAGAGAAAGCAAATGCAGGTGTGGTCTGTGCTGAAAATAGGAATCAGAGGGATATAAAATTTAAATAATGATTAAATATGTAGTGCTCTATTCATAGAGATAGATTTTGTATATAATATATAAACTAGACAATAATTATTGCTTTTAACTAGCAGACACTAAGTATAAATTAGTTCGTGACTGGTTCATAAGGTGACATAGCCTATTTGATCCAAATTTGGTATTACTCCATTCATTCCATTTACCTACTGCACTGCCAATAGGAATGACTAATTCCTAAACTTTATAGAGCGATTAATCTCTGTCACTAACTGTGACATCACTGAATGTGGGACTTGCTCACCTTTCAATTCAATGAATCTCTCAGGTGACTAGATGTTTGCTCTTCCTTTCAGCTCTGGAACCCTGAAGATATCCTGTTTATCAATCTTATGTTACATGTGGTATATTAAATTACTTTACAGCAAGTAGTCTCTATCTATCTTTGACCTATTTGGGAAGAATGAATATATTTCTATGGCCCTGTGATATTTTGCATAGATATGTAATTAGATGTGGCAAATATGATGCTAATTGACATAATGTAAACTGAGGCTTGAAATGGTCTTGCAGAAAAGTGCCTGTTTTCTTCAACCTCTGTGATTCCCAAGACAACAATTTAGTGTAGGTAGTCCATTAAATAAACTCAAATAAGCTGTAATTAAATATAAAAAAGAAGTATATCTCAGAAAGAACTCTAAGTACAGCTTTAGTACATTGTTAGTATCAATTCATAGAAAATGTACAAACTTTTTGAAAAAGCCGTATTCACAAATGCAGTTACCAACCTGATCTAAAGAACCCTAGACCACTAAACTCATGAAAGTACCTCTGATCCTTCAGTTCTCAACAGGCAGGAAGCAGGCTATGGAATCTGCTCAACCATTAATAAGGGAATATTCTCTATGAATTTTCCAGAAGTGGACCAGTAGGGTGAAAGCAAAGTAAGAAAGTTCCAGAGCATCAGAGTCAAGAGGTGTAAAAAATAAATAAACTGGAGAAACCCTTTCAATAAGCAGAATTGGAGTCTAAGCAAGAAACAGAAACAAACAAATAAAAAAGCTTTCCTACATTCAATATAATCCTATCTGGCAAATTTGCCCAGTGAGATTTTTAGAATTTCTGTGGATTGGTGATAACTAGAAGCCTCCCATCATTAGCTCTTATTTTGTCCAAACTTTTTATTTTATACTGGAAAAATATCTAGTACATTCTTTTTTTGGGGGGTGGGGGCATGCTGAGAAGCTGGTGGGATCTTATTTCCCCGACCAGGGATTGAACCTGGGCCCTATTCACAGAGCACATGGAGTTCTAGCCACTGGACAACCAGGGAATTCCATTCCCCTTTCTAATGAGAGTATTTATGGAGGTTATAGTCTGTATTCCACTATTCTGTGATATACATCTATACCAACCCTGGATATTCATTGGAAGGACTGATGCTGAAGCCAAAGCTCCAATAGTTTGGTCCCTTGATGCCAAGAGCTGACTCATTTGAAAAGACTCAGATGTTGTGAAAGATTGAGGATAGGAGGAGAAGGTGGCAACAGAAGATGAGATGGTTGGATGGTGTCATCAACTCAAAGGACATGAGTTTTAGCAAACTCTGGGAGATAGTGAAGGACAGGGAAGCCTGGTGTGCTGCAGTTTATGGGGTCACAGACTTGGACATGACCCAGACTGAGCAACAATGATATCTATATCTGTGGTCAAAATATATTTACCTCTCTGTTTAAAAGGTCTCTCATCTCTTTTTTAAGGAGACAAAGGAATATTCAGAGTTCAGTGAAAGAAAACTTTGGTGTGACTTTTATGAATAAATCTGCACCACTGAGCAGTATCTGGTACTTTTCTGTCTCCATCAGCTCCTGTGGCAGTGAATGCATCCTAGTCTCTGAACTAAGTTATCCTCTGTGGCAACGTAGAAGATTCTCAAAGGTTTTAATCTTGTTACTACTTTCCATTGCTATCTTCTTATAATTTATTTTGGGTTGGTTTTAAAAGTTACTTTTCTATGTCAGTAATTAAATTTCTTGGAGAAAAGAAATTTAACTCCTCAGCACCCCTCACCTCTACTAATGAGATAACACTAGCATTCATCTAGTTGTAAACAATTTAAAAATGTGTCCAGACATTACCAAGTATCTCCCGGAGGGCAAAATCGCTGTCTGTTGAAAACCACGGATCTAGGTAGTCTCTTAAAATGCAAACAGAACACACATTCCTTCTCAACTCACCAATTAAAATAAAATACACTTAAAATAGTACACTCAACACACTTAAAATAAAATTCAATGGCATTATCATTGTGTGTCCAACCTGGACTCACACTATCCAACTCCAATCCCCAGTTGTCTTTCCAAAGTCATCTTCAATGACTGCATTTTCATTGCCCTTCAGCCATCTAAGCCCTTGCTTTTCTTGGGAAAGGCTAAGCACATCCCCATTTCAAATTCTTAGACTTAATGTTTGCTCTTTCCGAAATGTTGATTCCCAAGAAATTCACATGCCCTGTACCTGTAATTAAATTTTCACCTCAACATCCTATTATTTTCTGCTTTTCCACTAAAACGTGAGCTTTGTGAGGATAAGAACTTCATTTTATTTGCTGCTGTAACCTTATAACTTAGATTCCTTATACCGAGAAGGCACTCAATGTGTTTCTTGAATAAACTTTTTAAGGAATAAATTCCTACAAGTTAATGGGTAAAATATTAAAGAGGTAATTAATAAAGTATGTATACAACACATATGAACAGATGCTACTGTAAAAATAATCAGAGAGAAATTTAAAGAAATATATTTCATAACAAGTCTATAAGTTAGGCAAAAATTCCAAAATATATAGGCAATGATGGCAGTAAAGAAAATCTCTTATGCCCAAGAACTAGTGGTGTTCAATGTATAAAGCATTTCTTACAAAATAGAAAAAAAGTTAAATATACCTAGCATGCTTCTATCTATAGGGCACTGAAAAAAAAGATCAAAATCAGATATTTGACTAATGAAAGACAAGAATGTTAGAAGTATAAACATTTAAATAGAATTATTGAGTTATCAATTGGATTTTATGGAGAAAAATTTTTTCAAACTATTATTCTAGACCCATTTGAAAATGGTCCTTTTTTGTGTTACAAACTAGGGAAAGATAATGTATTCTTCAAAAAATTTCAATTGCAGTATAATTATAGAAACTAACAAAAATAACATAGCAAACTAATGTTCATTTTGAATTATGTTGAAGCAAGAACCAATTGTTTTTTCTTGGCTGAAACATTCTAGCTCTGACCTCCTAGCTTAGTAGCAAAATATGTATCTTGGTTTCTCCAGAGCTGTTGTGTGAACTCAGTAACTATATAAGTAACTAAACCTATAAAACAAATACTATGACACTACAATCATTGGGTTACTTTTTTGAAGCTCTTAGAATATAAGTCTTGGACTTATTTTACTTATTTATGATCTCTTATTAGGGCTGGTAGATTGTCATAGCCTATTACTTGAGTAAATAATCTCTTGAAATATGACTAGTGTAACAAAAAGTACATTATTTTTAGCATGTGTAGTGTATGGGCTTAAACACATAAAGAATATAACTTTAGAAACTGGTTAAGAGCTATAATACTGATGTTTACTAGTCCATTGACCAAAATGTTGTTGTTACTGATGGTCAAAAGTTGGCAGTCTTGGAAAAGCATTGCTCCCTGAAAAGAGTGAGGTCAACTGGAAAGAGAAGATACCAATTAGAGTCAGGGCTTGAAAGAAAAAGCAAGGAAGAAAGTGGTGGAAATTAAGGAAAGAAAGAAAAAATCAGAAGGCACATCAACACCTCCCACCCCAGTAAAAGGTACAATCCAGTGAACGAAGCCTAGTCCACTTCACTAGCAGACAAAGACAGACACTTTCAGTGTAAGAGACATGGTAACATAACAAAGTCCCTCACCCCAGTTACCATGAGACAGTGCACTAAGTCGTGTCCAACTCTTGTAACCCCATGGACTGTAGCCTGCCAGGCTCCTCTGTCTATGGGATTCTCCAAGCAAGAATACTGGAGTAGGTTGCCATTTCCTTCTCCAGGGGATCTTCCCGACCCAGTTACCATAGAGGCACTTTATATCGATAGTTTTAGAAATATGAGACATTTCAAAATAAACAAAAATGGACAGTAGTAACATCCTTACAAAGTTATTATAAGAAAACAGAAAATGAGAATTAAAATATTTCAGCTTAAGAAAATATCTTCCCAAGTGACAACAAAGAGAATAAAACAAAATATAAGAACAAAAACTTGTAGCATTGCACAAGAAAAATTAAGCAACTTAAAACAATCATCCATAGAACTGAATGAGTACTCTGAAGCAGATGTTTTGAAATGATTAATTAACATGAAGAGAAATGGAAAAAAATAAAAACAGACAGATGTGAAGTGAAAATTTTGGGAAAAAAAGAGAATTTTCCTATTCAGAAGAAAAGGGGTAAAAAAAATCAACTCTGTAATAAAGCATATTAAATGGTGACTAAGGGAATGTTGATTTAATGGTAAATATACTGAGGGACATTGGACAGTAGCATGAAATGAGCCATGAAAATGAAAATAAAATCATTAAACAGTAAAGCATGTCAGATAAATATGATAAGTGTATAAATGTAACTGGATTTCTTGTGGAAGAAAAACAAAACAATGAAACTATTAAAATAATAATCCAAGAAAACTCTGAGAAAAGGAAGTTGAATCTATACAATAAAAGAGCCCATTATTGAAAAAAAAAAAAAGATAAAGTACATTCAACCCCAAAATATATCCTAGTAAAATTTTATGGATTCTAAAGATAGGAGAAAGAGAGTTATTTGAGCTCCCAAGTTAAAGACCAAGTGACTTATAAAGGAAAAATATCATATTGACATCAAATTTCTAGAGAACAGCATATAAAGTGAGAGGAGAATAAAGTAAAATTAAAACAAACAAAACTTCCAGAACAAAGAGTGCTAACCTAGGCTTTTCAAAATAGACAAGCTGTCAACAAATATTAAGTAATAGAAATGCAAGAACTCAGAGATCACTGAACTCACAAGCTTTTTCCAGGAAACCACTAGAGGATGAACTTCACTCAATTAAGAGAAGACTTTGAGCCACTGGCTAAAGAACTGACAGTAAGCAAAGAAATAGACATGATTGAAGATATAAGATTAAAATAAGAATGGAAACAAGAGTAGAATAAAAATAAAGTTATCAGTTCTTGTAAGTAAAAAAAAAAAAGATCATTTTTTTAAATGGGAGGAGAACTGAGCAAGAAAGGAGAAAATAGAATAAGCTCATTGATTACTGTATAGGTAACAGAATGAAATCAATGATAAAAATTAAAGCTGACACATCAAATAGGAAAAGCATAGGCAAGGAAAGAGGGAGAGTAAGACTATTTTAAGCATCTTCCCAGGTGATGCAGTGGTAAAGAATCTGACTGCCAACACAAGAAATGCAAAGAGACACAGGTTCGATTTCTGAGTCAGGAAGAAGCTCTGGAGTATGAATGGCAACCCTCTCCAGGATTCTTGCCTGGAAAGTTGCATGGACATGGGAGCCTGGCACACTACAGCACATGGGGCTGCAAAGAGTTGGACATGACTGACAGACTTAGCACAGCACAACGTACATATACACATAAGATACATACACCGAAAATGTCCTAAATGTGAAAAATAATTTTTTGAAGACAGAATGAGAAAGCAAGACAATAAGCATGCAAGAGTGAGAATGAGTGAAACTGAGAGCAAGACGAAGAGAGCAAGAGAGACAGAAGCAAAGACAAAAAGACCCTTCAGAGAATCCCAGTCAATATAATGAACACAGGAAAATAACATTGAAGGAAACTATATAATTGAGACTAAAGACATCAGATGCATCAATAAATGTAAACAGCTTTACTTCTCTCCTACAAGAAAACTCCAAATTAAGTCATGTAAATATGCCAATGCTAAGCAGAATAAAAGATACATAAAATAATGTGATCTTGAAATGCTAACAATAAAGGGATGAGCAAAGGCAAAATGGAAAAGAGAATCAGGCTGAAAGTACTAAATTAGACTAAAGGGAACATCTCGTGATGCTAAAAGCCCATACTTGTAATATCACTATTAGGAGTAAGTCAACACCAAATAACATAGAGTGGAAATTATGATTATGAAAGGTGACAAAGATAATAAAGAAAGGGAGATTTTAACATGTATTTCCAACCTAAGTCAACTTTGTTGAACAATGAATAAACAAATAAATATAACCTGAAATTGTAATCAATATAGTAGGTTCTTATATATTTTTGAAATATGGTGCTAATAATATACCAATCATGGAGAATAAAAAAAACTTATATTATGCCACTAAGAAAGCATCAATAAATTCCATAAAGTGGAATGAATATAACCAACATTTCTGTTCTCAAGCAACAGAAGGAAAAATCAATTAACAAAATAATGAAACCGTTCCATTGTCTAGGTATGTGAAAAATATCTATCACCTATCTTATGGTAAAAGTGGAAATTGAAACAATATGTAGACTTTTAAAAATACTAATGATGCTGAAACCTTTATATACAGGATACATATATATATATTATATATAGGGTAAAATCAGAAGAGTGATTTACATAAACTTGATAAAATTGTTAAAAATTAAAATTAAATAATACAGGCATAGAAAAAGCATATTAGTCAATAATGAAGACAAAACCTAAATTCATGAGGCAGTAAATAAACATTAAAAACAGTGAAGTTAATGAATTGATCAGACTAGCCATTAAAAGACAAACATGCATTTAGAGTAATGTGGAGTAGGTTACATCTGGTCACTGCTGTCACTATAGAAAAGAGACTTTAATTTTTAAAGAATAATATATTTTAAGTATGAATAAACTAGGAATGCAATAGGAAAATGATAAACTAAATTTTAGAGGCAAAGAAATTTTGCAGTGTGAGCTGATAAACACAAGACGGCCCCCTCCTCCCTACTCCCAGCCCCTGTCAAGGGGCTGTGTATATGCAGACACAAGTTAAAATAAGCAGAAAAAGTATATCAAGAATTATCTCAACAGACACAGAGGACATATTTGATGACTAAATACTTATGTATAATAAAACAATAACAACTCTTATGAAACTAGGAAGAAAAGGGAACTTTACAAAATTTGATGAAGAATATGTAAAAAATTTTAAGGCAACACATATACTTTGAAATATGGGGAAAAAATTCAGAGTTTGAGAATAATGCAAGAAATTCTATTTTCATCACTTGTATTCAGCATTGAACTCAATATCCTAGCTGGTAGGATAAGGAAACAAAAATAAAATTAACAATGATTAAAGAAATATAGCTGATAGGACTTCAGATCTCATTAATATGTATGTGAAAGTTCAAAACAGTCTTTGTTGCTGTTAGTCAAGTCATGTCTGTAGTCCACTAGGTTCCTCTGTCCACAATATTTCCCATGCAGGAATACTGGAGTGGATTTCTATTTTCTTCTCCAGGGGATCTTCCTGACCCAGGAATCGAACCTATGTCTCCTGCATTGCAGGCAAATGCCTTACTGCTGATCCACCAGGGAATAAGCAAAATTAAGAATTAAATCTAGAAAGATTATTGTATAGATCAATATAAACAATCACTTTTCATATTCCAACAACAACAAAAAAAACACACACAAAGCATCAAAATCATGCTAGATTTTAGCATACCGCAAAAGTGGATCCAAATAAAATGAATAAGTGCAAATTTCATAAATTGGAAGTTTTAACACTTTAAATATATTAGTTCTCCTGATACTAATCTATACTGCAATCTAATTTCAGCTAAAATTATAGTGCTTTATTTTATTGAAAATTGTTAAACTGGTTGGAAAAAGACTGGGGTAAGAATAGCCAAAGTATATTATAAGGATAAGACTATGTTTAGAGGATTTAATCCACTGGATATCAATAATAACTATAAAACTACGGTAATGGAATTTTGATATTGGCACAAGGATAGACAAACTGCACAAATCAATATGGTAGAGACCAGATAATTATCCCCAGCTAGGAAGGTGGGTGATTTACAAGAAACTGACACTGTAATGAGTGGTAAAAGGTGGTTTTTGATGATGCTCGTTCAAATGTATATCTATATGGGGCAATAGAATATTTCTATTTCTTTTATTTTCTTACCTTAAACCATATACACAAATTAAACTTAGATGTAAAGCTAAAAAAGTGAGCTTCTAGAAGAACACCAAAATGAATACCTTATAAACATAGTGTATGCAAACATTTCTTAAACAGGACATAAAGGGCATTGCACATTAAATAGAATGTTAATAAACTATACTCCATTAAAAGTAAGAACTTCTGTTTATCAAAAAAAAAAAAAAAAAAACAAAAACTCACCAAAAGAGTGAAAGGGCAAGCCTCAGACTAGGAGAATATTTGTAATACATAAATCATTCATATCCAGAAAACTTTTAAAAATTCCACAAATCAATAAGGAAATAAAAATAAGAAAAGTGGGGATAAAACTTGAAAATATATCTCATCAAGGACAATACCGGGGCTTCCCTGGTGGCTCAGAGGGTAAATCATCTGCCTGCAATGTGGGAGACACGGGTTTGATCTCTGGGTCAGGAAGATCCCCTGGAGAAGGGAATGGCAACCCACTCCAGTATTCTTGCCTGGAGAATCCCATGGACAGAGGAGTCTGGTAGGCTACATTCCACACAGTCGCAAAGAGTCAGACATGACTGAACGATTTCACATTCACTTTTGCAGCCATAAAATTAAAAGACACTTACTCCTTGGAAGGAAAGTTATGACCAACCTAGATAGCATATTAAAAAGCAGAGACATTACTTTGTCAACAAAGGTCTGTCTAGTCAAGACTATGGTTTTTCCAGTCGTCATGTATGGATGTGAGAGTTGAGCTATAAAGAAAGCTCAGTTCCAAAGAATTGATGCTTTTGAACTGTGGTGTTGGAGAAGACTCTTGAGAGTCTCTTGGACTGCAAGGAGATCCAACCAGTCCATCCTAAAGGAGAACAGTCCTGGACGTTCATTGGAAGGACTGATGTTGAAGCTGACTACAATATTTTGGCCACCTGATGTGAAGAGTTGACTCATTTGAAAAGACCCTGATGTTGGGAAAGATTGAAGGCAGGAGAAGGGGACAACAGAGGATGAGATGGTTGGATAGCATTACCAACTCAATGGACATGAGTTTGAGTAAACTCGGAGTTGGTGATGGACAGGGAGGCCTGGCGTGCTGCGGTTCATGGGGTCGCAAAGAGTCAGACACGACTGAGCAACTGAAATAAACTGAAGGACAATAAAACAGTATAAAGTAACCGAACTTATTAGTAATCAGGCAGATGGAAATTAAGTCCACAATGAGGCACCCCCATTACTGTAACTCAAATTAAAAATACTGTTAATGCCATTTTCAGCAGCATGGATAGACTTAGAGATTGTCTTACTGAGTGAAGTAAGTCAGACAAAGACAAATATCATTTATAAATGGAATCTAAGAAAGTGGTGCAAATGAACTTATTTATAAAACAGAAATAGAATCATAGATGTACAAAACAAATTTACAGTTATTAGATGGGAAAAGGGGGAGAGACAAATTGGGAGATTTGAACTGACATATATTGACATATATAAGCACATAAAATCCTGGAGGGTACGCACTTCAGTATTCTTGCCTGGAGAATTCCATGGACTGAGGAGCGTAGTGGACGATAGTTCATAGGGTGGCAAAGAGTCAGACATAGCTGAGTGACTAACATAAACATGTATAAAACAGATTACTAATAATGACCTACTGTGTAACACAGGGAACTCTACTCATTACTCTGTAATGGCCTACATGGTAAAAAAGAAAAAATCTAAAAAAGAGTGTATATACATTATATGAAAGTGAAATTGAAGTAGCTCAGTCATGTCTGACTCTTTGCGACCCCACGGACTGTAGCCTACTAGATTCCTCCATCCATGGGATTTTCCAGGCAAGAATACTGGAGTGGGTTGCCATTTCCTTCTCCAGGAGATCTTCCCAACCCAGGGATTGAACCCAGGTCTCCTGCATTGTAGGCAGACACTTTACCATCTGAGCCACTGTGGAAGTCCTGTGTATATACGTAATATATATGTATATATGTATAACTGATTCACTTGAAAATACTTGAATATACCTGAAAATAACACATTGTAAATCAACTATACTGCAATAAAAATGTTTAAAAATGCAGGCATTGCTAAATGTTGTTGAAAATGTAGACCAACTGGAACTTTGATACATTATTATTGAGTGTAAATTTTTTTGACTATTTTGGAAAACTGGTCATATCTGCTAAGTATTCTAGCCTATGATTCAGCAATTCTACTCGTTGATATTTGCTAAATGTTTATATGTTCACCAAAACACAAACACAAGTATGTCCCTGACAGCTCTATTCATAATAATATTCCAAATCCAAAAGCAAACAAATCTTGGACAAATAAAGTGTTGTGTAACTATACAATAGAACAGATTATAATAATATGAAAGATAACAAGGATAAACTGAAGATATACACAAAAACTTCCAATCCCTTCTGTAATGGAGTAACAGGTATCAAATTTAATCTCCTACCTAAATCAACTAATAAGAGTAGAAAATATTACATGGAAAAAAAAACTTTTAAAATCTGGAAAACAAACTATGCAAGATTATGTTTCCTGGGAGAAGGGAAACAAACAAACAAACAAAAAAAATGACCTTTGTGATTGCCTCAGCTTAATTCCTGGAAAAAGCTGTCAGGCCACAGTGTAATTGGAGAAACACAAAAGAATATAGAAGTCTTGTTGATTTAAGAATACAGAAATAAGAGTCAGGTAAGCCAGGTTGATTAGACTGCAGTGAAAAATCCTGGAGAGGCAGGAGCTAAAAAGAAAGAAAGATTGGGTGAGCAGCAGAGTTATTCCCTTGAGTCTTTGACTGAATAGCAATCTGTGAGTTATTAAGAGAAAACTGCATGAGAAGGAAAGAACCACTAGAAAACAGTCAACAGCACAATTTCTAGAGGTCACACAGGCTTAGGAATAGTTCTCAAACTAGTTAAATTGGAAAGACCCTATAATATACACAGCTTAGAGTTCTGAAAATGTCATTGCTTCATTAGCAAGAATAAATTATTCCTAAGCTAAAAATGTCTCTGGATTTGTCCCAATCAAGCCTAAAAGAAAACCTCAGAAAAATCCATATTATTCCAAGTAATTTAACTACTACATGTCAGAGCCAAGTTCAACACTACTTAAAGAAATATGTAAAAAGTTACTGCCAACACTATAAAGTTAATGATGTCTGCCATACAATGGAAAATTACCAAGCACATAAAGCAGGAAAATATGAACCATAATATCGAGGAAGACAATCATTAGAAACAGGAAAAGAGAAGATAGATAAATTGGAATTAATAGACAAGAATGTGTATGTCAATATCTTGGAATAATGTAAAATAGAAAAGAATCTGAAAAACAATATATATTAATAAAATAAATGATAATATAATAAAAATTAAAATGCTTTTAAAAGTGGGCATTCCCTGTCCAGTCTTGTTCTCTGTTTTAAATTTTATTTTGTTTCTGAAGTAGAGTTGATTTACAGTGCTGTGTTAGTTTCAGGTATACAGCAAAATGATTCAGTCGTATGTGTATCTGTTCTTTTTCAGATTGTTTTATATTGTAGGTTATTACAAAGTATTGAATAGAGTTCCCTGAGCTATAAAGTAGGTCCTTGAGGCAATCTATTTTATGTATACTATGTAAAGGGCTTTAGGGGGGCCCTAGGAAACAGAGGAGTTATGAGAAAGAAAGAACCTGTTTCCTTTAGTCATCACTAGGAGAAATCTGTTTGGTGACAAGCAAACCTGCGATGGATTAGTAAATGAGCAAAAACAAAAACAAAACAAAGCAAAAAAAACTATGCTAAGTCCTTAAATGTAAAGTTTTATTTCTTACATAAATCAGTGTTACTGCTAACTCACTTCAGTCGTGTCTGACTCTGTGCAACCCCATAGACAGCAGCCCATCAGACTCCCCCTGCCCTGGGATTGTCCAGGCAAGAACACTGGAGTGGATTGCCATTTCCTTCTCCAATGTGTTAACCTAATGCCAAATTACGTATATAACTAGTAAACAAGCAAAAAAACAAAAGAAAAGAATCTTAATATTATAAAACAAAATACTAACTTCAGAATGAGTTCATTTTTCACCCATGGAAATACCAAAATTTATGAAAATCACAGTATGATTGTACTGATAATTAGTCCTGTGACTATGTTCTGTTGTTTGGTCCCTAAGTCATGTCCAATTCTTTCACAACCACATGGACTACAGCCCTCTAGGGCTCCTCTGTCCATGGGGTTTCCCAGGCAAAAATACTGCAGACAGTTGCCATTTCCTTTTCCAGGGGATCTTCCTAACCCAGAGACCCAACAGGCATCTCCTGCATGGCTGGCAGATTCTTTACTACTGAGCCACCTGGAAGCCATGACTGATTTAATCAGTACTAAATTTGTAACCATGTAAGTTCTGGGAGTTGGTGATGGACAGGGAAGCCTGGTGTGTTACAGTCAATGGGGTTGCAAAGAGTCAGAAATGACAGAGGGACTGGACTGAATTGAACAGTATTACCATGAGAAAAACATCAAAACACCTCAAACTGAGGAATATTCTATGAAATACCTGACTATTATTCCTTAAAACTGTCAAAGTTATCAAAAACAAAGAAAGTCTGATAACTTTTACAGTCAAGGAAGCCCAAGGAGACATGGTAAGTAAATGTAATGAAGAATTCAACATTGGATCCTGAAATTAAAAGAGAACATTAGGGGAAAACTAGTGAAATTTGAATAAAATATGGATTTAGTTAATAATAATGTATTATAATTGATTGGTTCATTAGTTCACAATTGTAAATGTAAAATATGATTGGAAGAAATGGTGTATAATATACTGAAATAATTTGTGCTATCTTTGCAACTTTTCTGTAAACAGAAAGCTATTGAAAAGTTTCAGTTCAGTTCAGTCACTCAGTCGTGGCCAATTTTTGCAACCCCATTGACTGCAGCACACCAGGCCTCGCTGTCCATCACCAACTCCCAGAGTTTACTCAAACTCATGCCCATTGAGTCGATGATGCCATCCCACCATCTCAGCTCCTGTTGTCCCCTTCTCCTACTGCTTTCAATCTTTCCCAGCATCAGGGTCTTTACAAATGAGTCAGCTCTTCACATCAGGTGGCCAAAGTATTGGAGTTTCAGCTTCAACATCAGTCCTTCCAATGAATATTCAGGACTGATTTCCTTTAGGATGGACTGGTTGGATCTCCTTGCAGTCCAAGGGACTCTCAAGAGTCTTCTCCAACACCACAGTTCAAAAGCATCAATTCTTCAGCGCTCAGCTTTCTTTAAAGTTTATTTAAATTTAAAGAGAATATGACAGTTTTCTAATAAAGTTATCAATTAGTTAAAATGGACTAATTCCTTGAAATACACAAACTACAAAGGCTTACTTAAGAAGTAACACATAAACTAGAGTGATATCTGTTAAAGAAACTGAATTCATAGTTTAAAACTTTCAAGCAAAACAAAAATTTAGGTTCATTTGGCTCCACTGATGTATATCTACCAAACATGTAAGGAAAAAATATAACCTATTTCAAAAAATAGCCAAAAATATTCAAATAAGTATAAAAGGATAAAACACTTCTCAATTCATTTTATGGGATCAGCATTACTGTGATATCCAAGACGATAAAGGATCTGCATGCATTGCAGAAGATGACCCAGGTTCAATTCCTGAGCTGGAAAGATCCCCTGGAGAGGGAATGGCAACCCATTCCAGTATTCTTGCCTGGAGAATTTCATGACAGAAGAGCCTGACTGGTTACAGTCCATGGGGTTGCAAACAGTTGAACATGCCTGAACGACTAGCGCGTTCACTTTTTCATTAAAAGAATAGAAAACTACAGATCAACATCTTTCACAAACGCAAATATTCTTCTCAACATTTTAGCAAGCAATGCAGCAAAATATATGTAAAGTGGACATCACAACCAAGATGAATTTGCATCATGCATACAACATTGGTTTAAAAAATCAGTACATACTTATTCCACTATATTAAGGTAAATAATATAATGTGGAAAATTCTGAAAGAGATGGGAACACCAGACCACCTGACCTGCCTCTTGAGAAATCTGTATGCAGGTCAGGAAGCAACAGTTAGAACTGGACATGGAACAACAGACTGGTTCCAAATAGGAAAAGGAGTACGGCAAGGCTGTATATTGTCACCCTGCTTATTTAACTTATATGTAGAGTACATCATGAGAAATGCTGGGCTGGAAGAAACACAAGCTGGAATCAAGATTGCCAGGAGAAATATCAATAATCTCAGATGTGCAGCAGACACCACCCTTATGGCAGAAAGTGAAGAGGAACTAAAAAGCCTCTTGATGAAAATGAAAGTGGAGAGTGAAAAAGTTGGCTTAAAGCTCAACATTCAGAAAACAAAGATCATGGCATCCGGTCCCATCACTTCATGGGAAATAGATGGGGAAACAGTGGAAACAGTGTCAGACTTTATTTTGGGGGGCTCCAAAATCACTGCAGATGGTGACTGCAGCCATGAAATTAAAAGACGCTTACTCCTTGGAAGAAAAGTTATGACCAACCCTAGATAGTGTATTCAAAAGCAGAGACATTACTTTGCCTACTAAGGTCTGCCTAATCAAGGCTATGGTTCTTCCTGTGGTCATGTATGCATGTGAGAGTTGGACTGTGAAGAAGGCTGAGCGCCAAAGAATTGATGCTTTTGAATTGTGGTGTTGGAGAAGACTCTTGAGAGTCCCTTGGACTGCGAGGAGATCCAATCAGTCCATTCTGAAGATCAGCCCTGGGTGTTCTTTGGAAGGAATGATGCTAAAGCTGAAACTCCAGTACTTTGGCCACCTCATGTGAAGACTTGATCATTGGGAAAAAACTCTGATTCTGGGAGGGATTGGGGGCAGGAGGAGAAGGGGACGACAGAGGATGAGATGGCTGGATGGCATCACCAACTCAATGGACATGAGTTTAGGTAAACTCTAGGAGTTGGTGATGGACAAGGAGGCCTGGCGTGCTGCGATTCATGGGGTCGCAAAGAGTGAGACATGACTGAGCAACTTAACTGAACTGAAGGTGAATAAAAATATCAAATAAAAATATGTGTGTGTGTGTGTGTATATATATATGATATAAAATGTTTGCTAGATCTCAACACCCATTTATAGTAAAAGATCTCAGTAACTAGGAGTAGAAGTAAATGTCCTCAGCTGATAAAGGATCTATTTGTGGAAACTTGCAGATGAAATATTTTATTTTTTTCTCTTAAGATTGGAAACAATGCAAAGATATCCTTGCTTTCATCACCTGCTGTTTGATATTGACTACAAGTCCTAAATAACTAAAGCAAGCAAGGAAAAGAATAACTGCTCTAATATTTTATCTCTTCTGTTTTCCTTTCCTCCTTCGTCTCCAGGGGAGAAATAAGAATGATGAGCAGAGAAAGACAGAGAAATTTGGAGGTGGGTACAGGGAGGAAAGAAGCTGATTTTACCTTTTCTCTGAAGCTTCTGTGTGAGCTCATTATAAAAGCCAAACTGGCCAACTAGAATATCTTGCAAGGTATTTTTCTTCAAACAAAGACATTTCCCTTGGCTTGATTAATTAAAATGCCAGTTAGAATAACACTTTTCACAGAGAAAGGAAATATATCTAGGAATCTAGGTTAGTCTCTCCTTTCCACAAGGTTGTATAGACAGAAGAGGAACATCAGTTGATGATTATAAAGTTTGGGTTAAGTATCATTCAGGCTCTTGATGAAAAACAAAATAACTACATCTACCTATTAAATATACTTCCTTGTAAACTTCGTGCCATGAATTCTTTTCAGATAGTCACTTTTTTCAGTGTTTTCTAACTGATAATCATGACCCATTAATGGTTTAATGCTGTGACATCTTTTTTTAAAGATGAAACAGAAAAGAATATATTAGAAGCATAATTTTAGTGAGTCCTTCATATATAGAGATAGTAAGAACTGTTTTCTGAAAAATTTGGCTTGATCACATATGTGTACATATACATTTACATATGGGAGTCAATTATAATATTTATTTTTATTCCAGTTAGCAATAAAACATTCAAAATAAACTACATCAGGTGTTTGGTAATTATTTATTTGAAAAGAATGTAGAATTTTTCCTACAAATGGGTAAATGTGTGATTTTCCACTCACTCAAACTGAGAAATTTATATAATTCTTTTGATTTTCATTGTGAAAATGTTTTGCTATGGACGTCATATTTTAATATTAGAAGATTTCCTTAAATTTGTATTTGTGTAGTTGTTTTTGCCTCCTAAACTGGAAATCATTACTGCTGTGAATAAATATCATGTAATAAATACTATAAAATAGCCACAATGTGACTTTTCTTGTTTTGAATAGACTAAACAAAGAATTTAATAGGTTCTCAGAGCAGCCAAAACAGTTGTCAGAAATGCACGCACTAAAATCTATGTATATGGTTTTTCAAAGAGTTTAAGTTCACACATAAATGTAGTTATTCCTATTATATACAACATGTATTTGGCTAACCAGATTCCAAATGCACTATTAGAATGCTTTTCTTTCAACTCTTAAATGCTTATTAGAGGGGGTTAAAATAGGAGAGACGTTTTCAAGACTTTCTGCATTATTCTAACTATAAAAAGCAATAAAGAGCTGCCCAATTTTGAAAACAGAAAACTAAATAGGTGTGTTCCATTTGGACGTTGTGTTGTTTAAGTGAAAATGCAAAGGGTAAGTCTGTGGCTGTCTTTATGGTAGAATATATATATAACATACAATTTCCCACTTTAATCACTTAAATTACAATTAAGAGCATTAATTACATTCATAGTGCTGTGCAATCACAATATCATTATTTCTAAAACCACTCAAAATAAGCACTCGATAATCATTAATCAGTAAACTCTCCACTCTTCCCTCCCTGTGACCCTTGATGCCCTGTAATCTTCTTTCTGTCTCCATGAATTTTCTTATTGTTGATAGTATTTTATATAAGTGGAATAATAAGGTATTTGTCTTTTTATGTCTTGTTTACTTCACTTAGCACAACTTTTTAAGGTATCCATGTTGCTGCATGTATCCGAATTTCATTTTTATGGTTGAATAATATTCTATTACATATCATATTTGTTAAATTTATATTTTATCTTTAGAAGGACACTTGGATTGGTTCTACCTTTTGGCTATTATGAATAATGTTTTTACAGTCATTGGCATATAAGTTTTTGTTTGTGTCCTTGTATTCAATCATTTGGTGAATATCTCTAGAAGCGGGATTACTGGGTCAAATGGTAACCCTATGTTTAGCTTTTTGAGGAACTAACCTTTTTTCACAGTGGATATACCAGTTTACTTTCTTACCAATCATGCATGAGAATTCTAATTTCTTCACATCCTCTTTGGCATTTGTTCTTTTCATTTTGCTATGATTACTATTGCTATTATTATTATTATTGCCATCTAGTAGGTATAAAGTCATACATCTATATGGTTTTGCTTTGTATTTCCCTAATACTAATTAAATCTGCATGTGTTTACTGGGTATTTGCCTACCTTCTTTAGAGAAATATCTACTCAAGTCTTCAGTTCAGTTTTTAATTGCTTTTAATTGATCTTTTTACTTTCTAGTTTAAGCAGTTCTTTATATAAACTGGATATGAAACCCTTATCAAATATATTATTTATTTCCTCTCATCCTTTTTTCATTTTGTTGTCTTCATTTTATCTATTGTCTATGTCTCTTATTGATAATGTTCTTTGATGTGGAAACATTTAAAAATTTTTGATGAAGATCTTGCTTATTTGTTGCTGATGTTTTAGATGTCATGTTTAAGAAACCATCACCAAATCTAAGACTGTGAAATTTCCTCCTCTATGTTTTCTTCTATAAGTTTCATAATGAAGTTCTTAAGATTAGGTCTTTAATCCATTTTGAGTTACTTTTTTTATGTGTTGTAAGGGAAGGATCCAAGATAATATTTTTGTATGTGAATATTCAGTTTTTCCAGTATCATTTGTTGAAGAGACTATTCTTGTCCTATTGACTGATCTTAGTGCCCTCAGTGAAAACTGTGACCATATATATGGGGGTGAATATTTACATTAATAGTAATAAATAACAAAATCAGTTATAACATCTGTTATATCTGAGAATCTAGAGGGAATCATGCTAGCCTAAGTATTCAACATTAATAAGAGTCTGTCACACAGAATGAAGTCAGAAAAAGAGAAAACAAATATCATGTATTAATGCATATATGTTGAATCTAAAAAATGGTACAGTTGTGGTTTCTCTGGTGGCTCAGTGGTAAAGAATCTGCCTGCTAATAGAAGAGACATGAGTTTGATGCCTGGTCAAGGAAGATCCCACATGCTGCAGAGCAACTAAGCCTATGCATCACAACTATACTAGAGCCTGAGAACAGGCAACTACTGAGCCCATGTGCCGCACCTGCTGAAACCTACATGCCATAGAGCCTGTGCTCTGCAACAAGAGAAGCCACTGCAATGAGAAGCCCAAGCACTGCAGCTGGAGAGTAGTCTCTGCTTGCCACAACTAGAGAAAAGACCACAAGGCAATGAAGACCTAGCACAGCCAAAAATAATATAAATAAATAAAATGATTATAAGAATGGTACAGATGAACATATTTTCAGGGCAAGAATAGAGAAACAGGCATAGAGAATGGATGTGTGGACACAGAGGGGTGGAAGGGATGTCGAATGAATTGGAAGCATAGACTTCTCGTATATGCACTACTACGTGTAAAATGCACAGCTAGTAGGAACCTGCTGTATAGCACAAGGAGTTCAGCTTGTTACTCTGTGGTGACCTAGATGGATGCAATGTGGAGTGGGGAGAGGGAGACGCATATAGCTGATTCGCTTCATTGTATAAAAGAAACTAACGCAACATTGTAAAGCAACTGTGTCCCAACTTAAAAAAAAATATCTAGGAGAAGGGAGCATTTAGAGTAAGGATAGGTGAAGGTGAAGTCGCTCAGTTGTGTCCGACTCTCTGCGACCCCGTGGACTGTAGCCTATCAGGCTTTATCCATGGGACTCTCCAGGCAAGAATACTGGAGTGGTTTACCATTTCCTTCTCCAGGGGATCTTCCCAACCTAGGGATTGAACCTGGGTCTCCCGCATGGGAGGCAGACACTTTAACCTCTGAGCCACCAGGGAAGCCCCAGAGAAAGGATAATCAATTGCATAATAATTCAGTAAACCCACCAGCTGAGTACCAGGAAGCCCCCTACCTACCTGCCTGCCTGGTAAGTTTCTTTAGTGTCAAACACTTTGTGACCCTAAGGACTGTAGCTTACCAGGCTCCTCTGTCCATGGGATTCTCCAGGCAAGAATAACAGAGTGGGTTGCTCTGTCTTCCTCCAGGGGATCTTCCAAACCCAGAGACTGAACCCTGTCTCCTGCATTTCAGGCAAATTCGTCACTGCTAAGCCACTTGGGAAGCTCCTGACCCCTCCCCCAAAATATAAAGAATGCATTTTAAGCAACCAACTGAAAGAAAGCCAAGTCTAGATTGTAAACGTGGCTGTGGATGGTAGAGACTGAAAAAGTACAATTATGAAGGCAATGACAACTTCTTTAATAAGTAAAAACATTAATGGAGAAAGTAAGTTTTAGTTCCACGCTTTGTAAAACTTTCTCCAGGAAAACTTAGGGAAATGTCATTATATAAAATATTGGTTTGACAAATGCATTAGAATATGGGTCAGGCTGATAAATTATACTGGAAATAGCAAACTACAAAATGTTATGTCTTATAGAGTTACATCAAATGACTATTTGTAGAAAATTAAGCCCCATGCACTTAAAACTGGATTCATTTCTCTCTGATTTCATTGAACAGGATTTACCATTAAAGTGGACACTGCAAGACCTTGATTTTTTTTTTTTTTGCATATCCTGCCACAATTTTCTTTGACACCTTGGAAAGTAATTTAAACTCAATAAAGTGAAGATAATTGCACTTACCTCACAGAGATGTAGAGCGTGTTAATGAGATCATGTCTACAAAGTGATTCAAAGTCTTTAGTTGGTAATATAAATAGCAAGCATAACTATATTTTTCCAGATGTCTAATAATGATAACTATAAATATGATGAAATGAAAAGTTAAAAGGCTGCCAGTAAAAGTAAAATGTTTTCATTTTAATTGCTAGTCATTTAAATGTTCCCACTTGCATGTTTGGATTATAGGAAATGCACAGAAATGTTAATTATGAGTTCCATTTTAATAAGGACATGTCCCCCAAGTTTAGATTCAAATGTACTTAACTTCTAGCCAAATGGGGAAAAACTGAACTACCTCTTCTTTGCGATTATGTCTAATAAATCACTGTAGATAAAATAAATCACAGCATAAATTTTAATGAAACCTATACATTACGTCTTCAAAATGTTTCTTAATATGAAATAGAAGATCATGACTTCAGTTCCAAATCCCATTACTCAATTGTCATACCTTCAGTATGTCTTTATTCCTGAGCTGATAAAGTTAACTACTAATATCCTCCATTCAGTTCCTATCCTGTTAAATATTTCTCAGTGTAGAAATACTTGTAAGCAGACCCAAACTATTTTTAAGTTCAGAGCCTACACTGTGATCCTACTGCTGTCAACCATTTGTGAATTAAAGTACTTATCTGTAAAACTGAATTGCATTTTCCATTAAATGAGCCAGAAAAAAAGCAATGTTGATTCTAACGGGAACAAGCATGATAATCTCCTGGCAAAGATGCTTTTCAAAGTACTGATTCTTGGCAGCTATGGTGGCTCACTGTCTACTGTACTTGGCTATGGGATAGGCATTGCAGACAGGGACTTTGAAATGAGACCAGACATTAGGTCTGGATTCAATAAATAATAGAGGAAAAGAGGTCACTCTGTACAGCAACCAGCAGGGTAATTGCATCCTAAAGGATAGCAGAATTTCCTGTCATGTCCCATGAGGGCAGTTTGGGCTGAATTGATCTGACTGGTTATTGTTGGATCTCATCCAACAGGTTGTCAGGATTCAATAGCCCATCATGCACCACACACACAAATAAGAAAAAGCAAGCTGAGAGAGAAAAATTCCAGTAACATCTTGGAATAAGAAAACAAGGTTTATTTCCTTTTTAATCTCCTTCTGTAATCCATCAGATTTAATGAGTTCATTGCTGTATGTTGAATAAAACAATGCTTTCTTCATTTATTCACTTCGACACGGCTTAAGTAAACTTTCTCAAAAAAACTGATATAGAAGCTATCTTTTTTTCTGCATCAGCTATGTCCCTAGAAGCTACTGAAAAAATTATGTTAGGATTTCAAATGGACAATATCCAGATAGAAAATCACTAAAGGTTTACCTACACATGGGTGTGTACATGCATGCACACACATCCACACATCACAAACACACACATGCACACACCATGCCAACCACCACCATCTTCCATTTCAAATCCCTTTGATAGGAATTAGGTTTTGGATCTGTCCCAGATGAGAGACAAGCAGGCCAGCAAAACATAGAAAATAGTTACTTGAAATATAAGGTTTCTTCCATAACACAGGATTAATCTTGCCAGAATTAGGAGATAGTGGTGAAAATAAAATCATTTTAGTGAGGAAATGAGCCAGGTATTCTATAACATTAGGTAAGGCTATCTCTTTCATATTAGAAGGAAATTAAATAAAGAGATATATATCTTTAATTAAATGCAACTTTTATTTTAAAATTGATAGGAAAGAGGAATGTTCTACTTAGTTTCTAGTAATTAACCATTGGTATAAAAGACACTAGAGTAAAAGCCAACTGTATTTTTATATAGTAGCAATAAGCAATTCAAACTAAAATTAAGAAAACAAGTCCATGTATAGTGGCATATGAAAGAAAACCTTGCATGGCCAGAAGTAAATGACATGAATAAAAGAATTTTAAGACTGACATACTGAAAATTACAAAACAGGTTGACATAAATCAAAGACCCAAGTAAACAAAAAGATGTCTTGTGTTCAATTAGACGACAAGATTGTTAGGATGGTAATACTCCCTGTGTTAATCCACAGAGCCAATGCAATTCCTATCAAACTCCAGGTGGCCTTTGTTTTACTCAGAAATTGACAGGCAGACTCTAAAATTTTACAGAAATTCAAGGGGTGTAGAATAATTCATCTTGTAAAATGGGAATAAAATTGGAAGATAGACATTTCATATTTTTTTACAACTTACTACAAATCTATAGTAATCAAGACACTGTGGTACTGGCTTAAAAGTAGATGTATAGATAAAGTTAGGAGACTTGAGAACTCATAAAAAAGACTTTTGTAATCAACTGAATTTTGATAAAAATAACAAGGAAACTCGGTTGGGAAAAAATTAGTCATTTCAACAACTGGTGCTGGGGTAGCCAGATACTCACTTGCAAAAGGATGAATTGGAATCCTATTTCACAAAATATTCAAAAGTTAATTCAAAATAGCTTGAAGAAAAAAATATAAGGACTAAAACCATAAAATTTTTAGAAGAAAACAGGTGAAAATTTTGTGATCTTGGATTTCTTAGTTATGATATCTAAAGTAAAGCAGTCTAAGAAAACAGATAGATAAGACTTCAAGAAAACTAAAATACTTTGTATTTCAAAGAATACTATCAAGAAAATAGAAGCTCAACCCACAGAATGAAAGAAGGTATTTGCAAGTCATGTATCTGATAAATTCTAGTATACAAAAAAAAGAAATATATACATTACCTCATGGTACGCACCAATTAAGAAAATCTATAATAGATACACACTCAAAAAAAGAGAAAGAGATCTAGATAGAGCAATAAAGATAATTAACAAATCACATGGGAAGAGAAAAAAAGTTGAAAGAAACAAAGAACAAAACAATCTTGAGGATAAAAGAACAAAGATTGAATAATCATGTTCCCTGATTTCAACCTATAATACAAAGCTATATTGAATAAAATAGTATGGTACTGGCACAAAAACAGACATATAGCTCAATGGAACAGAACTGAACAGACACTTATATGGTCAATTAATCTGTGACAAAGGAGGCAAGAATATACAGTGGGGAGAAGACAGACTTTTCAATAAATGATGTTGGAAAACTTGGACATATACACATGAAACAATCAACTTGGAATACTTTCTAATACATAATAGAAAAATAAACTCAAAATGGATTCAAGAGTTAGATATAAGACCTGAAATAAAAAATACCCTTGAAGAAAACATAGGCAGTACTCTTTTTGTCATTGGTCTTTGGAATATTTTTTGGATATATGTCCTCAGACAAAGGAAACAAAAGTAAAAACAAACAAATGGAACTGCATCACACTAAAAATCTTTGCACAGTGAAGGAAACTAGCATTGAAATGAAAAGGCCATCTACTGAATGGGAGAAGATATTTATAAACAATATATCCATAAGGGGTTAATATCCTAAATATACAAAGCACTCATACAACTCAACTTAAAAAAAATTACAATCTGATTAAAAAATGAGCAGAGGATCTGAATAGATATTTTTCCAAAGAGGACATGCAGATGGCCAATAGACATGAGAAAAGATGTTCAATACCACTAATCATCAGAGAAATAAAAATAAATTTCACAATGAGATGTCACATCACATCTGTCAGAATGGCTATTATCCTAAAGACAACAAATAACAAATATTGGTGAGGATATGGAGAAAAGGGACAGCTTGTGCCCTGTTGGAGAGAATGTTAATCAGTATAGCCACTATGGAAAACAATATGGAGATTCCTCAAAAGAATAAAAATGAAACTATTGTACAATGCAGCAATTTGACTTCTGAGTATTTTCCCAAAGAAAACAAAACACTAACTCAAAGAAGGTATTCAAAAGGTACCCTTTTATTCATTGCAGCATTATTCACCATGGGAGCAATTGAAGTTTCCATCAATAAATAAATAGATGGATAAAGAAGATGTGGTACATATTTACAAAATGTTTTACTCAGCCACAAAAAAGAATGAAATTCTTGCCATTGTGACAACATGGATGGACCTAGAGATATTATGCTAAATAAAATAAGTCAGGAATCAAAAATAAACAAATGAACAAACAGAAACAGACTCACAGATACAGAAAGCAAACAGGTGCTTCCAAGAGGGGAGGAATGATGGGATGAGTGAAATAGCTAGGTGAAATTAAGAGGCACAAATTTCCAGTTACAAAATAAATGAACTAGAATATCATGATGTTCATTTTTTAAAGTATAGAAATATCAAATCACTACATTGTACAACAGGAAATAACATAATATTGTAAATCAGTTATACTTCAAAAAACTCAAGTAACCAAACTCACAGAAAAAGAGATTAGATTTGCAGTTATGAGAAGAGGGACTAGGGGTAGGGGAACTGGATGAAGGTGGTCAAAATGTACAAAGATCTTGGTATATAAAAAATAAGTACTGTTGATGTAATATATAATATGTTTAATATAACTAATAGTGCTATATGTTATATATGAAAGTTGTTGAGAGAGCAGATCCTAGAAGTTCTCATCACAAGGAGACAAGATTTTCATTTTTAAAATTTTGTATCTATATGAGATGATAGATGTTCTTAAACTTATTGTTGCCATCATTTTATGATGTACATAAATCAAATAACTATGTTGTACACCTGAAACTTACACAGCATAGTATGTCAGTTATATCTCAATAAAACTGGAAGGAAAAAAGATCAACATATTAGTGGACTCATGCATTCCAAAGCCATGTTATTCAAGGGTCAGCTGTAGTTTACATTACTTCTTTGCTCCAAGCCTTCTAAAGATTTAATTTACTCAAGATTTTTATGTTAGTATAAACTATTCTTTTTTTTTTTTCTTCTAGTTTGAATTGTTTCCGATAAGAAAGGAGTCATTTCTCTGGTTACTTTTAAGAGTATTTCCTTATCACTGATTTTTAACAATTTGATTTAGATGTGTCTTGGTGTATGTGTGGGCTTTCCTGGTTGCTCAGCTGGTAAAGAATCTCCCTGCAATGCAGGAGACCTGGGTTCAATTCCTGGGTTGGGGAGATATCCTGGAGAAGGGAAGGCTGGCCCACTCCACTATTCTGGCCTGGATAATTCCATGGACTCTATAGTCCAGGGGGTTGCAAAGAGTTTCAGACCAGACTGAATGACGTTCACGTTCACTGGCGTATGTATGTGTGAGTGCTGTTTTGGTTTTCATGTTTATCCTCTTGAAGCTCTTTGAGTTACTTAGTTCTTTGTATTTATTTCTCATCTAATTTGGAACATGTTCCACTATTATTTCATCAACTATGTCTTCTGTCCAAATCTTTTTCCGTTTATGTTTTTACTCTTTTTCATGTATGCTAACCATCTTTGTATTGTATCACAGGTCACTGAGACACTATTTATTTTTATTAGCTTTTTCCTTTGTGATTTAACTTTTATGGGGTCTATTTCCTTATTCAAATAAACTGAATTTTTTTTCCCCTAGTGCTCAACCTGCTGTTAAATCTATCCAGTCATTTTTGTTTTCACTGAAAGATTTATGTTTTTTACTTGTAAATTTTCAGTTTGAATTTATTATAGCTTCAATTTCTTTATCAAGATTCCATATTTGTTGCCTCATTATGTCAACAAATATTCAAAAATATAGTGATTAACAATAATGATTTAGAAAATACATTAAAAATATGCTGAATTCACACTGGCAAATATTAAACAAACCATAAAATGGCTGCTGCTGCTGCTGCTGCTAAGTCGCTTCAGTCGTGTGTGACTCTGTGCGACCCCATAGACAGAAGCCCACCAGGCTCCCCCATCCCTGGGATTCTCTAGGCAAGAACACTGGAGTGGGTTGCCATTTCCTTCTCCAGTGCATGAAAGTGAAAAGTGAAAGTGAAGTCGCTCAGTCCTGTCCGACTCTTAGTGATCCCATGGACTGCAGCCTATCAGGCTCCTCCATCCATGGGATTTTTCCAGGCAAGAGTAGTATTTTCGATTTCACCTTATTTATCAAAAGGACAATTTGTTGATTTGGACATGAATGTGTGATTCACTTTATATTTAATCAAATTATTATTAGTGAGTCTGATATAGAAATGGTCACCCAGGAAATAACGACTGGGGTGACTCTTGACACTGTGAACTGAAGTCCATGGCCAGAGGTTGCATTAAACTGTGACTATATTCTGTGGGTTTTGGAACTAGAAATAGCAGGGTAATAAAGGAAAGATAATATTGATGGAATAGTACCAGAAACTACTCTGTTTAAATTCTTTAAATCTTCAGACATGTAAAATGATAAGAAATCCTATTGAAAAACAACCTTCTATACTTAAAATACTTATACATATAGATACACATACATACATTTAGAAAAAATATATATATTACTTTTGTTAAAATTGTATTAAACTAAACTAATTATGTTTCATTATTCTGTTTTGTTTTTAATTTGTTATTTTATATATATTAAATAATATTCTGAATCTTATATCTCAACTATAAAGAAAATTTACTTTCCCCAAATTTGACTTGTCTTAAAATGTAAACAAACACATCCAATAACACATCATGAAACTGAACTAATCTTTCCTAAACTATCAATTATTAAAGGAAATTAATTTATTTCACTAGAGGAAGGATTGAACTGATTTTGTATTCTCATGTTAGAAGTTATAATTACAAAATCATTTTCAAATAAAGGAACAGTTAAAGAAAATGCAGCCAAAATAAGAAAAAAGTAGGAAAAATAAATAATTATGTTAGAAACTTTATAAATAAAACATTATATTGTTTCCCTGGATTTTATTATGATCGTAGTATTTATTGTAATCTTTTCTCATTATGAATAAATGTTTACTAATTTTATATTATTTTCCCTAAAGAAGTGTTTGTCAAAATTTTGTATGCTTGAGGCCACAACAGAGCAGAGTGAGAGAGAAGTACAAATATGAACACTTGTAAGGTGGAAATGAAAATAAAATATAATTCATAACCCCCAGTATAAGACTACTTAGCCAACAAATGACAAATACATTTTTTGTTTTTACCTTTATCCACTTCCCCCTTTCTCCTTCCTCTCCATTTTACTTCGGTTGTCCAATGTCCTCCAGATTTTCTGCAGTCAGTTGTCAATACATTAATGACTTTGGTTTTAGAATTTTTCAACTAAAGCTCAACTTTTAATGAGGGTGAAAACATCAGTCAAAGAGGACCTCCTAGTGATTTTAGTATATGAGAAAACATAGCCAACTAGAGTTCTCAACCCACGTCCACCTTCAATTAGTTGTGTTTCTTTGGACATATTTGAACCCACAGGTTTCACTTCCTTCCTTTATAAAATGGAGCTGAAAACGCTTGTGTGTCTATGTTAATTTCAAATAAAGTAGTGCAAAAGAAATCACAGAAAAGATAAAAGTTTCATATTTTTATTGCTTGTTTTGTGTCTTAGTAAAAGTTGTCAATGGAAACTAAATGTGTGTGTGTGTGTGTGTGTGTGTGTGTATACTGGAAGAAACTGTAAAAAAAAAAAAGACAACAGATACAAAGATAACATTTTTAAGACACATACTGAAAGAAAGAGGTGCACTCCCAATTAAAAACTGTCAGATAAGAAGAGAAACTTTTGCAGAGTAAAGCAAATTAAATAGACACATTCTTCTTTGTACTTTGGGGAAGCCTCTTGTGAAGGAGGCAGAGAGGGAGACCAGCCCTCTGGCATCCCTCTGAGCAGGTGGTCCAGTCTCCCCCAGCTGAGGTCGCTCCTAACAGGGAAGTCTGGGGTCCACGACCAAACACCAGGTCATGGGGAACATGAAATGTAGTGCGAGGGTAAAATTTTCATGTCATTTTTGGCATCTTTTTTCCAGTCACTTCACACTGTTCCCTAAAGACGTCAGCGGAGCATCTGCTCTGTTGACAGCATGAGCTGCTTGACATTTCTTCCGAGGAATGAACGATTAGGGTTCTTGGAAGGCAAGATGGAGCCCGGCAGGAAGCCCCACAGCTTCCGGCCACCTCCGCAGACTGCCTCCCAAACGTCATGGCTGCAATTACATTCACATTTTTCTCTTGATAAGTAAGTAAAGGGCTAAACCACAGCCTGCTTCTTATACCAGATCGGCTCTGGGCACATTTCTTAGGTTTCCACATTGACGGCAGACAATGATGAATGAAAACTTTTCTTTACAAAGTATGTGTGCCTGGTGCAGGCCTCAGGGTGGACCTGAACCACACAGAGTTGCTTCCCTGTTTTTATGTTATTTTCTCGTTACTAAGACAGGTTTTGAATTACTATGCTGCTTCGGCTCAGATTGTAAAGAATCTGCCTGCGATGCTGGAGACACTGATTTGATCCCTGGGTGGGGAAGGTACCCTGGAGAAGGGAATGGCAACCCTCTCCAGGATTCTTGCCTGGGAAATCCCATGGACAGAGGAGTGTGGCAGGCCACAGTCCACAGGGTCAGCCCACAGGAGGGCGAAGAATCTGACACAAATGAGTGACTAACACTTATTTCTTGGTGGGGGAAAAAGAAAAGAGTATATAATGTCAAATGCCTATGGTATCCTTTCACCAGCATTTATATATTTATAGCATTTTTTTCTTAATGACTGCTTTGTATTTGTTGTATTATGAGGTATTTTCTAAAATTCCTATATTGTGTGGTATTTATGTCATACTAATATTGTTTTGAATAAGCTACTGCAATGAATATTCTCACACATTTAAAGAAAGGTGATCAAATTTGGTTAAGAGTCTGGAGCTGCAGTCTAACTATCCAGAATCAAAATTGAGCTTTTTCCTTTTCTTAATACTTCAATCTCAGAAACTCACTTTACCTTCATTTGCTTTAGTTCCCTTGTAAGTAAAATAAAGTAATAATAATAGTACTGGCTTCACGAAATTTTGTGAGGATAAAATTAGCTAATGTGTACTTACAAAAGCAGCATACTTAGGCCAGTATGGATATGCCTTTTGAAAGGTATCACATATTTCTCTTCTCATCCATAGGATATGAAAGAGCCAGTTTTCATTCATTCTCAGTAACAAACTAGCCTAACATACAAATAAACTTTGCAATTGATGGGATGAAAATTACTTTTCACTACTGTTTAAATTTTTATTCAGGTTTTAAAATTTATTTATTTGGCTGTGCTGTGTCTTTTTAGCTACACTGACTTTTCTCTATTTGTGGAGAGCTGGGGCTACTGTCCAGTTGCTGTGCACAGGCTTCTCATTGTGATGGCTCCTATTGATGCAGACCACAGGATCTAGGACTCAGAGGCTTCAGCAGTCGCAGCACATGAGCTCCGTAGTTGGAGCTCCTGGGCTCTAGAGCACAGGCTCAGTAGATGTAGCAGATGGACTCAATTGCTCTGCAGCATGTGAGATCTTCCCGGACCAGGGATTGAACCTATGCCTCCTGCATTGGCAGGCACATTCTTCATCACTGAGCCACCAGGAAAACCCCTACATTTTATTTTACAACTAGGGGAAAAATAAAGGTACTTTTATGTTCTGCACTGTTTTTTGGGTTTTTTAATTTGTTTTTTAAAAATATTTATTTATCCATTGTCTGTGGTGGGTCTTAGTTTGGGCATGCAGGATCCTTAGTTGGGGCATGCAGGATGCTTCCTTGCAGCATGTAAGCTCTAGAGCTTATGAGCTCTGTAGTTGTGGCACGTAGGCTTGCTAATTTTGATGCACAGGCTTAGTTGCCCCTTGGCATGTGGGATCTTAGTTCCCAAACCCTAGGATTGAACCTGAATCCCTTGCTTTGGAAGGTGGATTCTTAACCACTAGAGCACCAGGGAAAGCCTTGTTTTGCACTGTTTTAGCTGATTTTCTGGTGAACTCTCGATTTCTGTTTTCCTCTCCCTATTTCATCATTTTGTCTTTCATTTTTATGTTAACTCATGGAGGTGCTATATCTTAATTATGGCAGACATATTTCTCACAGTGTCTTTTATCTGTTGACATTTATTTTGGTATTTATATTAAGCCAAGACTTAAAAAAAAATTATCTTTTGTTTGTTTGTTTGTTCAGTCATTAAGTTGTATCTGACTCTTTTGTGACCCCATGGATTGAAGCCTGCCAGGCTCCTCTGTCCATGGTATTTTCTGGACAGTAATACTGAAGTGGGTTGGCATTTCAGTCTCCTGGGATCGTCCCAACTCAGGGATCAAAACTGTAGCTCCTGCCATGTCTCCTGCACTGCAGGCAGATTCTTTACCACTGAGCTACCGGGAAGCCATTTTAATAATACCAAGTGAAATTTATCAGGATTTATATTTATGACATCTAGTTTCTTTTATCTGACTTAGAGGACCTTTTATCTTCCTTTAGTAAAATGGAACAGAGAACCTAAGGGAGAAAATCACCCTACTTGGGTGTTAATTTGTTATAGGAATGGTTTTGTAGATCAGTGGGAAATAAAAAACAAAAACAAAAGCTATTTTTCCAAAACGAGATTGGATATTCCTATGAAAAACAAAAGTTGTTTGGCCCCTTTGTCACAGTACATACCAAATCAAATTGTGGGAAACTGTATATCTATTTGTGAATGTCACAACCTTCAGGAAATCATGGAGAAGATAATATTCATGACTTGGGTAGGAAAATAGAATAAAAGAAACTGATACTCTGAGCCATAAAAGAAAGACTGATAAAATCTGACTACCAAAAGTAAAAAATTACCTCCATCAAAAGCTACAATTAAAAGGAAAATTCATTGAGTAGAAGATATTTAAAACTCAAGTAATCAACAAAGAGTTTACACCCAGAATATATAGAAAGTGTCTTCAAATCAATATGAAAAATTACAGTATTGAAATGTAGGTAACACAGTTTAAAAAGGAACTTCATCAAAGAAGATGTCCAGATGGTTTATATGGATATATGTGATGCCTTATTAGTAACCAGGGAGATGCAAATTGAACAAAAATAAAATGTCACTGCATATCTACTGCAAAAGAATGATAACACCAACTATGGAGAGAAGGCAGAACATTTTACAGATTTAAGTGTGGGCACATTACTATGTCAGCAAACAATTCAGCATCATCACATAAAGAGGATGGTAACTTGGACAGGGTGTGCAATGTAGTAAAATTATCGATATATTTTGAAGAGAGATTATAGATTGGCTGTTGGAGTATATGTGGTGAGGAAGAAAAGGATAGAGTGAGTCATCATTTCAAGATTTGGTCTGAACACATGGATGACTGAGGGTGTCATCCATCCATGTAGGAAAGACTAGAAGAGCTTTCGTTTATCACGGATGAGGGGATGGTTTAGTAATTCAGATTCTTGTCATGTTAAGTTGAAATACCAGTTATGAATGCAAATGGCAGTGTCAAGAAGGTAGTTGCACAGAAATCTGGCATTCAAAATTTGAATTTATGTAACTGGATGGCAGTGAATACAGGGAATGAAGAAAGTCAATAACAAGACTGACCGCTAAAGTTTAAATGTTTGTAGAGTCGAGGAAGAACCAGCCAAGGAGATGGAAGATTGGTGGTGAGATAGAACAGCAAGCAGGGGATAGTGGTAACCTGAAAATCAATCAGAAAGAAATACTTTGATGAGGAGACAGGAATCAGCTGTTAAATTCTGTTGATAGGCAAGACAAGGATCAAGAATTGAGGCCATTGATGACCTTGAAAAGACAATTTTCAGAAGCCTGGTGGAGGTGAAATCCTGAATGAAATGGGTTCAAAATAGAGAAGGGAGAAACCAGTAGAAGAATACAGACAACACTTTTGAAGAGTTTTTTCTCTAAGGGAAAGGAAAGTAAAGGCAATAATAAGAGAGGGAAGTAGAGATATGTGTATAATGACAAGGAAGATACAGTAGAAAGTAAATTATAATGGCATAAAAGAGAGCAGATTTGGAAGAATTACCCTGGAATGGGCAGAAGCTGTGAAATCTCATGTGCAAGTTGACAAACTCCTGTTAGAACTAGAGGTAATTTGTTAATTACAACATCAGAGAAGAAAGATCACTGGAGCGAGGCTGCTGATAGATGGTCAGATGTATTAATAGAATTTCCTGAAATGTTTTCTAATCACTTTTACTTTCTCAGTAAAATAAAAGACAGTACATAGAGAAAGGGGAGGTCTATAGGGTTATTTTTAAAAGAGAGTAAATGATATAATATCTTCCAGAAGAGTAGGAAAGTGAATGGGCAAAGGAATTGTAATAAGAATGCTAGGAAGCATTAAAATACTAAGTTGCACAGATTTTATGCAAATACGCCACAATATGACTTTTAAAATCACAAGATAGTATTTTTTTCTGTTATATACTAGACTCATTTATTGCTTTCTGAGAATACTTGATGAACCAGATGTATGTGGTCATTGCTTTCAGGGAGCTTATAAAACTCTTCCTCCTCTGAGATCCTCTTGGGAAGTTAAAACATTATTTCCACTCTTAGTAAACTCCTGAGAAAACAGGTTTTGATTCATTCTTTAGATATGCATTCAGAACACACAAACACAAAAGCTATACTGGTTTGGAAGGTTACCTGGAGTAGGAAATGACAACCTACTCCAGGATTCTTGCCTGGAAAATTCCATGGACAGAGAAGCCTGATAGGCTACAGTCTGTGGGGTCACACAGAATCGGACACTCCTGAACACACATGAGTGTGATCTATTAATTGTTTATTTCCCGTCTATCTTCTGAATTTTAGGGATGAAGATGGCAAAAACAATGTTTTCAACACCATTCAATCTTCAAGTCCTGGACATGGTAAGAGCTCAGTAACTATTTGTTGAACATATAAATTAATGGAATGAACACAGATATATCAGAATATGCTACTTGAAAAAATTCCTGAGGAGAAATAAGAATTCCACCTATTTTCCATTTCTATATTCTACACTATTTTGTTGAAGTGGAGACAATAAATATTGGATAAACATGATTAACCTATTCAAAATATTTTGACTATAAGACATATGTAGCCCTAGAATATCACAGGAGTACTGTATAATGGAACTCACAGAGAATTTTGCTAGATATTGTTTAAAAAGATTAAGAAAAGTTCTCAGCACACTGAATTCCCATCTTCAGCAAATAAAGAAAATGTCATTAATTATTAATGAAAGCCTCTTCACTTATTAATCTGTGAATTGTATGTGTAGAAATGAATTTGCTGTTTATAGCAAAATGAGAATATGAAAGATAACACGCCCAACCACCAAGTTTGTTGAACAAAGTAAGGTTCTTTCCACTCCTGGGAATGAATATCATTAGAAAAAAAAATGCATTGAATATTGTTAAGAATGGAGAATAATTGGGCATGGGTGAGGAAGTTATGACATTGATACATATTCCTCTATAAATACTGAGATTTATCCTGGACATCATTCAATACATATTTGTTAAAAATCAAGTTAAGGATCTCATATCAGTGATTTAGGAACGTAATGTGAAAAATATGATAAATTAAATGATTGATTGTTCATGTTTCAATGCTTCACATATTCACTGATACTAAAAAAAAAAACAACTTCATTTCTTTAGGCTCATTAATTATGAACTTAGGATCATTTAGGGATTAAAAAAACCAACTTCCAAGTTAATCTTTTGTTGTCAGTTGCTGAATAAGTTACTTAAGAAAACTGGTGAACTGTTTAGCTATGGAATCCATTATTTCAAGTTTCTCATCTTGACTTCAACATTAAATTTTACTTATTAATTTATTACATACAAGCTGTGGTATAATTTATTTATCTATTAAATACAGGCTGGTGTATTATGTTTTAATTATGAAAACATCTGTAAAATATGTATGCCTTTTATTGAATTAAACAATTAAAGAGATATATTTTGTACTATCAGAAGTCAAATTTCAATAGAACTACATTGGGTTATTTAATGGCTTTTTAAATTTTGCAAACACGACTAATTTTGTTTTATTGATTACTTAGTAACTTAAAATCATACAAATATAATTTATTTTGCCTTGGCACTAATCCAGACAGTACTTGCAATAAGCATATAGTTCTTTATAAATGGTACCTCTCCTCAATATGGTGAATAGACAACTAGTAAGTATATTAAAATAATGTTTCTCTGAAAATGGGGATGGTTTCAATTAGTTATTGCTACTCATCAACTATGACAAGAGTCTCATAAGTTTCAGGAATGAAATTTCTATTGGTAGCTTTATGTCTCCCAGTTCCCAAGAAAGGTACCTGTTAGGGGACCTGGTCTTCTCTCTTCATCTGTTTCCTGTAAGCGGGAGTCCTTAAGGATATACTATACCTCTAAGGCCTCTGGCTTTCTTTTCAGACAGAGTGCTTGAAATTACTCAGCATGCCCACTATTACCCTCAGCACTTGAAAGGGATATTGCCTCAGTCATCATTTACTGAGTTATTCTAATAACTTTTGAATGCCTGACTTAGCATTGGGATGTCACCTGTGTTTGTGTTAGTTTCTGACTTTAATCTTGGCTTTAAGGCTATGGAATTGGTTTCTCCTAAATCATACAACACTCCACTGCTTTCCACTACCATTATCCCTTTATTGACTAGACAGAGTTCACCATACTGCTCCAACATAAGCAGAGCTTCTTTGCAAGGAGAATTTGACCTTCCTATAACTTCCAGCTATTGACAATTCCTGAAATGAACTTATTTCTAAGAACAGCATCACCATCCTCACATTCATGATAAAGAGCTAGCTTTTTCTTTATTCTCAGTTCAGTTCAGTTCAGTCACTCAGTCGAGTCTGAACACTTTGTGACCCCATGAATTGCAGCATGCCAGGCCTCCCTGTCCATCACCAACACCCGGAGTTCACTCAAACTCATGTCCATTGAGTCAGTGATGCCATCCAGCCATCTCATCCTCTGTCATCTCCTTCTCCTCCTGCTCCCAATCCCTCCCAGCATCAGAGCCTCTTCCAATGAGTCAACTCTTTGCATGAGGTGGCCAAAGTATTGGAATTTCAGCTTTAGCATCAGTCCTTCCAAAGAACACCCAGGACTGGTTGGATCTCCTTCCAGTCCAAGGGACTCTCAAGAGTCTTCTCCAACACCACAGTTCAAAAGCATCAGTTCTTTGGTGCTCAGCTTTCTTCACAGTCCAACTCTCACATCCATACATGACCACTGGAAAAACCATAGTCTTGACTAGACTGACCTTTGTTGGCAAAGTAATGTCTCTACTTTTGAATATGCTATCTGGTTGGTCATAATTTACTTACACAGCCACAAGCTATGAGTACATGTGTCTTCTCTTGTCAGCATGTAACTCAGTAAGGAGCTGGCTACCTGAATCCAGTTCCTCTCTCAAATTCACCAATATGACAACTTACTCAGACTTTATATGGGGCTGGAAATGGGAAGGGGTAAGATTACTAAAACAATGGTGATTTAATACCTGGTGATTGCAGCCATGAAATTAAAAGATGCTTGCTACTTGGAAGGAAAGTTATAACCAACCTAGATAGCATATTCAAAAGCAGAGACATTACTTTGTCAACAAAGGTCCGTCTAGTCAAGGCTATGGTTTTTCTAGTGGTCCTGTATGGATGTGAGAGTTGGACTGTGAAGAAAGCTGAGCACCGAAGAATTGATGCTTTTGAACTGTGGTGTTGGAGAAGACTCTTGAGAGTCCCTCGAACTGTAAGGAGATCCAACCAGTCCATTCTAAAGCAGATCAGTCCTGGTGTTTTTTGGAAGGACTGATGCTGAAGCTGAAACTCCAATACTTTGGTCACCTCATGCGAAGAGTTAACTCATTGGAAAAGACTCTGATTCTTGGAGGGATTGGGAGCAGGAGGAGAAGGGGATGACCGAGGATGAGATGGCTGGATGGCATCACTGACTCGATGGACATGATTTGAGTGAACTCCGGGAGTTGGTGATGGACAGGGAGGCCTGGCGTGCTGCAATTAATGGGGTCACAAAGAGTCGGAGACGACTGAGTGACTGAACTAAACTGAACTGAACTGAAGAAAATATCAGTTCGGGAGGAAGTGTTTTCCTCAAATATTTTATGTTTTTCCATCTCCCAATTCCCTGGGTTTAGCCACTAAGTTTACGATCAAACAAGGTGCAGTTATTCTTCTACAATGAAGGAGATTGACATCGCTGCCTTACTCTCACAAGGCCACCTCCCCAATGATAACAATTGTTCTTGATTATCTTCTGTGAACACCACCAGATAATATAGGTTTGGCTACCCAACAGTCTAAGATGCAAGCCAAAGTGCATTTACCAATTCCATTCCATATCCATAATGCATCTAAGGTTAGGATTTTCCAGTGTTCCATCTCAAATTATGTCAAGCACTTTGCCCAGAATAGTCTTTTAGAGATTCTGTAATGGGGTCAAATGACAACATAAAGACTGATGTAAATTCCAAAAAGATATGTAGTCCACTTTGAATAAAATCATTTGCCATTATCAGATTTTTAAGAATAAAATTATGTATAATACAAAAGAAAATAAAATATGAAAATTTCAAATCAATCTAAATAAGAAAATGTTAAAATAAATCAAAATCCCCTGTTTATATCTATATTATTAGCGTGTGTGCAAAGTCACCTCAGACTCTTTGTGACCCTATGGTCTGTAGCCCATCAGGCTCCTCTTTCCATGGGGTTCCCCAGGCAAGAATACTGGAGTCAGTTGCCATGTTCTCCTCAAGAGAATCTTCCTGACCCAGGGATCAAACCCATGTCTCTTCTATTTCCTGCAGTGGCAGATGAATTCTTTACCATTAGTGCCACCTTGGAAGCCCTATATTTTTAGTATATCTTATATTATTATGTCTTATCTTATTATATTTCTTCCTGGAAACAAGAAGTCACATATTCTTATGTTCCCCTAAAAAAAAGACAAAAGAGAAAAGAGAAATAGGGAGAAGAAGAGAAGAAAAAGAGAGGGAAAGAAAAGGAAGAAAAGCATGCTCCATGGCTTAATTCTCCAGAAGAGTAAATGCAATCATACCAATTAAGAACAAGCATCAAATTAATTTCTAAGGGTTTTTTAGTTGCCCATACTCTGGCACAAACAGAGTATTGAAGTGTGGAATATTGAGGCTTCCTTGTCACTGGTCCTGCTATGTTTCAGAGCATCTAAGTGCCTACTGTTCTATAATCAAGTTTCCTTTCTACATTCTAGGCTAAAACTTTTCTACTGACGTTGCTTTTTTCCTGACAGTAGGATGTTTATATTGATGACAGGCAATCCTACTGGCAAAATACATTGATTTATAATTCGGACAACTTCGGTGATTTGCTCTCCAAACAGTGCTTGACCTCATTCAGTCATGTTTGGGTGTCTTCCATTTCCTGATATCCCTAAACATGTATCAACCTAATTCTGTCTATCCTCCCAACTTGGGTGTTGCCCTCACAATAGTCCTTGGAGTCCCTCATGATGTATAAATGTGTCCATTGTTTAGATTGTTAGGAAAACAGCTGTGCTTAATGTCCTCTGTTGAATGGCCTATTACATTTTTCTTTCTAATATACATCTCAGACCCTAGTGGAATCTTCTGTTGTATGAAATGTGCTGCCTTTCATTTCTGCTTCTGTAGAAACATTTTTGTTTCTGTTCTCCTGAGTTGGGAAGTCATATCTAAGAGTTAGTCTCTGAACTCCAAATCTAGCCCAGATCTGTATTCTACCTATTGAGATCTTCCTGTTTTTCCCCTGGTTCGTAACATCCATCCTTTAACTTGCCTTAATTTTATAACATTTCCAAAACATATTCTTTGAGAGAACTGTTGCAGTCCATGTCCATTCACCCCAAAATGCACTTCAAAGGTATATCATTAATTTTGACTTAAAGTTACTTAAGAAATGGACAATGCAAGAATACTTTGACCTCTTCTCTGTCTTACTGAAAGCAAGAAATAAATCTTCCATATGAAAGGTATCCTCCCCATAGAGAGAGGTATAAAAATATCCTTATCATTAGAGATAGGGAATTTAGGGTCTAGAACTATATAAATAAACCTTGTTATTTTACTAATTTTCTACCCAAGTCCCAACTTCACTTGAGTCCCTTATTAATTAAACACCCAAACCTATTTCTTTGTCCTGTCAACTCCTCAAAAATTTATTGTTTCTTTGTATAAAAAGATATAAACTTTGTCTGCTTTGGGTTACTTTCTGAGCATCATTTTATGATCTCCTGTGCACACAAAATTAAATTGGGTTTTCTCCTGTTAATCTGTCTTGTGTCACATTTATTATTAATCCAGCCACAAGAACTCAAGAGAGGTAGAGGGAGGAAATTTCCTCCTCCCAACAGAATGCTTAATACCAATGCCTCTGTTTAGAATGATCAATTTACCTTGAAACTCACTCAACAATAATTTGAGCATCTTACACTGATAACTCCTAGTCTTCTCCTATTATACTTGTTCAAGTTGTATATAAACTGTTATTATGATTATCACAATCTTCGAGATGCATTTTCTATTAGTTCTTAGTATGTATTCTATGTATAGGTTTGAAATGGCATTTCTCAATAGTTTCCTGGGCCTTAGATCCATCCAAATAAATTATTTCAGTTTGATGTCTGTAAAGAAAGAAAGAAAGTGGAGTCCCTCAGTTGTGTCCAACTCTTTGCGACCCCATGGACTGTAGCCTACCAGGCTCCTTCGTCCATGGGATTTTCTTTCTTGATCTCTGTGATCTTCACTAAATTCTATTAGCTTTCTCAAGTCCTCATCACTTTTTCTGGCTTGCTTATTAATAAAAATATTTACCTTTTGTCCAGCCAAAACCTTAAAAGTAGTTAAATCTTGGTACATTCTGTGCTAAGTACATTTTTTAACCCTTTCATTAGAATCATGGCTTCTGAAACCTTTAATCTCTTTGAAGAATATGCCTTTACTCTTTTTGCTTGGTTTTCCTAGATCATCCTCAGTCATTTTCAAAGACAGACTTTTCTTAAAATACCATCTCCTATTTATCTAAACCATGCTTCATTTTCTCTACCATTTTCCTATGCACCAACACTGTTTTTATACCAGGCAAATTTTCAAGATTAATTCATCCAGGTAGAAGCTTTCTTGAATAATAATAATTAAAGAGGTATGTCAAGTATTTGTGATCAGCTCTCTCTAACTGTATCCATGTGAGGGTTATATAGTCAAGCCTGGCAGAAGCCTTCATTTCTGTTTGTCTGTTCATTATACAATCTATCTTATTTCAGTGGATAGGGCTAGTAATTGTGTTTCCAATATTCACAAATATAATTATCAAATGATGGGTATAATTTTAAGGGTAGGCTATAATAATAATAAAATAGGACATACAATTTTCTAGCTAGCCTTGCATCAGACCTGGGGAAACATAGTTATAATCTCACAATTTACATAAAAAATCTCTTAGTGATCTACAGACCTGTCTGAGAAATAAAAGAGAGATGAGTGACTGTGCAGAAGTTACTCTAAACTGGGTATTAACAAGCCTTAAAGAAAACCATACCATTTCTGTCCTTTATGGAGCCCATCTTTGCATGAAATGTTCCCTTGTTATCTCTTATTTTCTTGAAGAGATCTCTAGTCTTTCCCATTCTGTTGTTTTCCTCTATTTCTTTGCATTAATCACTAAGGAAGGCTTTCTTATCTCTCCTTGCTATTCTTTGGAACTCTGCATTCAGGTGCTTATATCTTTCTTTTTCTCCTTTGCATTTCGCTTCTCTTCTTTTCACAGCTATTTGCAAGGCCTCCCCAGACAGCCATTTTGCTTTTTTGCATTTCTTTTCCATGGGGATGGTCTTGATCCCTGTTTCCTGTTCAATGTCAGGAACCTCCATCCACAGTTCATCAGGTACTCTGTCTATCAGATCTAGTCCCTTAAATCTATTTTTTACTTCTACTGTATAATCATAAGATATTTGATTTAGGTCATACCTGAATGGTCTAGTGGTTTTCCCTACTTTCTTCAATTTAGTCTGAATTTGGAAATAAGGAGTTCATGATCTAAGCCACAGTCAGCTCCTGGTCTTGTTTTTTTCTGACTATATAGAGCTTCTCCATCTTTGACTGCAAAAAATATATCAATCTGATTTTGGTGTTGATCATCTGGTGATGTCCATGTGTAGAGTCTTCTCTTGTGTTGTAGAAAGAGGGTGTTTGCTATGACCAGTGCGTTCTCTTGGCAAAACTCTATGAGCCTTTGCCGTGCTTCATTCCGTACTCCAAGGCCAAATTTGCCTGTTACTCCAGGTGTTTCTTGACTTCCTAGTTTTGCATTCCAGTCCCCTATAAAGAAAAGGACATCTTTTGGGGGTGTTAGTTCTAAAAGATCTTGTAGGTCTTCATAGAACCATTCAACTTCAGCTTCTTCAGCATTACTGGTTGGGACATAGGCTTGGATTACTGTGATATTGAATGGTTTGCCTTGGAAATGAACAGAGATCATTCTGTCATTTTTGAGATTGCATCCAAGTACTGCATTTTGGACTCTTTTGTTGACCATGATGGCTACTCCATTTCTTCTGAGGGATTCCTGCCTGCAGTAGTAGATATAATGGTCATCTGAGTTAAATTCACCCACTCCAGTCCATTTTAGTTCGCTGATTCCTAGAATGTCAATATTCACTCATGCCATCTCCTGTTGGACCACTTCCAATTTGCCTGATTCATGGATCTAACATTACAGGTTCCTATGCAATATTGCTCTTTACAGCATCGGACTCTGCTTCTATCTCCAGTCACATCCACGACTGGGTATTGTTTTTGCTTTGGCTCCATCCCTTCATTCTTTCTGGAGTTATTTCTTCACTGATCTCCAGTAGCATATTGGGCACCTACCGACCTGGGGTGTTACTCTTTCAGTATCCTATCATTTTGCCTTTTCATACTGTTCATGGGGTTCTCAAGGCAAGAATACTGAAGTGGTTTGCCATTCCCTTCTCCAGTGGACTACATTCCGTCAGAAGAAGCAGAAGATATTAAGAAGAGGTGGCAAGAATACAGAAGAACTGTACAAAAAAGATCTTCACAACCAAAATAATCATGATGGTGTGATCACTCACCTACAGGCAGTCATGCTGGAATGTGAAGTCAAGTGGGCCTTAGAAAGTATCATTACAAACAAAGCTAGTGGAGGTGATGGAATTCAAGTTGAGCTCTTTCAAATCCTGAAAGATGATGCTGTGAAAGTGCTGCACTCAATATGACAGCTAATTTGGAAAACTCAGAAGTGGCCACAGGACTGGAAAAGGTCAGTTTTCATTCCAATCTCAAAGAAAGGCAATGCCAAAGAATGCTCAAACTACCGCACAATTGCACTCATCTCACATGCTAGTAAAGTAATGCTGAAAATTCTCCAAGCCAGGCTTCAGCAATACATGAACGGTGAACTTCCAGATGTTCAAGCTGGTTTTCGAAAAGGCAGAGGAACCAGAGATCAACTTGCCAACATCCACTGGATCATGGAAAAAGCAAGAGAGTTCCAGAAAAACATCCATTTCTGCTTTATTGACTATGCCAAAGCCTTTGACTGTGTGGATCACAATAAACTGTGGGAAATTCTGAAAGAGATGGGAATACAAGACCACCTAACCTGCCTCTTGAGAAATCTATATGCAGGTCAGGAAGCAACAGTTAGACCTGGACATGGAACAACAGACTGGTTCCAAATAGGAAAAGTAGTACGTCAAGGCTGTATATTGTCACCCTGCTTATTTAACTTATATGAAGAGTACATCATGAGAAACGCTGGGCTGGAAGAAACACACACTGGAATCAAGATTGCCGGGAGAAATATCAATAACCTCAGATATGCAGATGACACCACCCTTATGGCAGAATGTGAAGAGGAACTAAACAGCCTCTTGATAAAGTGAAAGTGGAGAGTGAAAAAGTTGGCTTAAAGCTCAACATTCAGAAAACGAAGATCACGGCATCTAGTCCCATCACTTCATGGGAAATAGATGGGGAAACAGTGTCAGATTTTATCTTATGGGGCTCCAAAATCACTGCAGATAGTGATTGCAGCCATGAAATTAAAAGATGCTTACTCCTTGGAAGAAAAGTTATGACCAACTTAGATAGCATATTCAAAAGCAGAGACATTACTTTACCAACAAAAGTCCATCTAGTCAAGGCTATGATTTTTCCAGTGGTCATGTATGGATGTGAGAGTTGAACTGTGAAGAAAGCTGAGCACCGAAGAATTGATGCTTTTGAACTGTGGTGCTGGAGAAGACTCTTGAGAGTCCCTTGGACTGGAAGGAGATTCCACCAGTCCATTCTAAAGGAGATCAGCCCTGGGTGTTCTTTGGAAGGACTGATGCTGAAGCTGAAACTCCAATACTTTGGCCACCTCATGTAAAGAGTTGACTCATTGAAAAAGACTCTGATGCTGAGAGGAATTGGGGGCAGGAGGAGATGGGGACGACAGAGGCTCAGACGGCTGGATGGCATCACCGACTCGATGGACATGAGTTTGAGTAAACTCTGGGATTTGGTGATGGACAGGGTGCACTATGATTTATGGGTCACAAAGAGTCAGACACTACTGAGTGACTGAACTGAACTGAACTTAACTGAAAAAAGCATGACAATAAAGTACTGTGTGTCCTGGTTTCCTTGAAATCTCTTCATATACAAATTCAGATGTCATGATTCTTAAGTTTCATTGTCAATCAATGAGTTGTGGAGATATGAGGATGCTACCCCACCAAACATGCTCATCTCACCACTGAAGGGACAGCATTCATGACTGTCAACCTTACAAGGGAGTAGAGCAATTGTGAACCTCCAACAGACAGAAGAAAGGAGGGCCATTCATGCTCAGTCTCCTTTTTCCAACCTCACTAGCAAGCTAAGCTCTCTTTCCTCTCTTGCAGGATAAGTTACTGACAGGCTAGAGATCAGCCTGGAGTAGCATTCTGGTGGCCATCCTGCCACATGAACTCTGAACATTTCAGGATCGGGTTGGGTCATGGGGGGACTGTCCATTTCTATAAAATGTATAAGCACACATATCAATACATGTTCTTCATGGAAATGCTTTTGACTGATGAAAAACATATCCACCTTAAGCTCTGCTGTGTACTCAAGCTCTCTGTATCAGAGAACTCATTTGGACCTTTATTCTTAGAAATATTATATATGAAAATCCAAATGTAACAGGAAGATCTATAGCCATCAATTTTGCTGTCCTCTTAGCTTAACTCAGCACAGGGTCTTCTTGCCTTCTGAATTTTCTTGACCCATTAAGAGACAAACTCTAATGCTTTTTACCTGCTGGAGTCAATTGCAGATCTCTGCTGCTCCTGACATTGCCTATGGCATGAATGTAGACAAAACAACTTTAATCTGATCTGTGTTGTCCATTGTTGAGTGATATCTCTATTTGCAAGCAAGCAAGAGAGCAACTACTCTGAGGAGATCGGCTTGTTTTTCCTAGATAAAGGCTTAATATGACATTATATAAACAGATTTAGTAGCAACTTTCTTTATTTTGACTAGCAGATATGCTATGTAATTTCTGAGATCTCAGCAGCAGTTACCAACTTTCCAGAAATAAAAGGTAGAGACTGAAAGTTAAACCATAACGGTTATTTCTTTCTCATGGTGAAGACCTAAAATAATAGCTTATCACACTGAAAGAATAGCATAGTCTTAATTAACGTATATGAGAATTATTTGGTATGGCTAATAACCTCTTCAAGATTGCTGGGAGAAATATCAATAACCTCAGATATGCAGATGACACCACCCTTATGGCAGAAAGTAAAGAGGAACTAAAAAGCCTCTTGATGAAAGTGAAAGAGGAGAGTGAAAAAACAAAACAAAGATCATGACATCTGGTCCCATCACTTCATGGGAAATAGATGGGGAAAGAGGGGAAACAGTGTCAGACTTTATTTTGGGGGGCTCCAAAATCACTGCAGATGGTGATTGCAGCCATGAAATTAAAAGATGCTTACTCCTTGGAAGAAAAGTTATGACCAACTTAGATAGCATATTCAAAAGCAGAGACATTACTTTGCCAACAAAAGTCTGTCTAGTCAAGGCTATGGTTTTTCCAGTGGTCATGTATGGATGTGAGAGTTGGACTGTGAAGAAAGCTGAGCACCGAAGAATTGATGCTTTTGAACTGTGGTGTTGGAGAAGACTCTTGAGAGTCCCTTGGACTGCAAGGAGATCCAACCAGTCCATTCTAAAGGAGATCAGCCCTGGGTGTTCTTTGGAAGGAATAATGCTAAAGCTGAAACTCCAATACTATGGCCACCTCATGAGAAGAGCTGACTCATTGGAAAAAACTCTGATGCTGGGAGGGATTGGGGGCAGGAGGAAAAGGGGATGACAGAGGATGAGATGGCTGGATGGCATCACTGATTCGATGGACATGAGTTTGAGTGAACTCCAGGAGTTGGTGATGGACAGGGAGGCTTGACGTGCTGCAATTCATGGGGTCGCAAAGAGTCGGGCACGACTGAGTGACTGAACTAAACCGAAGTGAATAACCTCTTTATGTTATAAAAAAGAATGCTGGCACAGTTGTTTCCATCTAAAAAATTATGAAAAAGATTAGTACATTCACACGGCCAGTGTGGTGGCCCATGCTGGGTATATGGATTAGGTTCAGTGACTTGGGAGTCACTTCCAGTTAGTTTTGTTTTCCAGGGTTTTCTAGAACATGCTAGATGTGGTGTTTATTGTTTCAGTTGTAATGCTCAGGAGTTGATTCTAAGCTACACTTATAAAGCTAACATGTATTCTCTCTGAGATAGTGGCTTTGAGCTGTTGAGTTGTCTTTATGGATAAGTTGAATTATATCATATTTGTACTTCTGGAGCTAGATTAAACTAGAATGTATAATTGTTACTTCCCTAAACATTTCTTGCCTGAAATGATAATAATTATGATAGCACTATCACTTTATTACCATAGACACAGTTTGAATTTGTTTATTAATATTAGTTATCAATTAAAGTGGTTTATAGTCTATATTTAAAAGCTATTAGTATACTCTTTCATTCACTACTACTAAATCCCTCAAAATTGGATAAGATATTATGTCTTAACAGACAAATTTGTCTTAGGGAGAAATAAACATTCTGTAAATAAGAAGCTAAATAGAAACTAGAAGCTCCTATACTTTGGCCATTTGCTGCAAGGAGTCAGATCACTGGAAAAGACTCTAATGCTGGGAGATTGAAGGTGGGAGAAGGGGGCGACAGAGAATGAGATGGTTAGATGGCATCACCTACTCAATGGACATGACTCTGAGCAAACTCCAGGAGACAGAGAAGGATTGGGAAAGCTGGCATGCTGGAGTCTTGGGGTTGCAAAGAGTTGGATAAAACTTACTGACTGAACAATAACAAGAAGAAACTTGAAGCTAGGTTTTTATCTCTCCTAAACCTGCATTCTTAACCACTTCATGAAACTTTCTCTATGGAGTAGACCACAGCATACAAGCTGATAAAGTGCTTCTTAAAAGAACCCAGGTAGCCTAGTTCATACAGCCCTTAAGCAGAAGTATTAGTAGTGTTCAGCAGAAAAATAAATCTGAGCCCAAGAACCAGTGTGATGCCCACCTGAGCCTCCCCATGACCACAGATACGTCCCAGAGGTTTGAAGCCTGAGCAGACAGGGAATCAAAAACCACATCCCTCCTGTGTAACATTCCTTTCTATCTGCACCCGCTATAGCTATGTCATGATATCTCCCAAAGACCTTGATAAATCAGTATCGTACTGGTAGTAAAGGGAAAATAATCTTACAAGCTGCTGGAGAGCTAAAGAACATTCACTAAATACCTGCAGCAAAAGCAAACCCTGGATAAAAGTTTGAGGGATATAATGAGGAAGGTGTTACAAGGAGTGCAAACACCACTACACGGATACCAGCCTAACTCAGAAGTTTTCATCTTCAGGAAATCCTAAGCAGCCTTTGAGTGCCAGAGTGCTCATTCAACAGTGTATTATTCCTAGTGTAGACTGACAACCTCTGAGGTGGAGTGAGATGGGGGAAGCACCAATGTAAGACTGTGCTTTGGACAAAGTGTCAGGGTCAGGAGCAGTGAAAATACTGAGCATCCTTTGACACTATGGTCAGAGCGTCCTCTGACCACTATTTGCCAACAATGCAGTTCTTTCATGGAACTGACATCTTCTCATTCAGAGAAGAAAACTTTTTGAACTTTTAGTTTTGGAAAATAGACTTTAGACAAAACAACAGATAACAGGATGATAAAGATTTTTTTTTGTTTTTTCTTTCTCCAGTCCAGTCAAGTACTTGGCATCAAGCAGTGGGGGGAAAAGTAGGAAAAAATTCCTAGCCTAAGCTTTTTCTATAATTATCTAAAATTATCTAGATTAAACTTGCATCTATCTACTGTACTTCATTAAGCACCCTGTTCCACTGCCTGCCCTTTCTATCTGAAAATGTTCTCTCATTTTCAAATTGAATTTCTCCCCCATTAACTTACTGCTTAGGTATATTTTAATGGGTTTCCTTTCAACATAAACCCACTTGTTTTGGCTGTGAAATTATCTCATTTCATTGTGTAAAGCCCAGCTTCGTTTCTAATTTTCAGTAATTGTGTCCATTTCTAGGTGAAAAATGTAAGCCCAAACAAAAACCCTCTTAAAACTGGCCTGTCATTTTCAATTCTTTCGCTTGCAGACAGTGGTTGGTCATTTTTCTTCCAGTAATGTGTGCCTGTTCACCCCACTTCCACGTACTGTGATAACTCACGATACAGTGAGGCAGCTGCACCTTCCCATGTGAGGTCATCCTCTGATAGGAAGTTGACAGTTTCACACAGCAATAGACAGTACTGGTGTTGCAACCCTCAGGTAACCAACCCATCACCCATTTGCTTTCTGAATAAAATCTTAAGGAGAACCACAATCGTATCCTTAATTTTTCATTAACTAGAACTTCACTGTCTGAAAACTTTGTCATATAGAAACTCTGAAAAAAAATTTATTTTCATTGTCTCTGTATAATCCCATACACATTCCTGGTGGCTCAGTGGTAAAAAATCTGCCTGCCAATGCAGGAGACGCATCAGGTTTGATCTGAGTCGGGAAGGTCCCCTGGAGAAGGAAATGGCAACCCACTCCAGGATTCTAGCCTGGGAAATCCCGCAAATGGGGAAGCCTGGCAGGCTACAGTCCATGGGGTCATAAGAGTTGGACGTGGTGACTTAGCCACTAAACTACCGCCAGTTATGTAAACAACACATAAACATACATACTTGGGACATGTATTTGCATGCATTCACACACACATATACACTCTGAAAAAAATCACATATATAATACATTACATACACACACATATACACACACACACAAACACACACACTGTCTTTTAAAAGCTTGTTTCAAAATGATTTGCCAGTACTGTTCAATCTTTGATTTGTGTCAAGTTGCCTCAGGGGGTGGAGGAGTGGAAGGTGACATTCCAAGTTGAGGAATGAGCTTGTAGAAGGACACCATGAGCAGAAAGAACCTTGAGATTTTGCAAAACATGTGAAGGTAAGTACATCTGGTATAGAAAAAAGAAACCTGTAAAATGAGTCTGTAGCTGAAACTTGGAGTAAAACTGAGAAGAGCCTTATGTGTCAAGCCTCAGACCCTGGACAAGATCCAAACACACGGTGTGTGAATCAAGCATCTGAACTTAATCCAAGTGATATGAAGGGCATGAAAATCATTTCAAAGAAAGTAAAATGTATCAACCACTTTATATAAACACAGTATTACTAGTTAAAATGCATTTTTACTTCTTCCTGTAATTATCCATTAAACATAAAACACAGAAGCAAAGAGTAATTTTAAAATATCCAAGAAAATACTTATGCAGAAGTTAAGACAGGTAGTAGGGTGATTATCATGATAAGAATAACAAAACCCAGGCTTGAAGCATCTAAGTAAAATTTCAAATTCACACAATTCCGCTGCATTGATGTTTTCTAATTCAGTAGCTTGAATGCTAGTACCCCAAGCCAGAGAAGGCTGCTAAGAAGAATTGGCAGAGAGGGAGACTGGCTTATAAAAATGGGTCTCAGTGTAGGTGCACCAAAAGATTTCTAAGTTCCCATAGGAAGACCAGGCATTGGAGCAAAGAAGCATGGAAATGTGAAAGATTAATATTATATCCAGATTCAGGGAAAGATTTTGACAGAAATGTTTGCTAGGGGATTATTTATAATGAGAAAAAATGGAAATAATGTATGTGTTACTGAATGTGAAGGCTAAATAAATAATGTGTGTTACATATTTCAATATCATGTGGGCATCTGAACAATTTTAATTAAATGGAAAATGATTCACTGGATAATGCTAAGAAAAAGAAAACACACACAGACAAAATCTTCAAAAAACAACAAACAAAAACTATAAACACAGCCAGACTCAATACTTTTCAAATATAATGATAACTTATTCATTCTTCCAGCTCTACGTCATCTGTTTTTCTCTCCATCTAACCATTCTTTCAATCTGTATATCTAGAAGGCATGTAAAGGAGACTGGGAGGAAACACGTTCATTAGTATGGCTTTCGTGCACCCCCCCCAACCCCTGTTCACAACTATGTTTCTCCATATTCTTCCTAGTGTGGTAGAGAAATTTGATGAGGAAGCTCATGGTCCACTAGTTCCTAAGTTAGATAATTTTGCCTCCTCTCTAAACTACACAAAATTAGTTACTTGCTGACTTGTATTCAAATGGCAAATGACAAATCAGGGCACGAGAAATTAACAACGCAAGTCAATAAGCATCTGCCATAAGTGCCTACTATGTGCTGAGCAAGGGAGATTCCCTATCTTCATGGAGATAAGTACTGTCTATAGATGATTTAAAATATACAAATGTGATACATGAGGTAAACAAGGAAATGCAAGTGTTTTGGAAACTGCATATTCAGAATAAAGCTTAGGTTAGGAGAAAATCAAAAGACTTTAAGAATAAGAGCTATTCAGACAAAGATCCTAAAGGAATGTTAGCAATATATGTCCAGAAAGAAAGATCAGGATAAGTGAAGGCCCTGGCATGAGAGACCCCTGGCACATTTGAGAAACAAATGGTATCCTGATCGATTGTACTATAAGATTGTACATGTCTTTTGTGGGGGAGGTGTATAAGAAGATGAGGCTTTAGAAGTAGGCAGTAGCAAGTCATAAGAGCTTCTGGAAGCATATAAAGAAATGTGGGGTCTCTCCAGAGGGCAGCAAAATTTCAATGAAGCTAGCTGAGGGTTAGAGGTAGTCAGGTCAGCATTGCAGTGGGTTTATTCTGGCTGCCTTGTAGCATGCTGATTGTTTGTAAATAAGATTGGATAGAGGAATGACTGTTAGGAGGTTGCTTCATTAGGGGCCTAATTATTGTAGGAAAAATGGAGGCTTGATAATTATAGTAAAATTTTTACTACAATTAGGAATGAAGGAATGATGATAATCCATAGACTTCAGATGTAATGATATGGAATAGAATGGTGAGGCCCCAGTTTTAAGTGAATTGTTTCCTTGAGAGAGTTTGGATAAGATATACGTGGATGAATGTGTGAAAATAATAGCTTTTCACATGAAAAACTTAAATTGTCATTTAAAAATATTATGTCACAGACATTAGAGCTTACCTGAAAATATTTATAAAGCACTACCTTGAGACTCTTTGGAGAATTTTTGTGTGTGGTGTTGGAGCAAGGGTGTAATTTGAGAATTTTGAGGACAAAATAAGAGAATGACATCTTTGGAGAGAAGTGGGAAGCACAGGTTTGGGTGTTCCCAGAGATAATGGGCACTGGGTGGGAGCTACTTTGGAGGTTTATGTTTCTGCCTCTGATGGGGAGAAAAATGTTGTAGGAAATGAAATTGGATGGATGTAGAAAAAATCAAATTGTGGCATAGATGCAATTCATACCCACTTCTCAATGACATTTGGGTACAACTGTATTTTTCAAGTTTTCTACAATAAGCAGATATCATAAGACCCTTGACATTTACAAGGGATAAATCCCAAGATCTTTGCAAATTTCTAGCTCTGCAAATACAGAGGCATTTGTATAGTCTCTTGACTTTCTCAAAATTGTATTTCCTTCCAGAGAAATAAGTTTCTAGTGCATTTCCTTACATAATCAGCAAGTCTTATTGCTTCTACCTACAACACATATGTAGATTCTATCCTTACCTTCCAAACTTCACTATGACCACTTTAGTTATTTATTTTTTGTTTGTGTTTTAGGCCACACCGTATGGCATGTGGAGTCTTAGTTCCATGACAAGGGATTGAACCTATACCTCCTGCATTGGGAGTGAAGTCTTAACCACTGGACCACCCGGATGTCCCTGACAACTCTAGTTTAAACCATGTCATCTTTTTCTTGAAGAACTACAATAGCCACTAAAACTGTTATCCATGTTTCCAATTTTGAACTACACATAGACTATAATAATTATGGGATTCCCTGATGGCTCAGAGGGTAAAGCATCTGCCTACAATGCAGGAGACCTGGGTTCCATCCCTGGGTCAGGAAGATCCCCTGGAGAAGGGACTGGCAACCCACTCTAGTACCCTTGCCTGGAAAATCCCATGGACTGAGAAGTCTGGTAGGCTACAGTCCACGGGGTCGCAAAGAGTCGGATATGACTGAGCAACTTCACTTCACTTCATATAATAATTATAAATTGTACACCAAATCTCAGTCCTCTGGTTAATATCTTTCAATGTCTTTCCATTGCTTTTAGAAACTAAAACCCATATTCATATTGCCATGACTTTAAAAGTCTTTATAATCTAAACTTCCTAAATGTAGAACTTCTCTTACTCTACCCTTTTCCATGTTTAATATTCTGCAGCCACTCTGACCTTTGAGAGCACAAACTGACAATAACTAGCATATAGCCTTACTGTGGAAAAGATTAAAAAATTTATCCTTACAGATATTGAAAACAATTTCAACTCATAGACACACAGCAGTTTTCATGGTTTTAGTCAACATAAGCTAAGTCATGCTGCTTTAACAGATAAATCTTTCAGACCTCACACAAAAATGATAGTTTTTAGTTATAAAAATTCACCCTCAGTCTAGGAAACTCTCAGTGGCCGCTCTCCTCCACATACCCTGCTGCTCTCTTGGGACTTGGCCATCGCAAAAGGAGAACTCTGTCATAACAGCTGCAGTGGTAGAATAATGAAATTGAAACTTCATCAGAGTATTTTCACTTCCTCTGCCTGACAGTGATGTGTTTTACTAGCCAGAACCAGTGCCACGGCCTCATCTCACTGTAAGGAGGTTGGGAAGCACAGTTCCTGTAAGTTGAGACAAGAAAGGAGGATTGAATACTGATGATCACTGGTAAATTCTGCTGCAGTTTTTCCTCCTAGGTCTAATACAGTAAGTTGAATCTTTATGCTAATACATACCCCCTTGCCAAGGAAGACCACCTGAATCTTATCCAACAAGAGCTCTAAAGTTTAGGTGTTGTGCAATAAGGGTCTTTTCATCAGATCTGGATAGAGCTCCTCTTGGATTGGAAACCTATAAACTCAAATGACAGTCACCTCTTCCTCCCCATATATACCATGGATATCATGATAGAACAAAGCTAGGGTAATTGCCATAAATATTCTCATTCTGGGAATAATGACATTTGTAGCAACATGGATAGATCTAGAGATTGTCATACTAAGTGAAGTAAGTCTGACAGAGAAGGAGATATATCATATGGCATCCCTTACATGTGGCATTTAAAAAGATATGATACAAATGAACTTGCTTACAAAACAGAAATAGACTCACAGACTTAGAGATGGAACTCATGGTTGCCAGGGGGGAAGAATTGGGAGGATAGTTAAGGAGTTTGGTACAGACATGTATACCTTGCTATATTTAAAATGGATAAACAACAAGATCCTACTGTATGGCACATGGAACTCTGCTAAACGTTATGTGACAGCCTGGATGGGAGGGGGGGTTGGGGGAAAATGGATACATGTGTATGTATGGCTGAATCTCTTTCCAGTCCACCTGAAACTATCACAGCTTTGTTCATTGGCTATACGCCAATATAAAATTAAGGTTTTTAAAAATTCTCATTTTGAAAAAAAAGAATGAAAGTTATGTAGCAGTCATTGGTCTTTAGAAATTCTGAAATCCCACTGGGTAGACATAGTGTGAACCTCTTATCTTGAAGGTAGAGAATATTCCTTGATAAGGGCTTTACCTTGCTCTTCTGGAAGAAATTCTCTTTCCCATTGTTCTCAGAGGGATCCCGGCTCCATCTTCTGAAAGCTTCCTCCCCACCCCCTGTCTCTCATTATCCTTCATGTCCATATCTGAAGTAGACTTTGGGGAATAGGTCCTTCATAGGGAAGTCAACAGTTTCTCAACCCACTACCTGGCTATAGAAGCATGGAGGCCCAAGGATCACTCTGACAATGAATATTAACATTTATTGGATGCTTTCTGTCTGACAGAAATAACACAAAGCAACTATATGCATTTGATGCTTACAATGGCCTTTAGAAATGGCACTATGATTATTCTTATTTAAATTGCCCAGTGTTCCCTAGCTAGTCCATAATGGAATTTGGATTCTAACTCTGCTCTCTTCTAATACCAATCTGTTATGTTTCCTTTACCTCTATTGTCTTTATACATCAGAGTTAAACAAATTATTTCAGGAATTGTTAAAAGTAATTCCTAGGGTAGCTGGACATAATCAATACTTTTGACAAATGCAAAGGTCATTTTTAAGTCTCAAGAAATCACAGGCTTTTGCAGTTAGGCGCCAAGTTTCTTTAACAACATGATACCACATGTAAACACACACACACACACACACAGAGTAGGGCTCTTACATATTTGAATCCACACAGATCGATGTGTCAGGAACAATACATTTCTTTACAGGTTCTCATGGCCAGTATTTTCTCTGATTTTATTTGTTTTTTATCTTACTTTTTTCTATCAAAATTGACTTATTGAATCAATTTTGAATAATAGATGAAAAGGCTACACTATAAATAAGTCTGATCTTTACCTCAAGCTATTTTAAATATTAATATTAATTTATTGGGCATTAACCTTTAATCTGATCTTTATTTTAAGGCATTTAAGTCTTTTGAGAAGTTTTAACAATAGGTAGGAAAGCCATTCATTTGTTCATTGTTACATGGCTAAGTTCTTACAGATTTTTTACTTTCAAAGTTTTTATTATATACATCATTTATATTTTGGGATCAAAAGCTGTCAGTTTCACCAATACTGCAAAACCTAGAATGTTTATAATTCCATCATCCCTTTCCATATCCAATTATTTTCTGAGTTTTTCACTTTCTTGAACCATCACATAAAATGTGGCCAGTTTTATTCAAAACACACTAATTAAATTCTGTTTTCCAACATTTTCCCCTAGACTCTGAGTTCAAGAAGATAAGTTTATCATTCATATGATCTAATTCTTAAATTATTTCAAGCAAGAGTTTCACCACTCTATCATATATGACAAATGTTCTGTCACTTTTTAATAGAAATCATCATATTTTTCAAGCACCTATAACAGCAATTTCACATATTTTAGATTTTTGTGATGACTGCACCTGACCTTCAGTACTAATTCTCTATATTAGTTAGGGAAGTGTCTTGGTGGTTTCCAAGATCATCCCAAGGCTAAGTGATTCATTAAAAGGACTGAGAAAACTCAGAAATCATTGTACACATGGTTATGATTTATCACAGTGAAAAGACACAAAGCAAAATCAGCAAGGGTGCCTCATCAGTCTGGAGGAAACCAAGAGAGAGCTTCTAAGAGTTTTCTCCCAGTGGAGTCAACCAAGACATGCTTAATTCTTCCTGCTATAAACTGAAACAAACATATGTAAAGCATTGTCTGCTAGGAAGTTTTCTTGAGCTTAAGAGTCTCAGGTTTTTACTGGAGATTGACCATTTAAACACACACTGCCTTCATGATGGACTGCAATGACTAAAACTAGAGACTAACAAGATGAAAGCAGGTGTCTACCAAAATCGCATTGTTTGCACAAACTGCTTGGATAAGCTGGTAGAATTTCCTTCAGAGCTGCAGACATGCAAAACACACTTATCAGAGCATTTCAAACTTTCAGTTGCCAATAGCCCACCAACGGCCAATCAAGAAAATCAGCCTGTCTGGGAATATACAAGTTTTAAGCAATTCAGATCTGATGAATTTACTATGTCCTGAAAATACGTGTTAGAATATACTGTAGTAATCAAAACAACCCTGTAATTTCATTGACTTAATACAGGAAAAGCATTTCACAACCACCGCCTACTCCATTTATGTTGACTTTATTGAAAACCTGGAGGAGTCTTCAAGGCACTGGATTGCCACTCAATAGCTCAATAACCCATGCTGCTTCAGTCTTTGGTTCTGGCATGTGAGCACAAGGCTTTGTCTGCCATAGTAGTGGCAGAAGAAGATAATGGAGAATCCCATGGTGTTCTTTATTGCATCAGCTAGTAACAGATGCTATTTCTACTCTCATTTCATTGGTTTTCCCAGGGCTCCACCTAACTATAAGGGGCAGGCATTTTACACCTAAAAAGTGGGGAAAACCAATAGACCACTTAGGTATGACCTAAATCAAATCCCTTATGATTATACAGTGGAAGTGAGAAATAGATTTAAGGGACTAGATCTGATAGACAGAGTGCCTGATGAAATATGGACAGAGGTTCATGACATTGTACAAGAGACAGGGATCAAGACACTTCCCAAGAAAAAGAAATGCAAAAAAGCAAAATGGCTGTCTGAGGAGACCTTACAAATAGCTGTGAGAAGAAGAGAAGCGAAAAGCAAAGGAGAAAAGGAAAGATAAATCCATTTGAATGCACAGTTCCAAAGAATAGCAAGGAGAGATAAGAAAGCCTTCCTCATTGATCAATTCAAACAAATAGAGGAAAACAATAGAACAAGAAAGATTAGAGATCTCATCAAAAAAATAGAGATACCAAGGGAAGATTTCATGCAAAGATGGGCTCCATAAAGGACAGAAATGCTATGGACCTAACAGAAGTAGAAGATATTAAGAAGAGGTGGCAAGAACACAAAAAGAATTATACAAAAAAGATCTTCATGACTCATATAATCATGATGGTGTCATCACTCACCTAGAGCCAGTCATCCTGGAATGTGAAGTCAAGAGGGCCTTAGGAAGCATCACTATGAACAAAGCTAGTGGAAATGATGGAATTCCAGTTGAGCTATTTCAAATCCTGAAAGATGATGCTGTGAAAGCGCTGCACTCAATATGCCAGCAAATTTGGAAAACTCAGCAGTGGCCACAGGACTGGAAAAGGTCAGTTTTCATTCCAATCCCAAAAAAAAGACAATACCAAAGAACGCTCAAACTACCCCATAATTGCACTCATGTCACATGCTAGTAAAGTAATGCTCAAAATTCTCCAAGCCAGGCTTCAGCAATACATGAATGGTGAACTTCCAGATGTTCAAGCTGGTTTTAGAAAAGGCAGAGGACCAGAGATCAAATTGCCAGCATCTGCTGGATCATGGAAAAAGCAAGAGAGTTCCAGAAAAACATCTATTTCTGCTTTATTGACAATGCAAAGCCTTTGACTGTGTGGATCACAATAAACTGGAAAATTCTGAAAGAGATGGGAATACCAGACCCCCTGACCTGCCTCTTGAGAAATCTGTATGCAGGTCAGGAAGCAACAGTTAGAACTGGACATGGAACAACAGACTGGTTCCAAATAGGAAAAGGAGTACGTCAAGGCTGTATATTGTCACCCTGCTTGTTTAACTTATATGCAGAGTACATCATGAGAAATGCTGGGCTGGATGAAGCACAAGCTGGAATCAAAATTGCAGAGAGAAATATCAATGACCTCAGATATGCAGATGACACCACCTTTATGGAAGAAAGTGAAGAAGAGCTAAAGAGCCTCTTGATGAAAGTGAAAGAGGAGAGTGAAAAAGTTGGCTTAAAGCTCAACATTCATAAAACAAAGATCATGGCATCTGGTCCTATCACTCCATGGCAAATAGATGGGGAAACAGTGGAAACAGTGTCAGACTTTATTTTGGGGGGCTCCAAAATCACTGCAGATGGTGATTGCAGCATGAAATTAAAAGATGCTTACTCCTTGGAAGGAAAGTTATGACCAACCTAGAGAGCATATTAAAAAGCAGAGACATTACTTTACCAACAAAGGTCCATGTAGTCAAGGCTATGGTTTTTCCAGTAGTCATGTATGGATGTGAGAGTTGGACTATAAAGAAAGCTGAGCACCGAAGAATTGATGCTTTTGAACTGTGGTGCTGGAGAAGACTCTTGAGAGTCCCTTGGACTGCAAGGAGATCCAACCAGTCCATTCTAAAGGAGATTGGCCCTGGGTGTTCATTGGAAGGACTGATGTTGAAGCTGAAACTCCCATTCTTTGGCCACCTGATGTGAATGGCTGACTCATTTGAAAAGACCCTGATGCTGGGAAAAATTGAGGGTGGGAGGAGAAGGGGATGACAGAGGATGAGATGGCTGGATGGCATCACTGACTCAATGGACATGAGTTTAGGTAAACTCCAGGAGTTGGTGATGGACAGGGAGGCCTGGAGTGCTGCGGTTCATGGGGTCGCAAAGAGTCGGACACGACTGAGCGATTGAACTGAACTGAACTGATATTCAACATGGGACAGAGATCCAATTGTCAGTGCAAAATAGTGGTGTCCATCTTATTTGCAAATTAGTAACATTGTAGATGTTAAATTTGTGAATGACAAAGTGTTCATACATATAGTTTATAATCAGGAAAATCATTTTAAAAAATACTTAGATGTAAAAACAAAGCCAACCAATGGAAATAGTAGGGATAAAAAGCTTCCCTTGAAATGATACAATTTGTCCCCTTGTTTACTCAGGTGTGTATCAAGTCTTTTGAAAGAAGAGTAGTACCTTCTTCCAAAGTAGAAAGTATCATCTCTGCTAAAAACAAGTATACATTTTAATTTGAGAGACTTTAGAGAAATCTGAGTCAGTTTTCTAAGAGGAAAGGAAATTTCTTTATAGACTGATGGTTTAAACCTCCAAAAGGATAGAAGTGGAACTTCTAAAAGTTTTGAACAGTAGAGCTATTGAATGTTCTCTATGGGCCTGCCCTTTTGGTAAGAAATTTATATTTATGCATATCAAATTAGTTATTCCTCATAAGAATCTTTTGAAATAGGCATTTAAACCACTCCATTTAGAGATAAATAGTCTAGGATTAGACAGGTAAATTAAACTGAAGAGGTAACCTAGGAAGAGTCAGAGTCAGAATGTGAACTCAGGTCTGTCTTGCTCTGAAACACAAGCATATAAACTGCAAGACAAGTTTTTGCTTTAAAGAAGATGAGCTCAGAGTCTTGAATGAGGCTATGAAGAGACAGATGAAGCAACTGAAATATTCACTCTAAAAAATGTTGCTGTCCTATTCATCTTCTAGACATTATTATAAAAATGATGAACATATATCTGGAAATAAGAGTTTATTTACTATAATTTCTCTTATCTTTATGCTGACTTATTATCCAGCTTATTTTCTTATGTAGAGAATTGTGGTCCAAGGTTGGGCATAACACATAAGGATGTAGAAGACAAAGAAGGACAGGGTGTACAGGTGGTCAGGAGTTTGGGAGGTATTATGGGGATATAGTAGGGCTAAGGGTAAAACAGGACAGGCAAAGAAGACATAGATAATGTTATTGCCCTAAAAGATTTTATTGCTTAGTCAGAGAAACAGAATAGATACAGAAAAGTAATAGCCAGCATCTTGAATCAATATATTTAATCTTACAAGTCCAGCTGATGATCAGAACAAGATATCACTCAAGGAAGAAGGTTATTATATATAGGCTGCTTCAAAGATGTTGCAAAATGAGCTGATGAGGGGAGAAAATGACCAAAATAAGGAAGAGTTTTTACCACACTAGAACATAGAATTGAGAATGAGATTTAAAACCAAGTTTTCCCTTTTAATAGTTACACAAGTTATTGCAGTGTTTTTAATCTCAGTCATTATCTGTAAAGGGGCTTTCCAGGTGGTGCTAGTCTTAAGAACCCATCTGCCAATACAGGAGACAGAAATTAAAAGACGCTTACTCCTTGGAAGGAAAGTTATGACCAACCTAGATAGCATATTGAAAAGCAGAGATATTACTTTGCCAACAAAGGTCCGTCTAGTCAAGGCTATGGTTTTTCCATATGGTCATGTATGGATGTGAGAGTTGGACTGTGAAGAAGGCTGAGCACCGAAGAATTGATGCTTTTGAACTGTGTGTTGGAGAAGACTCTTGAGGGTCCCTTGGACTGGAAGGAGATCCAACCAGTCCATTCTAAAGGAGATCAGCCCTGGAATTTCTTTGGAGGGAATGATGCTGAAGCTGAAACTCCAGTACTTTGGCCACCTCATGTAAAGAGTTAACTCATTGGAAAAGATCCTGATGCCAGGAAAGATTGAAGGTGGGAGGAGAAGGGGATGACAGAGGATGAGATGGCTGGATGGCATCACTGACTCGATGGACGTGAGTCTGAGTGAACTCCGGGAGTTGGTGATGGACAGGGAGGCCTGGTGTGCTGCGATTCATGGGGTCACAAAGAGTCAGACACGACTGAGCGACTGAACTGAGCTGAAGGAATGTGGGTTCAATACCTGGGTCAGGAAGATTCCCTGGAGAAGGACACAGCAACCCACTCCAAGATTCTTGCCTGGAGAATCCCCTGAACAGAGGAGCCTAGAGGACTATAATCCATAGGGTCGCCAAGAGTCAGACACGATTGACGCGACTTAGCACGCACGCAAAATGTCTGGGTTTATTCTCAGAAACAGCTGTGACAATGAGAGGGCCCCTGCCAAGGAGCCATAGAAAGGCGAAGTGAGAGGAATCCTGTGGGCAGATGGTAAGGACTCTCAGTGCCATGATGGGGAATTTAAACAGTCTCCTATTATCACTTCAAAACTAGATCCAGCTCTTCCCTAGCAGCCCAGAACCTTTTTCTTGCTTGACCAAATGTGATCATTAGACAATTCACAGTTTTCTCAGCCCATTTTCTTCCAGGCCATTGGAACATGTAGCCTGATCCAGCCTTGCTGAATTTTCATTCCAGTGAATAAACTCCCTTCTCACTGCCTCTCCTGAATGTCCCTTTAGCAATTTCCTGGGTGTTTCTCCCATTTGGTTCCTAGTCATGCCTCTGTTACTGTTTTCATTATTTTAAAAATGGAGAGGATGTGTTTCTGCTGAAGTTGCCCAATCTTGTTTTCACTCTATTGGACTCCAAAGTGTGCTGTCTGGGTACAGGCAGATGGATGAGGCAGAAAAGCCACTGATTTGATTTTCCCTTTCAATTTTCAGATCTTTCACTGCTTGCCTGCTTTTGTTTTCTCTCCTAACAGTGCATCTAAATATGTGCCTTTCCTTTCTCTTGAGGTAATCCTTTTTATTGCTTTTACCTGTAACATTTGCCTTTGATGGTTTCTGGATATGTGTTTAGGATCAAAGATGTTCTGTTCTATGCTTAGTTATCATGTCTGTGCTTTCACTTAGTTATTTCCTTTTGTACTGTGGGGTTTTTCAGGCTTGTTTCTTAAAGCTTTCTCTTCTTAGATATTCTTTTACTTTAGGGTGTCACAATAGTATTTTTTTTAATAAATTTTTTGGCATCCAGAACTTTTAATGCATCAGACTGTGGCTTACTGTTGGTATTTGGAAAGAAAGATACCACCTCAAAGAAGCTCAATATTCCTGCACAAGTTTTCTGTTTTTACTCCTGTTGTAAAACCCAGCAATCAGTTAGTTGCTATATACTCCCTAAATCAGGTTTTCACTCAAGCCAAGAAACAGCTACCTAAACATTGTGCAATAAATCAAAGAAGCCTGCTCAAGTTAGTGTCTTTAGGAAATTCAAAATAATTTCCTGCTCTTGCCTCCTTTCTTCCCAGAAATCACAACATAACTGGAATTCAAGATGCTGTTAAATGTCCATGATGGGCGTAGAATGGACACAAATTGTAGGTTTATGAAACACCTTCTTTCTAGATAAATATTTGGAATCTCTGTATATTGCATAATGCAATCTTTATTATTTCCTCCTCCTGTTTTCATTTTTTAGGGACATCTAGTTTTCCTTATTGGACTTCCCCAGGTGGTGCAGTGATAAAGAAGCAAGAATCTGCCTGCCTGTGCTGGAGACACAGAGACCTGGGTTTGATCCCTGGGTTGGGAAGATCCCCTGGATGGGGAGGGCATGGCAACCCATTCCAGTATCTTTGCCTGGAAAATTCCATGGACAGAAGAGCCTAGCGGGCTACATTCCATAGGGTCACAAACAGTTGTATATGACTGAGCTGAGCATGCAAACATGGTCTAGTTTTCCTTATTAGCTGAGTTTACCCTCAGCTATACACACACACACACACACACACACACACAGACATACACACAGTATTTTGTAACAATACTTATGAATTTATATTTGACTAAATTATTTGCAGTTTTCATCCTTTAATATACTTTTCAATGACATACAGAGCTGACTTCTATGGACATACACAATTCCTTTTTTATATAGGTTTTCTTCAATTTTGACCCCATATTTCAAGTAAACCCTTAAAGCTTGAATTATATCACAATTATTTCTCTAGGCATTTCTAAAATTTGCTGGTTGACTCATATTGATAAAATTATAGATAGACATTAATTTGTATTGGCATGCTTTTTCATTTTGTTTGAATGCATATATTTTATCAGTATAAAAATAATATAACCAACCATGTAAAATTATGAGAAATTTTAAAAAATGAAAGCTTACTATCTTAACGCAATCATACTGTCTTACTATAAATACTGCTTGAACTTGAGATCATATAGATTCATTTCTTGGAATGCTTATGATGATTTTACACACTCAGAACTTGCTAGATCTTGGGGATCTAAAAAGAAATGGAACAGTCTCTGAACTCACAAAGGATCCTAGTGGAGCTGAAAGTCTCCTACAAAGCCAACAAAGAGACCATCTTAGAGTAATGTGTCAGAGTCTAGAACAGAACCATAAGCAGAAACCTCAGGTATATAGAAAGGAAGTAGAGAAAGAGTCTCAGCAAAGATAATTTCTGGGTGTTTTCTTAATGAATAGTTGGGCTGACTCAAAACAGGAAGAATAAGAATATCATCTCAGGAAAAAGAAATACATAAATCAAAGCTCATGCCACAGTTCTATTTGGAGCACTATAATGAATTCACTGTGGCGGGAATATAACCTAAGTGGTGAGAAATATTAGACATTACAATTTGGCCAGTTCAATCTAGTCTGTGCATCACACTTTTGAAAATAGTTTTAATCAAAGGAAATGTAAATACAGAACTGTGTTTATTTTTATACACATATTCATGCATATGTATGCATATATATTTTTTATATTTATGCATATGCCTGCATATATACATATGGCTGAGTGTGCAGCATATTGCATTTAATATAAAGTCATATGGCTACACTGCATTTTATTTAACAATTATTGTTGTATATTACATATTGTTAAATATAAATTTTAAATAAATATTATTAAATATTATTAAATATCATTAAATAAATAAAACAATATTATGGCTACTGTTCAAATTAATATCATTAATCTCAGGTTACTGCTTTTGTTCTGTGTAACCTGGGTTTTTCCTTTACAGTATGTTTCTAGCTTTGCTAAAACATAGAACATCCTCATGGCTCTTGGTATATAGTAGGAATAACTTAATAAGATGCTATTTGCACAATCTAACTTCCATTCACAAAGCAAGTTTGAACGCATATATTTCTCTGCAGCCACTGTCAACACTGGTGATTTTTTTTCCTCTTAAACTTTGATAATTTATTTAGCAGAATATTTCTTAATCATTAATATCAGTCCTTGTGTTACAATGAGGGTTATTCTCATTTCTTAATGATGTTTTAAGGATTAATTAAAGCAATGAATGAAAATTGCCTAAACATCGGTACATATAAGTGTTCAATAAATTATGGTTATCATGTTACTACTATCTCTCTGCCTAATAAAGGCTATTTTGATCTATTTTTTCTCTTCTTGGATCTATTGGAGAATTAATAACTTAATGAAAACTTAATTTTCATGTTAGAAAGTATTTTTATTTTCTCCTAGTGATTGACTACCAGTACATGAAACTCACAACTAAGATGTGGTAGGAAGAGTAATGCAATGATTTCAAACCTCCCACAAAATATCAGTCCATGTAGACTCTTTAGCTTCAATTCAGTTTAGTAAAATTCCTAAAGTTCAAATCAAGGAAAAATAATGCAGCCAAATGGATTTGCCACAATCTAAGAAGGCAAAATGACTCTTAGCTCTGTATCTTATATTGAAAGCTCTATTTGTACTAGAAAATATCCAAAAGTAGACATGAATTAAGTGTGTTAAATATAAGATTTGTTAAGCAAAAATGATGGAAGGAAAAAATGTGAAAATGTGTACTGGGTAGATATTAAGAGACTAAATTTAAACACCTCTATATAATCTTTGTGTTGGCCTAAAATGTTAGGCTGAGCTATAAAAATAAACACATTAATGTTAAATAAAAACATTTTAAAGAAAAAGAACATATCAGTGTTAGTGATAGCAGTTGTACCTTTTGTTTCCTTTCCTGAATAAACCAATCTCTCCTTTTTTTTAGACAGGCTTACCCAAATATAATTTGCATATAGTGAAATTTACCCTTTAAAGTATTATCTCAAAGTATTAATCCATTTAACCTATGTCATCAGATTTTGAGTCATCATGCTGCTCTGGTATATTTAAATGGCTTTTGAATTCTCTTTTATTCTTGATATTGATATTTTGTATCTTCTCTCTCTTTTTCTTAATTAGTCTGGTCAGCATTTTATCAATTTTATCATTGATTATTTTTAGCTCTGGGTTTTTGATTATCTGTATTTATATTCTGAGCTTTACTAATTTTTGCTCTTTTATTATTTTATTGGATTTAATTGGTTCTTATTTTCCTGCTTTCTTAGTTGAGCCTCCAAAGACTGATTAGAAACATTTCTTTTTTCCCAATGTTATCAATTTTGTCTAAGCACCACTTAAGCTGATCACATAAATATTGATATGTTATATTTTCACTTTCATTTAATTCAGGATACCTAATTTCTTTCTTTGTTTTCTTCTTTGAAACAGGGATATATTTTTAATTTCCAAAATATTTAATACTTTTCCAATTATTATCTATTGATCTCTAATTTTATTCTATTGTGGTTGAGTATATTTGTTTTGCAGTTTCATTTTAGAAACTTTGTATCCCAGAATACAGTATATTTTGGTGAATAGTGTGTTTGTGCACTTGAAAAAAAAAAGTATATTCTGCTGTTTTCAGGTGTCTAGCCTCTGTCCTTTAAACGTTAATTCAATTAAGTTAGTTAATTGTGTTGTTATTACTGATTTTTACTTTACTTGTCCTATCAGTTACTGAAACATCTCCAACTATAATTGTAGATTTTAGACTCGTCATTTTTTAAATGCCATGTGTACTGACAGTGACTCTTGATGTTTAATAAATTAGCAAATTTTTTATTTGCTTAAAATCACATAATTAGCCAAACTGTGTCTGTTAATCCTTAAATTCAATGTAATTTGGGCTTTAATCACAATAAGAAACTTCAGATACTTTTCACTGAGTAACAAATAACAGCAACTATTTATGTGTTCATGCATAATTTAATCAAAGACATATTTTGTTATTTTTGGAATCTATCTCTATTTTAAAAACTTTAAAAGGCAAGACACTAGAATTCTTCTGACATCAAGACCCTAGGCAAAATTTTTTAGAAAATTCCCATCTTAAACCATAATTGCATCAGCTATTAAAAAAAACAAAGTTCAGCTAAATGAGATTTTAAGACTCCGCTTTCTATGACATCATCCTCTTCATCAAAATCATTATATTTATTTTATTTACACCATATTTTATTTTTAGGGTCTACCACTTTTATCCCATGAAGTAACTTAGCAAAATGAGCCTTGTTTTGTCAATTATAAAATAAGCCCTGCTGCTGCTGCTGCTAAGTTACTTCAGTCGTGTCTGACTCTGTGTGACCCCATAGACAGCAGCCCAGCAGGCTGCCCCGTCCCTGGGATTCTCCAGGCAAGAACACTGGAGTGGGTTGCCATTTCCTTCTCCAATGCATGAAAGTGAAAAGTCAAAGTGAAGTCGCTCGGTCCTGTCTGACTCTTAGCGACCCCATGGACTGCAGCCTACCAGGCTCCTCCATCCATGGGATTTTCCAGGCCAGAGTACTGGAGTGAGGTGCCATTGCCTTCTCTGAAAATAAGCCCTACCTATATTCAAAGAAGTTGTAATAAATGAGAATATAAACATTTGGCCCTAGTCAAGAATTATACACAGCCATGTGGGTGGCACTAGTAAAGAATCTGCCTGCCAATGCAGGAGACTTAAGAGACACAGGTTTGATCCCTGGGTCAGGAAGATTCCCTGGATAAGGGCATGGCAACCCACTCCAGTATTCTTGCCTGGAGAATCCCATGCAGGCTACAGTCCATTAGGTCACAAAGAATCAGACAGGACTGAAGGGACTTAGCATACTCATACATGTTGATATTATTATAATGGTCACTGCCTGGCAAAAACACTGACATGTTAGTGAAAGCTGCTACTTTCCTCTGAAATACACACACACACACACACACACACACACACAAACACTTCTGCACCAGAAAGTTAATTATATCTACCCTATCATTTTGTATAAGTCTTTGAATGATCTTACATTGTTTCTAACAACATTTCTTGATCTTTCCTTCCCTAGGCAGCTAATTAAATCAGTCACAGAACTCTTCAATTCCTACTAAGGCAATCAGGAGTAGCTATTTTTTTCTCAACTAGCTCCCTCATATAATTGTACACTTTTTTCTAAAATCTCAGAGAAGCAAGATTGAATGAACTTAATGAATGATTAACTTTCAGAGCTGCACACAGAACTGACTTCCCAAGATTTTGGCCAACTCTTATCCATCTGAATGGAAGATGGCTTGATTGGTCAAATATGAGCTAGACTGTGTCCTAATGTGGCTTTTGATAATCCACTCCAGTGTTTCTGAATTTGTGCTGTCTACTTGAAAAAGAAACCAAACCTGGCAAGCATGATTTCCTATTTTTCATCCAGAGAGGATTAGTGAGAAAATTAAGTTCCCTCATCTAAGTAAGTACCTCAGGGAACTATTCACCTATCAATGTATAGAGAGTTTCAACCGGTAACATACCCAATTTCATTAGCATTAATGGGAGTTTTGTGTGAAATCCTGTGTGAATCATTGCTTTAGGAGCTCTGTAAGAGTTTGTTGATTACTTTTATTTTTGGAATGGCTCTGTTTTCCAGTTTTAACTTTTACTCAATTGGCTTGCAATAGATACTGAATTTTGGAAGGAATCAAATGTGGACTTTTGCAAGTAATGAAATCGGAGCAGGGCCACATAGACTCAATCACCATTGTGAATGTTAGATGACGTTACACGATAGGTACCAGGATGTTCTACTGGCTTGCTGTCTACAGTGTGTGAAGACACAAATTTCAATTTATAGCTTTCACCTAATTATGTTTTATCGCTGTTTACTCATCTACAAACATTCTTAATAAAGCCCTTATTGAAGGACCATGAATTCTGCAGCCATTCGGATGATCCTTCAAGCACCTTGCCTTCCCTCTTTCTCTTCAATAATATTCAGTGACCTTCATAGAGAATGAGAAGAGAATTTGTGTCCAAATTGAAAATGAAAAGAGGAACTGGCAGAGAATGGAGGGACTTGAGTGCACAAGTGCAAATACCCAGTGAGTTGAAGGGAGACCTAGTAAACTGATGCCCCTGAGGTCTGTGTGCCTGGAAGGAAGACACACAGAGAAGCCCAGCTGGCGGGTATCTCTAATCCTCTGTCCGGTCCCGCTGCTTTCACCCCCCAGAAGACTACTCCAGACCTAGTGTGTTCAAGAGCCCTAAAGACCTGGGATATGAGTATTGTAGGAATTCAGGGGAAGAAGAGATGACTTTTGAGAAGAAGAAAATTCAGACGAATTACTTGGCAAATGACAGAGAAAGCACAGGAATCCGATAGTGTTTCTCTTTCTTTGATGAAGTCCGGCTTTATGCCTAATGAGGGATGTAAGTTGCAGAAGTAGCAGAAAATTCACAGAGATGCCATTAAATCTGGACCACGATGCTGGTGTAGGTCAGCTTTCAGGTGGCTGGAGCAGGATTCTGTTTCAGATGAATTCTCTGGAATTTGAAGTTAAGTCTCAATTCACAAGATCATAGCTTTAGTGTGGAAGAATAACTCTCAGAGGAAGACGATGAGGTATATCACGGTCCTGTGCATCAGATAGGGGAGGGTGCTGTGGACTCAGTTGAGAAAAGTCCTGAAATGTCCACAGTTAACACCTGGAAGTGTACTTTATGAAATGCAATAAACCCTCCCCTTTCACTGCCTTGCAACAGAGGTTGGATCCTTTGTGAGAATTAGCCTCCTGAAGATAAAAGAAAAATGTCAGAGAAAGTCAATCTAGAGAACTCAGCACAAAGAGAAGAGGGCTTTGATGTTTCTGATTGGGGGGTGGGGGTGGGAAACACACAACATAGTGAATGATTTCAGAGTCATACTGCTGAATAAAATGATAATACAATTCACCTGAGCCTCCCAGTCCCAAGAAAGTGAGCAATATTCTCAGCCATCAAGTCATCAACTCGCATAGCATCATTTCTAACTGCCAGGAAGATGTGAATGAGTTTGAGAGGGAAGAAACAAGACAAAGTGGAAAGTGTGAAATGGAGTTTTACTCTTAATACCATGGACCCGTGTGTGGTTTGCCTCTGTCCATATAAAAATAGTTGCATCCTCCATGTCCAACAGGGGACATGTTATGGAATATTTCACATGTGCAAAGAACCTTTAAAAAGTAGGCAACATGAGTAACTTCTAGAGATCTGCTGTACAAAATAGCAAATGTAAATATATGTAGTTCAGTTCAGTTCAGTTCAGTTGCTCAGTCGTGTCCGACTCTTTGCGACCTCATGAATCATAGCATGCCAGGCCTCCCTATCCATCACCAACTCCCGGAGTTCACTCAGACTCACGTCCATCCAGTCAGTGATGCCATCCAGCCATCTCATCCTCTGTTGTCAATATATGTAGTTAACAGCATACTATTGTGAACTTAGGACAGATCTCATGTTAAGTGTTCTAAACATACACACAAACAAGAACACAAGGAAGTTATTGGAGGTGATGGATTGGTTAGTACCTCAACTCTGGTGATAACGTTATAGGTGTATTCTTATGTCCATACTCATCAAAATGTATACCTTAAATATGTGCAAGTTTTGTATATGAATTATATCTCAGAAAGCTTTAAAAAAGAGAAAGAAGTAAGCCCTGCCTAGTATGAAGACAGCTAATTCAATTGGTTCTGCTAAGTTATTTCCCCTAGTTGTGAAATACTTGTGAAAGTAGGATTATATATTTCTAATGATATACCCTAAACAATTAAACATAACAGGTGTTTTTATTTTTTTATGTATATCAAAGCAAGAAAGAACAACAGACATATATATATATATATATATATATATATATATATATATATATATACACTCTTAATAGTACCTGGTTTTGGCAGGGGGCGGGGGGAGTGAATATTTGCTTTCATTTAGGAAAATATACTTTTTGTTTATACTTTATATTTAGATTTTAATACAATTTAAATTGGATATACAGTTCCTTCTTTACCTCAACTCCTTATGTTTTAAATATTATCCACTTTCTATTAATGAGAAGTATCTGTGAGATATTTATATACACACACATATATATAGCATTCAAATGTAACTTATTTAGTACTTTTCATGTAAGGAGAAAAATTTTCTGTGAAATATTCAATGTTAATATTTTAGATACCCTTTAATCTTGTGATTCTTAGTTTCTCTGCTCTTTCAGAGCCTCTTAATATACTCTTTCCTGATAAAAGATAAATTGGAAGTTATATTTGGTGCTATTTAATTAAACTGTACTTCTTTTTCCTTTTACCTTTTACCAGCAACTTTGGTATATAAAAAATTGGTGGTACAGATGTCATCAATTGAGAAGTCTTTGAGAATAACAATAATTTATCCTCAAAACAAAACTTTGTTAGACTCAGTAGTAGAATATGGAGTTGTCCTGGTGGGATTCAGTTCAGTTCAGTTCAGTTCAGTCACTCAGTCATGTCCGATTCTTTGCAACCCCATGAATCACAGCATACCAGGCCTCCCTGTCCATCACCAACTCCCAGAGTTCACTCAAACTCACATTCATCGAGTCAATGATGCCATCCAGCCATCTCATCCTCTGTTGTCCCTTTCTCCTCCTGCCCCTAATCCCTCCCAGCATCAGAGTCTTTTCCAATGAGTCACCTCTTCGTATGAGGTGGCTCAAGTACTGGAGTTTCAGCTTTAGCATCATTCCTTCCAAAGAACACCCAGGGCTGATCTCTGGGGTATAGGAGTCAAATCTGTTGAACAGGCCCTTCTCTGCACTTGATTTCAGGATTTAGGGGAATCTATTGACTATTACAAATCCTTTGACTCTGGATCACAATAAACTGTGGAAAATTCTGAAAGAGTTGGGAATACCAGACCACCTGACCTGCCTCATCCTGACCTGTATGCAGGTCAGGAAGCAATAGTTAGAACTGGACATGGAACAACAGACTGGTTCCAAATAGGCAAAGGAGTACGTCAAGCCTGCATATTGTCACCCTGCTTTTATATGCAGAGTACATCATGAGAAACACTGGGTTGGATGAAGCACAAGCTGGAATCAAGATTGCCGGGAGAAATATCAATAACCTCAGATATGCAGATGACACCACCCTTATGACAGAAACTGAAGAAGAACAAAAGAGGCTCTTGATGAAAGTGAAAGAGGAGACTGAAAAAGTTGACTTAAAGCTCAACATTCAGAAAACATGGATCAAGGCATCCGGTCCCATCACTTTGAAAGGTTGTTGCTGAACCATGCAAAGATGTCAGGATTCGTGGCCTCTGGAGGAGAAGAATTCAATCCAGGACTAGAGAGGAGGCTTGATCGCTCAGAGCTTTTGTGTAATAAAGTTTTATTAAAGTATAAAGGAGATAGAGAAAGCTTCTGACATAGACATCAGAAGGGGGTAGAAAGAGTACCATCTTTGCTAGTATTAGCAATGGAGTTATATACTCTCCAATGAATCCAAAGAATATCTGGAGGTTGTAAAGACCTCACCAGACCTACTCCCATAATTTACATTTTAAGATAACAGGATTAGCCAGAAGGTTTAATCCAGAGACTGTCCTCAGGCAGGATACATAATCCTAAGGAATGTAGAGGGGAAAAAAAGTTTGTCCTTTTTTCCTCCTTGAGAATTCCAGACCCCTCTCTCCTTGGGGACCCCTAGACTTCTTATCAACCTACCTGGGAAATGACTCTCTCAACTTCATGGCAAATAGATGGAGAAACAGTGGAAACAGTGGCAGATTTTATTTTGGGGGGCTCCAAAATCACTGCAGATGGTGACTGCAGCCATGAAAGACGTTTACTCCTTGGAAGGAAAGTTATTATCGATCTAGACAGCATATTAAAAAGCAGAGACATTTACTTTGTCTCAACAAATCCATCTAGTCAAGGCTAGGATTTTTCCAGTAGTGATATACAGATATGAGAGTTGGACTGCAAATAAAGCTGAGTGCAGAAGAATAGATGCTTTTCAACTGTGGTATTGGAGAAGACTCTTGAGAGTCCCTTGGACTGCAAGGAGATCCAATCAGTTCATCCTAGAGGAAATCAATCCTGAATGTTCATTTGAAGGACTGATGTTGAAACTGAAACTCCAATACTTTGGCCACCTGATGCGAAGAGCTGACTCATTTGAAAAGACCATGATGCTGGGAAAGATTGAAGTCAGGAAGAGAAGGGGATGACAGAATTTGAGATGGTTGTATGGCATCACTGACTCAATGGACATGAGTTTGAGGAAAATCCTGGAGTTGGTGATGGACAGGGAAGCCTGGAATGCTGCAGTCCATGAGGTCGCAAAGAGTCGGACACGACTGAGTGACTGAACTGAACTGAACTGATTGCTTTCTCTAAGTTAAAAAAAAAAAAAATAATAAGACACTCTGAAGTATCTTCTTGGTCTGGGTTCCATGGTACCTGGCGGTTTCTTAAGTTTCAGATATTTGCTTAATGTTAGTTCTAGAAACCAGTGAATTCAGAAAGATGAATTCAGAAATGTGATAACGGAAAAAAAAAATTCATTTTAAAAATAGCCAGAAAGGTCATAACTTTTTTCTAAATTATCCAAAAATTATGCATCACTTTTCTTCAAGAAAGACAGGGTCAGAACACAGGATTCTAAAGTATCTCAAACTGTGGACATTAACTTCTTGATTATATTTAAATGTGAATTATATTTGAAGCAAATTAACGTGGATGATCATTTTTATTTAGGTCCCAGGATTTCTGTCCTATGTATGACAGTTTTACGTAGTTTAGTTCACTGCAGTTGCTCAGTCATATCCGAGTCTTTGCAATCCCATGGACTGCTGTACGCCAGGCCTCCATGTCCATCACCAACTCCTGGAGTTTACTCAAACTCATGTCCATTGAGTTTGATGATGCCATCCAGCCATCTCAAGCTCTGTCATCCGTTTCTCCTCCTGCCTTCAGTCTTTCCCAGCATCAGAGTCTTTTCAAATGAGTCAGCTCTTTGCATCAGGTGGTCAAAGTATTGGAGTTTCAGTATCAACATCAGTCCTTCCAATGAATATTCAGGAGTGATTTCCTTTAGGATGGACTGGTTGGATCTCCTTGCAGTACAAGCGACTCTCAAGAGTCTTCTCCAACACTACAGTTCAAAAGCATCAATTATTCTGTGCTCAGTTTTCTTTATAGTTCAGCTCTCACATCCGTACATGACAACTAGAAAATCTATAGCCTTGACTAGACAGACCTTTGTTGTTAAAATAATGTCTCTGCTTTTTAATATGCTGTCTAGTTCTGTAATAACTTTTCTTTCAAGGAGTAAGTGTCTTTTTATTTCATGGCTGCAGTCAAAATCTGCAGTGATTTCGGAGCCCCGCAAAATAAAGTCTGTTACTGTTTCCACTATTTCCCCATCTATTTGCCATGAAGTGATGAGACTGGATGCCATGACCTTAGTTTTCTGAATGTGGAGCTTTAACCCAACTTTTTCACTCTCCTCTTTTACTTTCATCAAGAGGCTCTTTAGTTCTTCGCTTTCTGCCATAAGGGTGGTGTCATCTGCACATCTGAGGTTATTGATATTTCTCCCGGCAATCTTGATTCCAGCTTGTGCTTCATCCAGCCCAGCGTTTCTCATGATGTACTCTGCATATAAGCTAAATAAGCAGTGTGACACTATGACTTGACATACTCCTTTCCCAATTTGGAACCAGTCTGTTGTTCTAGGTCCAGTTCTAACTGTTGCTTCCTGACCTGCATACAGATTTCTCAAGAGGCAGGTCAGGTGATCTGATATTCCCCTCTCTTTAAGAATTTTCCAGAGTTTGTTGTGATCCACACACTCAAAGGCTTTGACATAGTCAATAAAGCAGAAATAGATGTTTTTATGGAACTCTCTTGCTTTTTTGATGATCCAGCAGAGAAGGAAATGGCAACCCACTCCAGTACTCTTACCTGGAAACTCCCATGGATGGAGGAGTCATAGGCCGAAGTCCATAGGGTCACTAAGGGTCAGACACGACTGAGCAACTTCACTTTCACTTTTCACTTTCATGCATTGGAGAAGGAAATGGCAACCCACTTCAGTGTTCTTGCCTGCAGAATCCCAGGGACGGGGAAGCCTGGTGGGCTGCCGTCTATGGGGTCGCACAGAGCTGGACACGACTGAAGTGACTTAGCAGCAGCAGCAGCAGCGGATGTTGGCAACTTGATCTCTGGTTCCTCTGCCTTTTCTAAATCCAGCTTAAACATCTGGAATTTCATGGTTCATGTATTGCTGAAGCCTGGCTTGGAGAATTTTGAGCATTACTATACTAGCATGTGAGATGAGTGCAATTGTGTGGTAGTTTGAGCATTCTTTGGCATAGCCTTTCTTTGGGATTAGAATGAAAACTGACCTTTTCCAGTCCTGTGGCCACTGCTGAGTTTTCCAAACTTGCTGGCATATTGAGTGCAGCACTTTCACAGCATCATCTTTTAAGATTTGAAATAGCTCAACTGAAATTCCATCACCTCCACTAGCTTTGTCCGTAGTGATGTTTCCTAAGGCCCACTAGACTTCACATTCTAGGCTGTCTGGCTCTAGGTGAGTGATCATACCATTGTGATTATCTGAGTAGTGATGATCTTTTTTGTATAGTTCTTCTGTGTATTCTTGCCACCTCTTCCTAATATCTTCTGTTTCTTTTAGGTCCCTGCCACCTCTGTCCTTTATTGTGCCCATCTTTGCATAAATATTCCCTTGGTATTTCTAAATTTCTTGTGGAGAGCTCTAGTCTTTCCCATTCTATTGTTTTCCTCTATTTCTTTGCACTGATCACTAAAGAAGACTTTCTTATCTCTCCTTGCTGTTCTTTGGAACTCTGCATTCAGATGGGTATATTTTTCCTTTTCTCCTTGCTTTTGGCTTCTCTTCTTTTCACAGATATTTGTTAGGCCTCCTCAGACAACCATTTTGCCCTTTTGCTTTGTTTTTCTTGGGGATGGTCTTGATCCCTGCCTCCTGTACAATGTCATGAACCTCCGTCCATAGTTCTTCAGGCACTCTATCATATCTAATCCCTTGAATCTATTTGTCACTTCCACTGTAAAATTGTAAGGCATTTGATTTAGGTCATACCTGAAAAGTCTAGTGGTTTTCCCCACTTTCTACAATTTAAGTCTGAATTTGGCAAAAGGAGTTCATGGTCTGAGCCACAGTCAGCTCCTGGTCTTATTTTTGCTGATTGTATAGAGCTTCTCCATCTTTGGCTGTCCTGTGTATGAGTTTTATGTAGTTAGGTGAGGACAATAAGATAAACTGAATAGTAAGTTTAGAATAGAACCAAGGGGTTGTTTGGCACTGTAACTCTGTATGCTAGTCACTAACAGAATATTACCATTATAAACTTCAAAAACAAAAATACTTATACACATACGACTTATCATGTACATAGGAGAAAAATGGCAGAAGAGATCAGTCCTCAGCAGAGTGAGCCTCAAACACAGGAGAGCTTTATTAGTTTATAATTTGTAATATATCAAATGGGCTTCTCAGGTTGCACTAGTGGTAAAGAACCCACCTGCCATTGCAGGAGACATAAGAGACTGGGGTCAGGAAGACCCCTGGAGGAGGAAATGGCAACTCACTCCAGTATTCTTGCCTAGGAAATCCCATGGATAGAGGGCCTGGTGGGCTGCAGTCCATAGGTCTGCAAAGAGTTGAACACAACTGAAGTGACTTAGCACGAACTTAATAATACATCAGCATCAGCCTTTGAAGTGTGGTACAGGAGAAGACTCCTGGAAGTCCCTTGGATGGCAAGGAGATCATTCCAGTCAGTCTTAAGGGAAATCAACCCTGAATACTCACTGGAAGGATTGATGCTGAAACTGAAACTCCAGTATTTTGGTCATCTGATGTGAGCAGCTGACTCGTTGGAAGAGTCCCTGATGCTGGGATAGATTGAAGGCAGAAGGAGAAGGAGGCATCAGAGGATGAGATGGATGGATGACATCATTGATGCAATGGACATGAACTTGGGCATGCTTTGGGAGATGGTGAGGGACAGAGAGGCCTGGCGTGCTGCAGTCCATCAGGTCGCAAAGAGTCGGACACAACTGGATAACTGAACAACAAAAATATATCAAATAGAACTAAGTAGAATTCATTCTCTGTGGAAAGCTGATGGCAATAATGAGAATATAAACAACGGGTATCCAGGGTATATACATACAATGATTATGCTATGCATAAAATACATCTGTGTGCCAATGGAGTCTCATTCCACATGCTTATGGATTACTAATGTAACCTTGATTACATTTTAGGTTTAGTATTCATATATTATTTATTGATTTACAAGTAAATACATGATTTATTAAGTGCTTGATTAAGAAAAACTGAAATGGGAAACTCTTCATGATTAAGTAAGGACAACAAGCATGAAATGTGTCACCTTATCTCTAACTCCAACCTTTTAATGCGCCCTGGTACATCCATGGTCCTTGAATTCTGGAAAAGTTTCACTTATAAAATATAAACACCCTAGTTTTTAATACAATTTTCTACCCTTCAAGTTTTAGAGTTAGTTTTACTCCAAACTTGCCTTTCACCTGACCAAGACCTCCATACTTCTGTTTTTTCTGCATCCTTATGTGCTTAGTCACTTCAGTCGTGTCTGACACTTTGAGACCCCATGAACTGCAGCCCACCAGGCTGCTCTGTCCCAGAGATTCTCCAGGCAAGAATACTGGAGTCGGTTGCCATGCCCTTCGGGGATCTCCCCAACTCTGGGATCAAACTCCTCCATCTCCTGCATCGCAGGAAGATTTTTTACCTACTGAGTTATCTGGGGAGTCCCTCTGTCCTTTCTACTTTTTCAGTATTTGTCTGCATCTCTATATTTGTCTATATCTCAATTTTGAATAGATTTCAATTTGATCCACTCTCTGATATCCTTCTTTCACTTGATCTGTTGTCATTCTCTCACATCTACCTTGAAGAACACTGATTTGGGACCATGACAACTGTCATTCTTCCTTAATCAAGTCCAGGCTAGGTATACTGTTCAGAGAAACATGAGACCCTCACAAAGTACTCTTCCTTTAAATATATTTTCACTAGCATCCCTGAGGGTTCAGTGGTAAAGAATCTGCTTGCAATGCAGGAGACACAGATCTTCCTGGATCAGGATGATCCTCTGGAGGAAGGCATGATAACCTACTCCAGTATTCTTGTCTGTAGAATCCCAAGGACAGAGGAGCCTAGTGGGCTACAGTCCATAGGGTTGCAAAGACTCAGACACAACTGAAGTGGCTGAGAAGCAGCAGCATGAAATGGGCATCCAAGACCGTCTGGCAACCCCGTTCTGTCTCTGATTATTTTAAGGCCATCTCCCTCCCACCAACTGTGTAATCTATGTGGAGCTAGTCATCCTACCTCTTATCTCAGAGAAAATAAATGCCATTAAGATTGGAAATCTGTCAACCTCACAGCCAAGAAGGTGAATGAGCCTGGACCTGTATTTTTGTCTTTTGCACTGACCACAGTGTAAGAGATATATTCCTCCTTTATAAGATTAATTTATTCACCTCAGTTCTGAAATCTATAGCCTTCTACTTTCAAGAGACCTTGTTACATTCATAGTTCTCTCTTTCTGCAGTATCTTCAAATAAAAACATTAACTAACATGGGTTGAAAGTATACTGATGTGCATTTACAGATGAAAAGACTGAGCCTGGATAGCTAGCTAGTAGGAAGTTGCTGGATCATACAGGGAGCTTAGCCAGGTTCTCTGTGATGACCTAGAGGGGTGGAGATGAGGGGGATGGGAGAGAGGTTCAAGAGGGAGGGATATATGTATGCGTATAGCTGATTCACACTGTTGTATAGCAGAAGCTAACACAACATTGTAAAGCAATTTTACTCCAATTAAAAAAAAAAAAAAAAAGACTGAGGCTGAGATAAATGGAAGGACGTAAATACGGAAGGGAATCATCTCTCTTCACTGTTAACTAGTGCCAAGATGGAAACCATTGTCACCTGCAGCCCCTTTTTGCATGCAGATGTCCAAGTCATAGTTTGGGTTCTTGAAAATCTATGCCAATTTTTGGGTTGTGGGCATGCAATAATCTTTCCAAATTTTACAGAAACAATAAAGTGGGACTTATAAATAATAGTCTTAGGAGTTTCATGATTTACGACTGAGGCCTGTGAATCCTCTAACTTGCAGATCTGTTGACATTCCTGACTCTTCTCCAATTTGGATCTGTAAACATCAGGAGCTATACAACCAAAGTATTCTCACTGGTAAATCATTAATGAGTGGTGTTAATACAGAGGCTTCCCTAGTGCCTCAGAGGTTAAAACGTCTGCCTGGAATGCGGGCGACCCAGGTTTGATCCCTGGGTCGGGAAGATCTCCTGAAGAAGGAAATGGCAACCCACTCCAGTACTCTTGCCTGGAGAATCCCATGGAGGGAGGAGCCTGGTAGGCTACAGTCCATTGGTCACAAAGAGTTGGACACCATTGAGCAACTTCACTTTCACTTTCTTAACACACAGGGTTACACCAGGTTTTTATTTTAGGGAACAGATTTGACTTTGTGGCCAATACAAACTTGTTTACTGGCAAACAGAAAACATGTCTGATCTCTAGTAAGCAAGTGCTAGGATATAACATTAGCAAATTTTGCTGCCAAGTGTTTGAATTCATCTTAACCTAAAGGTAGTTATTATGTCTAGTGAAGAAAAGATCTAGCATAGAACACACTTCACTTTAATTAGATTTCTTTCCCCAGTATTTGCCCACCCATTATCTTTTATTTCCCAAAGTACTATTTTAGTCACCACAGAACAGAAATAGGTGACTAAGGATGAAAGGAAATATTACTTTAAATTCAAGAAGGAAGTACAGGCTAATACCAAAATTCCTCATGTCCCAGGTAGGCTGGCATGGACCTCTGTGCATATCGATATTATTACACAGAACATTACTAACTTCTCAATATCCTCCTCTAGAGAGTAAGATCTTCAGAAAAAAATAAATTGGGGCATTTCTTTCTTGGTCTAAATAATTCAGTGTCCAGCATCGTGCTTAACCCAGAGTGCTCAATAAATGTTTATATTATAGATTTTACTAAATAAACCTTTGCAATCACCAAGAAAGCCTCAATGGAGTATTTGTCTTCTCTGGAAATAATAGCAAAAATTTTTGCCATATTGCATTAAAGGCTTAATTTTATTGTTACCTCTAGATGAATTTCAGATACGGAACTTTTCATATAATGATAATATCCTACTAAAATGTTAGCTATTTTTTTCCTTTCATAACAAAAATGTTTGTGAGAGAAACAGGGAAAATAAAATACAGGCCAGGTCCATAATAGTACCTTTATATCACACTCAGGTGTGTACCTTTATATATACTCATGTATAGGTTTTCTGGAGTAGTCAGAGGCTGCCATATACCACTTATCCCTACGAGCTTCAATCCCACAGTTAAGAGTCAGATATGAGATAGGTCATAATAATTTGTAGTATAAGCTTTCCAGGTTCATTCTTTCTTTCCATGTTCCCAAGATTTTATATTTATATACACATATAGTCGGGCTTTCTAGGTATCTAAGTGATAAAGAATATGCCTGCCAAGGCAGGACATGTGAGTTCAATCCCTGGATCAGGAAGAGTCCCTGGAAAAGGAAATGGCAACCCACTCCAGTATTCTTGCCAGGAAAAGCCCATGGGCAGAGGAACCTGGCCAGGCTACAGTCCACAGGATCACAAAAGTGTCAGACATGACTTGGCAACTAAACAAAAATATGCACATATCCACAGATGTATATATCCATATACATGTATGTGCTGCGCTAAGTTGTTTCAGTCGTGTCTGACTCTTTGTGACCTGATGGACTGTAGCCTGCCAGGCTCCTCTGTCCATGGGATTCTCCAGGCATGGATATTGGAGTGGGTTGCTATGCCTTTTGCCAGGGGATTGTCCCAACACAGGGATTAAACCCACATCTCTTCATGTTTTCTGCATTTACAGGCAGGTTCTTTACTACTAGTGCCACTTGGGAATCTCATATACAAACAAACATATATATGCACACAGATGTATCAGTTCAGTTCAGTTCAGTCGCTCAGTCATGTCCGACTCTTTGCGACCCCATGAACTGCAGCACACCAGGCCTCCCTGTCCATCACCAACTCCCGGAATCCACCCAAACCCATGTCCATTGAGTCAGTGATGCCATCCAACCATCTCATCCTCTGTCGTCCCCTTCTCTTCCTGCCCTCAATCTTTCCCAGCATCAGGGTCTTTTCCAGTGAGTCAGCTCTTCGCATCAGGTGGCCAAAGTACTAGAGTTTCAGCTTCAACCTCACTCCCTCCAGTGAACACCCAGGACTGACCTCCTTTAGGATGGGCCAGTTGGATCTTGCAGTCCAAGAGACTCTCAAGAGTCTTCTCCAACACCACAGTTCAAAAGCATCAATTCTTCAGCACTCAGCTTTCTTTATAGTCCAACTCTTACATCCATACATGAACACTGGAAAAACCATAGCCTTGACTAGACAGACCTTTGTTGGCAAAGTAATGTCTTTGCTTTTTAATATGCTGTCTAGGTTGGTCATAACTTTTCTTCCAAGGAGTAAGCATCTTTTAATTTCATGGCTGCAATCACCATCTGCAGTGATTTTGGAGCCCAGAAAAATAAAGTCAGCCACTATTTCCACTGTTTCCCCATCTATCTGCCATGAAGTGATGGGACTGGATGCCATGATCTTCGTTTTCTGAATGTTGAGATTTAAGCAAACTTTTTCACTTCCCTCTTCCACTTTCATCAAGAGGCTCTTTAGCTCTTCTTCACTTTCTGCCATAAGGGTGGTGTCATCTGCATATCTGAGGTTACTGACATTTCTCCCAGCAATATTGATTCCCATGCTTCCTCTAGCCCAGCGTTTCTCATGATGTACTCTGCATATAAGTTAAATAAGCAGGGTGACAATATACAGCCTTGATGTACTCCTTTTTCTATTTGGAACCAGTCTGTTGTTCCATGTTTAATTCTAACTGTTGCTTCCTGACCTGCATACAGGTTTCTCAAGAGGCAGGTCAGGTAGTCTGATATGCCCATCTCTTTCAGAATTTTCCACAGTTTATTGTGACCTACACAAAGGCTTTGGCATAGTCAATGAAGCAGAAGTAGATGTTTTTCTGAAACTCTCTTGCTTTTTTGATGATCCAGTAGATGTTGGCAATTTGATCTCTAGTTCCTCTGCCTTTTCTAAAACCAGATTGAACATCTGGAATTTCACAGTTCACGTATTGCTGAAGCCTGGCTTCGAGAATTTTCAGCATTACTAGTGTATGAGATGAGTGCAATTATGCAGTAGTTTGAACATTCTTTAGCATTGCCTTTCTTTGTGATTGGAATGAAAACTGACCTTTTCCAGTCTTTTTGCCACTGTTGAGTTTTCCATATTTGCTGGCATATTGAGTTTAGCACTTTTACAGTGTCATCTTTCAGGATTTTGAAATAGCTCCAGTTGAGCTATATGGAATTCCATCACATCCCCTAGCTTTGTTTGTAGTAATGCTTCCTAAGGCCCTCTTGACTTCACATTCCAGGATGACTGGCTCTAGGTGAGTGATCACACCATCGGGATTATCTGGGTCATGAAGATCTTTTTTGTACAGTTCTTCTGTGTGTTCTTGCCACCTCTTCTTAATATCTTCTGCTTCTGTTAGCTCCCTACCATGTGTGTTCGTGTGTGTGTGCATGTGTGTATGTATATGTATAGGACATTATCAGGGATTTAAAACAGCACCTTGAAAATAAATTTCAGTTTGGGAAATATGTGTAAAGATTTCCCTCAAAGATTCATTTTTTGATCCTATGTCCAATAACTTATTCTATAGTTATTGAAAAATACAGTAAATATTGTATGCAATAGAAAGATCAATAAATATATTCAATGATTATCTACTATTTAATTAACTATAATATACTCACATTGTTAAAAATTATTCAATCCTTCCTAGAGATCACATTTGAAAAGAACATTAAATAATGCATTAAAATACCCATAAGGTAATTTTAAGTGAAAAAAAGCAGGATATAAAACTGTTACACATATAATTGTGGTTTGATGCCCTAGGCACTATATATATTTTATTTTCTCCTACCTTTTACACTTTTTCTGTATTAAAAGGCATTTTATTTTTATGATCATAAAATTTAAGGAGCTGTTCAAGGAAGAGTCTCTAATAGTTAAAATCAGGAACCTGCTAATAGAATGGGATATAATAGGATTAAGTTTAATGTCTACATTTAGGAATAAATACCTGAGGGAATAAAAATTAATAAATAGTCATGATCTTAATGACTCAAGATCAGTTTTAGGCAACAGTTTGCAATGCCTCCTAACAAGACAAATATAGTCTATGAATTACTGTACTGTTTCTATTAGGAAAATTAAAAGTGAAAACTCCTCTACACTCTGACTTTAGTTGGGTCATATTTGAAGTATAGTGTTTGATTCCAAGAATCACATTTAAAGAGGATCAGTAACCTATAAATTAGTGTGACCAGACTTACAAATGACTTCCATGTGAATTATAAACTCCTTCAGAGTAGTAGTGCTAGAAGGGGCAACTCTTTGGGGTAAATATAAAGGCATAATTCTCAAGACTAGAACTGTAGCAAAATGGAACCCTTTCTTTAAAAAAAAAAAAAAAAACAAAACACTATGACCAAATGGGATTTATTCCTGGAATTTGAGAATGGGTCAACAGACAAAAATTAATCAATGTAATGTCACCTTAATAGAATGAAGGAAAAAAATAATCTTAATTGGTATAATACAAGAATCTGACAAAATTCCACTTTCTTTCATGATAAAAACACTTAACCAGAAATAGAAGGAAACTTACTATGATAAAAGGGAAAGATTGAGGGCAGGAGGAGAAGGGGGTGACAGAGGATGAGTTGGTTAGATGGCATCACTGACTCAATGGACATGAGTTTGAACAAACTCTGGGAGGTAGTAAAGAACAGGGAAGCCTGGTGTGCTGCAATTCATGGAGTCGCAAAGAGCTGGATATGACTTAATGACTGAACAATAACAACATGAAAATTCCACGGCTAACAACAAATCAGTGTGTGTGTGTGCGCGCACACGTGTATGATATTATCTTGCATTCACAAAAGCTAATGGGAGACTATCTGAGTGGTCCCTTTGACAAGAACCCTGGTCCACAGATAACAGATTAGTTCTACCACCATGGTATCAAATCTGCAGAATCCTAGACTTGTAAGGCAAAACAAAATCTGGGTGTTTTCAGGATAAAGACACTTCCTTCATTATGAGGATTCCTTCCCCATTAATAAAACATGAAAAAATATCAAAGAAAAGGAGTTGAGTCTGAATCACAGAACAGAACTACTTTTATAATGTAGCATGTTACAAGCTTCGCAAAGCAGATGTACATAGAAAGTTTGCCAAGTTATTTTACGATAATATTATAAAATATTTTTCTCAATTAAAAACCTGGTGGCTATCAACCTAAGAAAATCCTGTTGGAATGTATGTGTTCAAACCTGTCTTCAGAACCTACTTAATATGTCGATAATTACTTATGAGTCTATTTAATGTCTGGTTTTAAATTGCTTTTTCTGTGATTCACAAAAATGTAGTACAAGTATGCCAGATGGCAATGCATAAGATGAGAATAATTTAATGCTTTTGCTTAGCAAAGTAGTGTAACTTGGCTTACTGTGAGAAGGAAAAGTATTTTTAGTATGTCAGGCTTCACATTTAAATGTAAGTATGTATGTATGGGTGTATGTGCATATACATAAATGCATAGTATAATCTATAAAGGAATTTTTCACATCTGTATCTTGTTTAGTTAGTGCATTTTGGGTATCCAGTCACTCAACTTAATGGGCATGTACTTTGCAGTGAATTTTCTTTGTGATGTTTTTTTCTCACTGCAGAAAAGGGGTGAGAAGGTGGGTCTGATAAACAAGAATAAAAAGTACCTGCATTAAAACCCTTACTCAACAAATACAATATGACTGTTAACCAAAGCCAAGATAGTCAACTCAGGAGGGCAAACATATTTCAATAGAAATAGTTGAATATTTAGAAATACATGGACTCCTATTTACTAAAAGACTGAAACCTCAGATTACACAGCACGGATGTGCTAGGTAACTTTGAATTCATGTAACAAACTATGAAATTTTGTTCCTAATCAGAAATGGACTCAAGGTAACAGACACATTTTTAATTAACTAAATGGAAACTATTTAAAAAGCTGGGCAAAAACAAGATTCCTAATAATCATCTGTTCTTTGTTATTTCCTGCCACAGATTTTGGCCAACATTTTGTATTTATATAAACATAAATCAACTGAAAGCAGTAAAATGTCTTCAGAGTATCCTGTACTTCCAATGTATAACCAAATTCCATTTTCTGATTTCTCATTTCATAAAAATAAAAATAATCTCAGAACATTATTTTCTCCTAAGTGCTTCTCCACAAAACTCACATCTTATCTCTGCAAAATCACTGATCTCATCTAAAATTATGAAACCTAAAGTTATCTTTCTATCACTGCATGTCAAACAGATTAACCTCTTCTCTTTTATTCTCTTGTCTTTTCAACCGCCTTAACTTCTTGCTGCCAACTGGTGAACATCTGCTGCTCCAAGGCATACCAAATCATTTTACTTTCTTCTGGATCTCTCTTCTATTCATAGTCAAGTATTTTTTTAATTACTAAAAATCTCCTGATGCTTTTATTTATTAGGTAAACCTCAAAGGCATCTGTTATTTTCAGAGTCCCTTTATCTTACAAAAGACAGCCTTTGCCATTTTGCCTGAAGCTAGTATGTCTTTCTTTGAAGTTTCCTGTAGTCAGGTCTCCTTCACTGAACCCTTCCTAACTCAACTTTCCCTTGTTTTTTATCTTAGATACATTGCTAGTCATCCTTGGATTCTCAACCAATATTGAGTAGCTAATAAACAAGTTAATTTCCCAATATTGATGTCAGGGTTGGTACAAGAACCAAAATAATTTATGTTAATATTTTTGATTTACTGAATTCATGGCTCTATACTAACTGGTACTGAATTGGGCTTAATCTATCAAAGGGAACCAAAAACAATGATGAGGCCATCCTACCCTCTTACAAGCCTCAGGGTCATATCTCTGTTACAAAATGCTAGGAGTAACAAGAGTGTACAACCTGCCTACTTAACTACCCCCTGAATCCCTAGGATTCTGGAGCTTCAGTAGAAAGAACAGGGATGCAGATCTTTATTTGGCACTTAAAGTCACAATGCCGTTCTCTCATCATCCTGTAAGTAATATATAAATGCTATCTGCATCTGCAAAAGGACTCCTGCCTTCTGTACGCAATTCATTTATTTGAAAGGAAAACAATCTCACTCTTCACAGGTATGGTGACTGTCTCCTCTACAATTAATTGGGCTCTATTTGTTTACATAATATTAAGGAGTAATTCAGGCACTGATCTTTCAAGTTGCCAACAAAACACACATTGTTTTCAGTTTCTTAAAACATAATTAATCTGTAGACTTCTGTGCGAGGTTCACGCAATTGATTTTTTCCTGCCCCCCCCCCCCCGCCCCCGCCGACTTTGTCACTTGACAGCTTGAAATTGGGCCTGGAAAAGCTAATTTGCATTCTGGCAGCAAGGCTGAGGAATAAACCAAGCAAACCTGTCTATTTGTGTACTTCAGTATATGATTCTGCTTGCTTCCATCAAGACTTATTTTCAGTATTGTGGCCAACAAAAGCATTAAACAAGTTTTCTCAGACATGAGTGATAAGCTGTAAAATGTATTTCTTTAAAGGAGGTGTGTTTTTTTTTTTTTTTCGGTGACACTTATGGAATGCAATAAAACAAAAGAAGCAAATCTCACTAGAAATTCAGTGCTACCTTGCCATTTGAACTCTTTATCTTGTTTCCTGACACGTTAAGTACCTTCATTATAGTTTAGGTTGTACCTGATTATAAGTTTAAAAGGTTACAGTTTTATTTCAAAAGAAATTATTTTTTAAAAATCAGTATTTCACACTGAACTTTAAAGAGTACGTTCTCAACCCAAGATTGTCATTTCACACATTGATCTCTTTGGGGAGTTGATGCTGATACCAGCTTCTTAGAATGAAAAACATCTGAAGTCTATTTTTTTTTCAGTTACTAGTATTGTTTCAACATAATGTTTCCTGGATATTTTTTTTCCTAATTTTTCCCCCAGTGAGAATACCTGGTGCATTTTTATTTAAATTATTTCTTCCCTAACTACTCCCTCTCCCAGGGGCCAAACATTTAGCCAAAACCAATTATTTTTCTGACTATAAACTCACATGTTTCATCAACAAAATGGAAATGTGTACACGTATGTGTGTGTGAGAGAGAGAGAAAGACGAAAATCTCTCTGTGCTACTGAAAGATACAAGTGAAAGAAAAAATCACTTTCCTGTGTTCGGTACATAATGCTGTAGTATTGTGTTAATGACAGAAATGGTGTTCTCTGTCATTTCAGTCAACACATTCTTCTTTTCACAACCTAATCTCCTTCATCTGAAAGAGAAATATATTTTTAGCTAACTCTCTGGGACCAAGTCATTGATTTATGAATATAAGGTGAAGGACTTCATGAATTTTTTCTTGACCTCCATCTGTCATTTCCTCAGTCATATCTATTTTAAGAAACATAAAACAAATTGTCCCAATGGGGCACATTATCACCTTGATATATCGCACAGGAAGAACTCCTTCTGCTTCTTATCACACTTGGACAGAAAATTAGCTTTACACTATCCTAAGCTGATTTTCTCTATATCCTTTATTATTTTATACTGATGGTGATCTACATTACTCAAATGTGGATTCATTCTGAAATTGCTCACAAGAATTGGAATAAGGAACTTCAAGTCTTTTTTTAGATAAGGACAAACAACCAGAAACAATTGTTCCTGCATCTGAGAATTTCTGGGAAATTCATCCACAAAAGCTACATGAGAGATCATTACGGTGACTGCTAACATTTCCTTTAAGCCACATGAGCTCACATTCTAACAACACTATCGTTTCTTTGACAGACACCACATCTGTTAAGCCTCAGGCCTCATGCTACATAAGCATAAAAAGCAATAGCTTGCACTAATAATCATTAGGGAAATGCAAACAAAAGCTATGACATACTGTCTCACACCCATTAAGAAGTCTACGATCAAAAAATCAGAAAATAACAAGTGTTGGTGAAGATGTGGAGAAACTGGGTACTGTTGGGAGTGCCGGGGGTTGTAAAATGGTGCAGCCAGTATGGAAAATAGTACGGTGGTTCCTCAACAAATTAAAAATAAAATTACCATGTGAAAGTGAAAGTGAAGTCTCTCAGTCGTGTCCGACTCTTAGCGACCCCATGGACTGCAGCCTACCAGGCTCCTCTGTCCATGGGATTTTACCATAGGATCCAGCAATTCCATTTCTGAGTATATATGCAAAATAATTGAAAGCACAGTCTCAGTGAGATATTTGTACACCCGTGTTCATATCAGCATTATTCACAATAGCTAAAAATGTGGAAGCAACATAAATTTTCTTTGATAGAAGAGCAGATAATCACATATGGTATATACATATGAGGGAATATTAATAAGCCTTAAAAGGGAAAACATTTAATACCACTGAGCTATGTACTTAAAAATGGTTAAGATGAGAAATTTTATGTTTGTGTATTTTGGCGTAGTAAAAAAGTAGAAAAATACACACTTAGGTTTTAAAAGTAATACACTTAAAAAGAAACCAAAAAATTGAAAATTTGAGGGATATTTGGATGAAGCTCTATGCAGTCTCATTTTATAGCTGTTTGTAATTAAACATAGGACTTATATTCTTTTCCACACTTTGAGACATTTCCTCACTTCCTCTTTCTTTCTCTCATACAAACACACATACAACACACTCTCACACACACATCCTATATACTACAAAGAAAGTCTGGATGGAAAGAAAATATGAATATATGAATAGTGACAATTTATTCTCTTGGTAGATGTGGAGTGGGCATAAGCCAATTCACTTTAAACGACCAAATTAAAAGCTGCTATGTGAATAGGGTCCATTTCAGGATAAGATATCGTTATCTTATCTTATAAGATACAGTTATACCTAACGGTATCTAACTTATAAGATACAGTTATATTTTAGGCAGACTGAAGATAATACAATCCATTTTCCTTGTAAGGTATTGTGAGCTTTCCTGTATGATTTTGGAATCTCTGATAATACACTTCATAATGGGAAATTCACATGCAGAAATTTGGAGCTCTCCTTAAGTGTTGGTGTTTTTACCTCTGCAAAAACACATGACAGCTGATGAAAGGGACGTGATTCAAATGAGGCTTATTAATATAGGAGTAAGCAACCATGCTGCTGCTGCTGCTAAGTCGCTTCAGTTGTGTCCGACTCTGTGCGATCCCATAGACGGCAGCCCACCAGGCTCCCCTGTCCCTGGGATTCTCCAGGCAAGAACACTGGAGTGGGTTGCCATTTCCTTCTCCAATGCATGAAAGTGAAAAGTGAAAGTGAAGTCGCTCAGTCATGTCCAATGCTTAGCGACCCCATGGACTCCAGCCTACCAGGCTCCTCCGCCCATGGGATTTTCCAGGCAAGAGTACTGGAATGGGTTGCCATTGCTTTCTCTGTAGTTTCATAAATAGAATCAAGATGTACAAATAATTTTTTTGCTTGACTTTGATCACAGTTGAGCATTAGTCTTATTCTGACTCCTGCATTTTAAGAATATTGAAAAACTCAAGTTTTGTTACAGGACAGTGATTTGGAAAATGAAACATCTAGAATCTAAATTTGGCTTCCCTGGTGGCTCAGATGGTAAAGAATTCAGCTGCAATGCAGGAGACCTGGGTTCGATCCCTGGGTTAGGAAGATCCCCTGGAAGACAGCATGGCAACCCACTCTGGTATTCTTGCCTGGAGAATCCCCATGGGCAGAGGAGCCTGCCAGGCTCCAGTCCATGGGGTCACAAAGAGTGGGACTCGACTGAGCAACTAAGTATACACAGAATCCAAATTAGAAATGAGGAAGTATTATTAGTATGGTAACTATTTAGCTAGGTTACATAGGAAAGTCACTATGTATCCTATAAAAGCATAGTTTTATATATCTGAGGTACTACCATAAGCGAGAGAAAGAACAGTCTCTTGTGTAGCTTTAGAAAATAAAATTAGGTCAAAGGGGGTAGAGTTGCAATATGTGAGGTTTTATCTCATTTTAAAGAAAAGTTTTGCAACAATTATTGCTGTCCAACCACATGATGTGACCCTTTTGAAGTACTGTTCACCTTGTCACTGGGACAATTCAAGTAGAATGTTCATCTGTGAGGAATCAAAGGGAATTCTGCATTGATAGAAGTTGGAAAGTGAGACCATGAATCTATTTCTATCCCCAAGATTAAAAATTCAGGAAATCAGACAATTGGAAAACTTACAATTATCCCTTTGAAAAACTCTCAGTCTTAGAAATATATCTGGATGAGCCAATCTACTCATTCACTTAATATTAAAGAATAAAGAAGGTGATTTAAAGGACATTCAAACTTGTGAGATCATTAGAATGAGTCCATGCCATTTCATGAAGGAACTAAACCTAATCTTTAAGTAAGAGAAACAGGGCAGGACTGTTATTATGTTTTTCATGATGTTGAATGCTAAAGTTAATGCAAAAGTAATAATGATCTGGCTAGCTATGACATTAAAAGTATGAACAAAAAAGAAAAGAATAGACAAATTAGACCTCATTAAAATAAAATACAATTCTTGTGCTTCTAAGAACTTCCAGAGAGTGAAAGGACAATTTAAAGAATGGGAGAAAATATTTGTCAAATCATATCTGATTAAGGTCCAGTATCCAGAATATATAAAGAACTCTTATATCTCAACAACAAAAAGATTATTAAATTTAAAATGGGTTAAGGACTAAAACTGATATTGGTACATAGAAAATATTCAGAGCCTCAATAAACACATGAAAAGATGTCAACATCATGAATTATTATGGAGCGCAAATCAGAACTATAATGAGATAACACTTCATACCAACTAGGATGGCTAGAATAAAAGAAAAGGAAAATAATGAGCATTGGTGAGGAAAGGTAGAAACTGGAACCCTTTTACATTGCTGATAGGAAAACAACATGGTTCAGTGGTGGCAGAAATTTGTTGGATCCTTAGAAAGTTAAAGATAGAATTACCACATGAGCTGACAATTCGACTTCTAGGTATGTGCTCAAAAGAACTGAAAACAGACATTCAAAAAATTACAAATACATGCATAGTTATAGCAGCACCAAAAGGTAGAAATAGCCCCAGTGTCCACCAGTGGAGGAATAGACAGAATATATTATATACATATAATGGAATATTATTCAGCCATAAAAATGAATGAAGACTGATATGTGCTACTAAATAGATGAAACTGCAACCATTCTATAACGTGAAATATCCGTTATAGATAAATTCACAGAGATGGAACAAAGATTATTACTTGCCAGATGCTGGATAAAGAGGGAACTATATACAGAGTTTTACTCTGGAGTGAAGGAAATGTGTTGGAGTTACATAGAGATTGTGATCACATGACGCTGTAACATTTAGTAGAACATTGTACCAAATGCTACTTAGTTGTTCATTTTTAAACAATTTTATGTTATGTTAATTTCACAGGAATAAATTATTTTAAAATTATTGTACTCTGGAGGGGATGTTAGTCCAACCTTTAAGTAACTAAAAATTCAAGCATGGAGGGCCTCCTCACATTTTTATTGAGTTCAAAGATGCGGCACCTTGAGAAACTGGATGAAACTGGATGGATCTTGGAGAATGGCTGTATTCTGTGACAGACACAATCGAGTGGTAGGCCCATTTGTAGCTGCAGTGCTTAATGTGGTATTTTAATCAAATCAATTAATAAGGTCTCAGGTACAAGATGTACAGCCACTGATTTGCCAAATGTGTTCTTTTTCTATTCAAATTAGGAAACAAGATCAGAAACAGTTTGCATTCATGTGGGACAGACAACAATATTTTTTACAGTTATGCCTCAGGACTGTGTTAAGCCTCCTGCCTTCTGTCATAATACAGTCCTAAGAGATCTGGACCACCTGGACATCTCAACATCACACTGCTCTATTACACCGATGACATCATGCTGAGCTGGCAAGATAAGGGAGAAGCGACTCATGCTCTCTAGGCCTTGGTTAGATGCCCATCCCAGAGAAGGGAGGATAAAGCTCACCAGAATTCAGAGACTGGACACCTAACTGCAATTTGGGGGGACCTAGTATCAGAAGAGTGCCATCGGGTTCCTTTCCAGGTAAAAAACAAACTGTTGCACCTTGCATCTTCCACCATAGAGAAGGAAACACAGTGCCCTGATAGACCCTCTTGGGTCCACAGGCAACACCATCACACCTAGGAATAGCTACTGGGAAGCATGAAAGACTGTAAGGTTCCCTGGAGGAGAAAAAGACAGTGGAGCAGGTCCAAGCCAGAGTGCCATCAGAACCACCACTTGGGATATGCAATCTAACAAACACTATGGCATTGGAAGAACCATTGGTGGGAAAGGATGCACTGTGGTAGCTCTAGTGGGAGAGTTCTAGTGCAGGTGCCTGGCATTCTGGGGCCACGTGATCGATCATGGAGGGTTACCAGTCCTTTAAGAAATAAACATGTTTTGACATAATACTGAGTCCTGTTAGAGTTGGAACACCTCAATATGGGACACAAAGTGACAAAGACTTTGGAATTTCCCATTAGGAGCTACTGTCACCAGGTCCAGAGGTCAGAGAGAAAGGCCTAGTGGCTCCTTTCTATAATATAATAGATACGTACAGCCGGGGATGAACCTGAGCAGGATCAGAGAGCAGAAGTTATATCCATGATACGCAGACCAGACCCTGAACCACCTGTGGGGTTGCACCAGTGCTTCTCCTTCAGTTTGTACCTATGGCCACGTGGAGGTTTTCTCCAGCTGAAGAAGCAGAGAAGCCAGCCTTCGTTTATGACTAGTTCAGCTTGGTTTGTGGGTGCCAACAAAATGTGGGCAGCAACTGCAGACCCACATTCCTCATGGCCCTGAAAGATGGTTGAGAGTGATGATTTTCCAAATGAGCTTAAATTATGAGGAGTTGCCTATTGTGCTGCAAGAGGTTATAAATGCGCCCAGCAGTGCATGCTCTCACTTACCTAGACAGCTCTTTTGCTATCTCTGAATGTTTAAATTGTCAGTAACAGAGACCAGCATTGAACACACAGTATGGCACTGTCCCTTGAGGAGACCAATTGGCTATTTGGTGGCACGTTGATCACACCAAATCCTTTTCATCTGAAAAGACCATCTGTTCAACCTCATATGGATAATAAATATATTCTAGGTATGGGCTCTCTTTTGTACCCACACAGCCAAGCCAGCACCACTGTCTGGGGATTTACAACAACCTGATCCACAGATGTGACTTCACATACATCATCAGATCAGGGACTGACACGAAACAAAGGAAGTGTAGGATGAGAAGGTACTGAAGTGGACCCTGCCTATGAGAGTTGTGGGCTGTATCACACATCACACCATCAAGAGGTTTCTAGCCTCATAGAACACTATACCCCTGTGCTGTGCTCAGTGGTGTCTAACTCTTTGTGGTCCCATGGACGGTAGCTTGTCAGACTTCTCTGTCCATGGAATTTTCCAGGCAAGAATACTAGAATGGGGTGCCATTCCCTACTCCAGAGGATCTTCCCAACCAGGGATTGAAACCATGTCTCTTGTGTGAGAGCATCGACAGGTGAATTCTTTACTATTAGCACCACCTGGGCAGCCCCACAGAGGACCATATACTGTATTGTGCTGTTATTAGTAGCTCAGTCCTATCTGACTTTGCAACCCCATGGACTGTAGCCTGCCAGGCTCCTCTGTCCCTGGGGATTCTCCAGGCAAGAATACTTGAGTGAGTTGTCATGCCCTCCTTCAGGGGATCTTCCCAACCCAGGGACTGAACCCAGGTCTCCCACATTGCAGGTGGATTCTTTACCATTTGAGCCACAAGGGAAGCCCAAGAACACTTGAGTAGGTAGCCTATCCCTTCTCCAGAGGAACTTCCTGACCAGGAATCAAACCATGGTCCCTGCATTGCAGGTGGATTATTTACCAGCAGAGCTAACTAGGGAATCCTCTATAGAACACCATGCTGCTGCTACTAAGTCACTTCAGTCATGTCCTACTCTGTGCGACCCCATAGATGGCAGCCGACCAGGCTCCCCCATCCCTAAGATTCTCCAGGCAAGAACACTGGAGTGGGTTGCCATTTCTTTCTCCAATACATAAAAGTGAAAAGTGAAAGTGAAGTCGCTTAGTCGTGTCCGACTCTTAGCGACCTCATGGACTGCAGCCTACCAGGCTCCTCCATCCATGGGATTCTCCAGGAAACAGTACTGGAGTGGGTTGCCATTGCCTTAGTTAATTTCTAAAAGCACAATTGAAATGCCAACTCAGAGCAAACACCTGGAAAGGAATAGGTGCCACTCTTCCTAACACAGTGCATTTATTTAAACAAGGATCTCTCTATAAGTTGTTCTGTCCCCAATAGGAAGTATGTATGTGTTCAGAAACCAAGAGGTTGGTGACCTGAGTGACCCTGTTTACCATCATTTCCAATGTTTCACTGGGGGATCTTATAGTTTTGTCCTCATGCTTCGAGATTCTTCAGGGTTGAAGTTCCTTGTCCCTAAAGGGCTACAGTCTTGCTAAGGGACACTGCTAGGAATCCTACCAAAGTAAAAAGTTAGCCTGGACATATTGGACTCCTTGTTCGTAGGGGAAAAAAACTGACAAAGAGGGAGTCACTATATTAGCAGGGGTAATTGACCTTCATCTATAGGATGAGCTAAGTCTCTTTTTCTGTGATATAGGGGCAAGGAGAAATACCTGTGAATCCAGAAGAAGTACCCATGGGCTTGGGCACCTCCCCATACTTGCTTGCTCTGTTGAGCTATGCATGGTTATGTGCAATCTCTCAGAACTGAAAAGAGAAGGACTATCAGAATTTATGACCCTTCAGGAAGGAAGGTTTGGATCCCACCCCTAGGTGGGCCACCCATGCCCTCTGAGAGGGTAGCTGAGGGCAAGGGGACTTAGAATGGATTGTGGAGAATCAGTTGCCCCCTCTGAAGCAATGGGGTCTCCAGTTCATCCCATTAACCATCCTCTTCTGGGTTTCCCCTCAGAAACAAAGGCCATGGAAGGTGTGGAGAAACTGTTCCCAAGTCTGAGGAGAGAAGCAGGTCTGAAGAGCTCGGGGAAGAAGGATGTTTCTCACTGGCCTTTTCTCATAGAGCATAAATGACAAAGGGCCTCATCTGCTGAGCTCCAGGATCATCACTGAGTTATCCTGAGATCACACTCCCTTGGGCCACTTCCAGCCAGTGAACAGGGCAGCAGGGACACACTAAGAACTTCTGTATATTGATGTAGAATTTGTAAACAAATCAATAGCACCAGAGATTAGAGAAATCATCAGGCATTTATCAGAACAGGGAAGCAACTAGCAAACATGAAAAAGTCTCAGGTAGCAAATAATCAGGACACTCAAGTAGAGAAAGCAGTTTGCTATTTTACACTGATCAGATTGATAGATAATAATGAGGTTCATGAGCACAAGGAGGAGAGGGAGAAGTAGTGGTGATGTGACAATCTTGAAAGTCGAGTTGGTAAGGAAATGGGACTCATACATGTGGTTCTGTAAACTGATCTAGTTATTTGGAAGAGCAGTATGGCACAATTTTGTAAAAAATTAAGATATCTAACTCCTAAAACCAAGTGCATCAGCCATGTTTCAGTTGAATGTAGCAAAAACAAAACTAGAGGTCGGAAGCATGAAGCAATTCAAGACAGGAGGGTAGGTGCATGACATGTTGTCAGAAAGGCTGAGGGAAGAAGCCCTATGCAGGGGCTTTGAGAATAACTTCCATGGCAGCCCCTCTCTCTGGGCCACCTGAGATGCTGCTGACCCTGCCACAAAGAGAAGACTGGGGCATCAGGATGGAGTACCACCGTCTCGCCCTTATCTCAGGGTCAGAAGATGTCACCCCTATTGTCAGCTCCCAGGCTACAACACAACAACAGTTCACAGGCCAAAGTGTGCCTTGTATCTGGGATCTGGACTGCGCTGCTGGAAAAAAATAAAGAAATAAAAAGCCTCTGCGCCTGCTTGTCAGCAGAACATCCCAGCCTTCACCTCACTTTTTCCTTCCGAGTTTCCCTGTGAGAATCTGACTGGAAATCTAAATAAGTCTGCTAGGACAGATTGAAGGGACTTCCTAACTTTCTGGGTTTTGTGATTTGGTCAGGCAAATAAGGAGACATGTAAAATGGAAGCTGAGCACCAATCTGCTAGATCCATCACGTCTAGCAATTTCCCTTCTAAGCACACAGGCAGAACGCTCTTTCTCCAATTATCTGGCTAATTCTTTATTATGCCAGATATTTCCTGTAGGATGTTAACCATCCCTGGCCCCCTGGTATCAATTGCCAGTTGTCCTCCAGACATTGATATGAACAAGCTGCATGGACACATTTCCAAACACATCCCAGGCAGAAAATACACCCATTACATATGAACCATTTCCTTGAGATGTTTTCAGCATATTTGCCTGTGGCTATTCACAGGAGCCTTGGCAACTATCGTAGAGAAAAATAACAGCCTATATGATCAACAATAGCAGAACAAAATGGAGAGATACACTCATCTGTGTAACTTGCATCAGTTAAAATGCATGAGTCACCTCCGTGGTATTAAGAAGAACAATACTCAAGCAGATCATCTTTGATGGGGATAAACAAAACAAAATGAGTTGTAAAAGGGCTACTACTATTGGGTCCAACACTTGACAAAAGTACAGATGGAGCTTCAGGATGTGTAGACAAAATCTGCCTCTTGAGTGAGTATGAGTCCTGTCTTTTGGGAATACAAAGGGCTCCCACTATTTAGTTCATTCTTTTGCATGTCTGTTGACATCAAATGATAAGAGATTACAAGGTGGCAGGGGCCATGATGACATCAGTCCTCACAGAGGATGCTAATATTTGTATAGCAGACTGTGGTGATTTGATAAGGCAGTTTGAGGCCAAAGGTGACAAGCCCAGGGACTGTGGCTGCCTGGAGTTTTAACTCAGCCTCCACAGGGGCTGAAAGGATCAATACTACAAGCAACTTTAACCCACTTGATGAGTTAACCTTTGGGAAGATCTGTATTAATAAGGATCAACAAACAATGTCCACATTGGCCTCACTGTTTATTCTGCCAAATCAGACTTTTCCTTAAAAGAGTTAGATTTTTGAGAATCATGCCATCGATACACTCAAATTAAATATAATGAAATGAAATGTACCCAGAAGAGGTAGCCTACAAGAGCAAACACCATGTCAAATCCATTTTGGCATTTCCATCTACTCCCTGAGTGCTAACCTCAGCACTTGGTACACCTCAATGCTTGTTAACTTAAGGGCTTCTGTTTTCATTGACATAGGTCCCAAGCTGACTGCCATTTAATCCCTTGATGGCAACCCTAGCCTTCATTATGCGATGAGGAAAAGGACAGAGAATTAAAAGTCTCTGATTACAGAGTATTCCCATAGAATGATTTTGTCCTAAAAAGACTGTCTAGGGCCATCTGGTGAGCAAATACAAACTATCAGGCTGTCCTCAAATCTATGAAATTCTCTCCACATCCTGAATACCACTCCAGTCTTAGCAATCACTAGAAACTAAATCAAGTAAAGAGGACACAAAGGAAGATTTACTTCTATAGTATGCTCAAAATCTTGGTTACACATTCTGCCAAGCCCATTTCAGAACAACAAAAAGATGTTTTTAAAAGTAAAAAAGGAAGAAGATGAGAAGAGAGGGGAGAGGATAGTGAGGAGGGGGAGGAGGAAGATGAGGAGGGATAAATAGTATGGGGATGGGAAGGGTGCATCTGCAATGCCAAGATCAACAACAGTTCCTTTTACAGCTCTTCAAGGAAATCAGAATTCCCATGAGGACCTAATGTCTCTCGCCCTTTCAGCCAATTCCAAGGTCTCCAAAATCTTTGGGAGAGTAAGGCCCCTTCTCTCTTTCTTGGAAGAAGGAATACCTCTTCCCTCTCCAGGATGTTTCGGAGTGGGTTTGCTTCCTATCGCATCTACCTCACTTGCTCCCTCTGATCTTTTCTGATCCTTAAAGTGATGGAGAGATGGCAGGTGAGGCAGTGCACGTGTTGGCAGTCACACGCAGTTATCTCGTCCATCATGGCTTGATCCCTTCTTTTTTCCCCAAGCTCTATTTTAGTGCCTCCTGCTCATGAATCAAATGTTTTCTGCCTCTGAACCACATCATGCCCCTGGCTGAAGCACTGCTTAGATTTCCTCTCTGGGGTATAGTTTGTGTGAAGCCCACTGAGTTGAAAGTCCTCCTGCATTTGCTCTTTCCGACACCTGGGAGGCAGAGCTGCCGCAGAGCGTTTTGTATTCTAGCCGCTAAATGCTGGAAAGTCAGATGGAGACAGAAAGTTCAAGGTCTGGCCACATTAAGCTTTGGTATCACAGGGCTGCATACTCCAACTGTCGTGTGTGAGGCAGGAACGCCTGCTTCAGAAACCTTTTACATTTGAGACATAAGAACATCCAAATCCTCTAAGTCTTCCATTGTATTTATTTACCAGCCCCAAATCATAAATGCTGTCACAAAAACCACTTGCTCTGAGGCACTGTCCAAATTAAAGGGCAGAGTTTTCTTATGTTTTCTGGGAACCTGAGCATGGATTCATCTCACTTACTGTCACAGAAAAGTGAGAGATAGGGCCTGGGTTAGCATGTCCAGTTCATTGTTTTCCAAAGAGGCTACAGGGAATGATAACACCTTGGGATATTTAGCTACGATACAGTAAAACATTTATCTTGGAATCCAAAACACAGAAACTCAAATAACAGGGTACTTCTCAAAGCCTCATAAAATGGTAATTATGGGAGAGACAGCCTGCTAGAAAGAACCAAGGTTTTAGAATAGCATGAACTGGAAAAGTGGAGATCGATACAGGCTTGGCTACCTTCCAGCTGGAAGAACTTGGGGAATTCTCCTGCCTTCTCTGAGCTTAAGTTTCCATCTCAGCAACATGTGGTTGACACCATCTGACTTACCAGATTGTTGTGAAATATATTAAATATCTGCTGCATGTATCTGAAAGTGAAGTGAAAGTGTTATTATCTCAGTTGTATCTGAGTCTTTGTGACCCCATCAACTGTAGCCAGCCAGCTACCTCTGTCCATGGAATTCTCCAGGCAATAATACTGGAGTGGGTTGCCATGCCCTTCTCCAGGGGATCTTCCTAACCCAGGTATTGAACCTGGGCCTCCTGCGTTGCAGGCAGATTCTTTTCCATCTGATCCACCAGGGAAGCCCTGTGTCCAGTTATGACTGAAGCACCATATATTTCTTAATGATATGCCTTACAAAAATCAAAGACAAGGATTTCTTCTGATGATGTAGTATTTGATATCGTGAAGCACTCAGTTCAGTTCAGTTGCTCAGTCATGTCTAACTCTTTGTGACCCCATGAACTGCAGCATGCCAGGCCTCTCTGTCCATCACCAACTCCTGGAGTTTACCCAAACTCAAGTCTATCGAGTTGGTGATGCCATCCAACCATCTTATCCTCTATCATCCCCTTCTCCTGCCTTCTATCTTTCCCAGCATCAGGGTCTTTTCCAATGAGTCAGCTCTCTGCATCAGGTGGCCAAAGTACTGGAGTTTCAGCTTCAGAATCAGTCCTTCCAATGAACACCCAGGACTGATCTCCTTTAGGATGGACTGGTTGGATCTCCTTACAGTCCAAGGGACTCTAGAGTCTTCTCCAACACCACAGTTCAAAAGCATCAATTCTTCTGTACTCAGCTTTCTTTATAGCCCAACTCTCACATCCATACAAGACTACTGGAAAAACCATAGCCTTGACTAGATGGACCTTTGTTGACAATGTAATGTCTCTGCTTTTTAATATGCTGTCCTGGATCACTGCTGCCGCTGCTGCTGCTGCTAAGTTGCTTCAGTCATGTCCGACTCTGTGCGACCCCATAGACGGCAGCTCACCAGCTCCTCTGTCCCTAGGATTTTCCAGGCAAGAGTACTGGAGTGGGTTGCCATTGCCTTTTTCACTAGCAGAACTCAAAGTCTTCTTGAAAACCAGATCTTGGAAAATCTAGGTAGACCAGATGGGCTTCTGCTTATTTTATTTGTTCAGTTAATATAAATCTAACTGCTCACCAGGCTCCCCTCACCTTGCTGAGAACAAGTAAAGTTGACCCTTGAACAAGATGAATTTAGAACTGCCTGGTCCACTTATGGCTTCTCTGCTGTCTCAGATGGTAAAGAATCTGCCTGAAACGCAGGTCTGATCCCTGGAGGAGGGAATGAAAACCCACTCCAGTATTCTTGCCTGGAAAATCCCATTGACAGAGGAGCCTGGAGGGCTACAGTCCATGGGGTCTCAAAGAGTTAGATACAGACTAAAGCAACTTAAGATGCATGCACAGGTCCACTCATAGGTCACATTTTCAATAAACACATGCAGTTCCACATATCTGCCATTGGTTGAATCTGCAGATGCAGAATGGTAGGTATGGAGAGCCAACAATGGAACTTGCACATCCATGAATTTTGGTATCGGAGGAATCCTGGAACCACCTACCTGCAGATACCTAGGGATGGCTGTAGGGGAAGATACAGTTCTCCCAGTTTATAGATTAATGCAAGACATGGGGAAATGTTTGGCAAGATTTTGGGGCAAACTTGAAAATCTCACCTGAAGATTATATTTTAGTCATAATTATAATTCTGAGCATTGCTTATAGGAATTTATGAGTGTGATAATTTTTAAACTAAATACATAGATTTTTGAGATGATGTCAATACTTGAAAGAGAATTTGTTAGGATAATTAAAATTTACTGAAAAATTCTAGGAATGTAAAGAAAAATGAAACAGATTTTCTTTTCTATAATGATTGGATAAATATAAGAACTTACCCCCTATGTGCCAAATTCTGAGATACAGCTCAGTTCTAGGCAATTAAAACACTTATGGACCGAAGAGGAAAATTTGGAAACTCATTATTTTTTATTAGCAAAATGAAAGGGATATTTTATGACCTCCTGAGGAGACTGCCCTAGCCTTAGGGGAAGCTTAAAGCTGCACAGGAAGCTTTAAAGCTCGGCCCCAGTCTCCAGGTAGTCAGAGGAACTTTTCAAGTCTTACCCTTAAGGTAAATATTTCAAAAGACTCAGCCCTCCTTACTTGATTCTCACAATCTCCCATTAGTGAGAGGCCATTTTCTCTGAGACTCTTTTGAACCATGCATTTTAAACTGCTAAATCTGCTCTGAAATTTTGACTCAGAAATCCATGCCTTCTATTCAGTTACTCTTTCCCAGGGGCCACTACTCCCAGATCAGCTGAAGTTTCTACAATTATTGATCCATCTCAGGAAAGGTTGGTTTCAGAGCCACCTATCTGCCAATGCAAGTTCATGCAGAATCTTTATTAATTGCCCATGGGAGTGCCACTGAACCCTTTCGAGTTGTAAATTTCATGCTTACAAGGATCTCTTCCTTTTCCCTAATTTCACATGCCAGCTCACCAATCTCCACTTTCTTAGACCCAAGGCTGACAGCTTTGACTCTCTCCAGAGCTAAAGCTGAACAGCATGAAATATATTCAATTCTTGTCTCAGTTTTCCTAACGTATTAAGTCTGTCACCCTCTTTTAGTGTGTGTCCAGTCAGTATAACTTAGGTCTCCCTTTCTAATTGTTTGGGCAATGTGTCCTCTAGTGTCTTTTATCTTTGGGTTGTTGAAGGAATGGGAAGTTTCAACCCTTATTATTATAAGGCTGAGATCTTGAGCAGCCTTACAATAACGGACAATGAAATTTGTGAGAACAGTCCAGAGCTGAACAATTTGTATGAGACTAAAAATATAGAATTTCATAGTATTTCTTTATCTGAGTGGAGAAATCACTATTAATAAAATTTATTTGTATGGATTATTCATAGTCTTAGTTAGACATTAGAAACATAAATAGAGATTATGCTGTGGATTATACAACTGGCCTTGAAACCGTAAATGTAAACCCATTGGCTAGCTGAATAACCTTAGTATGAACCTTCTGCTCTTCATTTGTAAAATTGGGATAATTCCTTTCAACTCCATTTCAGTGTTGTGAGAATCAAATGAAAACACATTAAAAAGTGAATTGAAATGTGAGAATCATAACCAAATGGCAATTTAATACTACTAGATTCTGAAAATTTGTCATGATAAAAAGGGACTATATATTACCAGAAAAACACAATTTTCCTTTAGGAAAATCAGAGAGACTTGCAAGTTGTGGATGAGCAATAAAGATGCATTGAGTTGAAATCTGTGTCAGTGGTAAATAAATTCTAAAACATTTAATAACTGTGTCATAAAAGTTCTTTAACCATTCACAGTCTCTCTATTTTTTACCTACAACATTACAATAATATGAGTATGTATTATATAAAATGGTTTTAAGAATTAAGTGAACTAACACAGGGTTGACACAGTACTTGGCACAATAATGCCAAAATAATGGTTTTATACATATTAATTCAGTCCCAGGGAAGGGACAATATAACTTCTTTTAAAATACTACACTGAAGCAGTCCTAAGATGCTGGAGGAACAGGATGAAGAGATCACTTTCTACCCCACAAATTCATCAAAACAACACTTGAACGCTGAGCAAGTTCCACAGAACAACTTGTGAACACTGGCAGAGGACATCAGGCACCCCAAAAAACAGCCCATTGTCTTCAAAAGGAGGTAGGACAAAATATAAAAGATAAAAAGAGAGACAAAAGAGTTAGGGATAGAGATCAGTCCCAGGAAGGGAGTCATAAAAGAGAAGTTTCCAAACACCAGGAAACCCTCTCACCGGCGGGTCTGTGGGGAGTTTTGGAATCTCAGAGGGCAATGTAGCTGGGAGGAAAATAAATAAATAAATAAAACCCACAGATTACATGCCTAACGGCAGCTCCCAGCAGAAAAGCACCCCAGACACACATCCGCCACCAGCAAGTGGGCAAGTGGGGGCTGAACGGGGAAGAGTGGGTTGCATTGCTTAGGGTAAGGACCAGGCCTGAATGCCCTGAGGGCAATCTGAGGGAGCTAATGTGAGATAGCAACTTATACTGTGGGATAGCCAGAGAGAGAGAGAGAGGGAAAAAAAAAAAGAGAGAGAACTATCCCACAAAAGCCCTAACCTAAGGCACTGCTGGCCCACTCACAGAACAAAGGATTGAGTGAATACCAGAAGAGAGCTAGCAGGCTGCGGACTGGCCCATCCCCCACCGGAGGCAGGGGGCAAGTGGGCACCAGCCAGAGCCAGAAAGGGGCAAACTCGGCCCCAGATATGGTATCCCCTACCAAACTGCGAACAGGCTTTGTTTCTAACCAAGACATCTTGGGATTCTGGACGGTTGACATCCACTGGGAGGGTCGCAGCCAGAGATCAGCTCCCTAGAAGAGACACACGTGGCATACTGGAGGTGGGCATTCCCGGGGCCACCCAGGAATCCCAGCGGCTGGGACTGGGGAGGTGATAAGATGCAACTGCCGCCTGGGGAGAGTGCACTTACAAGCATGTGGTCACATGAGCTTCTCAGACTGGGGAAGGGCACAAAACGCAGGCCCAGCTGAGTCTGTGCCTTTGTGGAGTATCCAAGAACCTGAACCTGAGCGGCTTAGACCTGGGAAGTGCACTCAACCCAGGGCCCGCTCCCTGCAGAGCAACCTGGAGTCTGTGCAGTGTAGACTGGGAAAGCACACACTCCGTGATCGGGGGCAAACCCAGTGTGGCCGAGACACTGGGAGCACTCCCCATGCACACCAGTGATATTTGTTTGCAGTGTTCCTCCTTCCCCACAGCACAACTGAACAAGTGAGCCTAAATAAGAGACAACCTTTACCCCCTTGTGTTAGGGCAGAAATTAGACATTGAAGAGACCTGCAAACAGAAGAAGCTAAATAAACAGAGGGAACAGCTTTGGAAATGACAGGTGCAACAGATTAAAATCCCTGTAGTTAATACTGACTATGTTGAAAAGGGCCTATAGATCTTGAGAAGTATAAGCTGGAACAAGGAAGTATCTGAAACTGAACTGACTCCACACTGCCCACAACAGCTCCAGAGAAACTACTAGATATATTTTTACTATTATCATTTTTAAAAATTATTAAGTCCCATATTACTCCTTTATTTTTCACTTTTATAGCCTACTATTACCTTACCCCCCCAAAAAAAGACATTATTTTTAAAGCAAACTTCATATATATTTCTTATACTTTTTGTGATTTTGTTTGTTTGTTTTAATATTGTATTTTTGAGAGTCTAACCTCTACTCTAGATTTTTAATCTTTGCTTTATAGTATTTGTTATCAATTCTATACATTTAAGAATCCAGTCTTCAGTACCCATTTTTACTTAAGAGTGTGATTACTGGCTTGATTACTCTCTCCCCCTTTCAACTCTCCTTTCTCTTCCCCAGGTCACTTCTATCTCCTCCCTCCCCCTTCTCTTTTCTACCAAACTCTGTGAATCGCTATGTGTGTTCTGGGCTGTGGAGAACACTTAATGAACAGAGTACTGCCTAGATCTATCTCTTTCCTTTTGATTCCCCCTTTTCTCCTCCTGCTAATCTCTAAATCCTTCCTCCATCTTCTCTTCTTTATGTAACTCTGTGAACCTCTTTGAGGGTTCCAGACTGTGGAAAGCACATAGGGAGTTGATTATTGGCTAGATTGCTCTCTCCCCTTTTGATTCCTCCTCTTCTCCTCCTGCTCACCTCTATCTCTCTCCTCCCTCTTCTCTTCTCCATGTAACTCTGTGAACCTCTCTGGGTGTCCCTTACTGTGGAGAATCTTTTCACCATTAACCTAGAAGTTTTATCATCAGTGCTGTATGGATGGAGAAGTCTTGAGGCTATTGTAAGAATAAGACTGAAAACCAGAGGCAGGAGGCTTAAGCCCAAAACCTGAGAACACCAGAGAACTCCTGACTCCAGGGAACATTAATCGATAAGAGATCATCCAAAGTCTCCATACTACTACTACTAAGTCACTTTTGTCGTGTCCGACTCTGTGCGACTGGCTCCCTCATCCCTGGGATTCTCCAGGCAAGAACATTGCAGTGGGTTGCCATTTCCTTCTCCAATGCATGAAAGTGAAAAGTGAAAGTGAAGTTGCTCAGTCATGTCCAACCCTCAGCGACCCCATGGACTGCAGCCTTCCAGGCTCCTCCATCCATGGGATTTTCCAGACAAGAGTACTGGAGTGGCGTGCCATTGTCTTCTCCATACTTACACTGAAACCAAGCACCACCTAAGAGCCAACAAGTTCCAGAGCAAGACATAGCATGCAAATTCTCCAGCAATGCAGGAGCATAGCCTTGAGCTTCAATATACAGGCTGCCCAAAGTCACACCAAACCCATAGACATCTCAAAACTCATTACTGGATGCCATTACACTCCAGAGAGAAGAAATCCAGCTCCACCCACCAGAACACCGACGCAAGCTGCCCTAACAAGGAAACCTTGACAAGTCACTCGTTCAACCCTACCCACAGTGAGGAACCTCCACAATAAAGAGGAACCACAAACTGCCAGAATATAGAAAGGCCACCCCAAACACAGCAATCTAAACAAGATGAAAAGGCAGAGAAATACTTAGCAGGTAAAGGAACATGAAAAATGCTCCAAACCAAACCAAAGAGGAAGAGATGGAGTCTACCTGAAAAAGAATTCAGAATAATGATAGTAAAAATGATTCAAAATCTTGAAAACAAAATGGAGTTACAGATAAATAGCCTGGAGACAAGGATTGAGAAGATGCAAGAAATGTTTAACAAGGACCTAGAAGAAATTAAAAAAGAGTCAATATATAATGAGTAATGTGATAAATGAGATAAAAAACACTCTGGAGGGAACCAACAGTAGAATAATAGAGGCAGAAGATAGGATAAGTGAGGTAGAAGATATAATGTTAGAAATAAATGAAGCAGAGAGGAAAACAGAAAAAATAATCAAAAGAAATGAGGACAACCTCAGGGACTTCTGGGACAATGTGAAACACCCCAACATTCAAATCATAGGAGTCCCAGAAGAAGAAGACAAAAAGAAAGCCCATGAGAAAATACTGGAGAAGATAATAGTTGAAAACTTCCCTAAAATGGGAAAAGAAATAGTCACACAAGTCCAAGAAACCCAGAGAGTCCCAAACAGGATAAACCCAAGGCAAAATACCCCAAGACACATAATAATCAAATTAACAAAGATCAAACACAAAGAACAAATATTAAAAGCAACAAGGGAAAAACAAATAACACAAAAGGGGATTCCCTTAAGGATAACAGCTGATCTTTCAATAGAAACTCTTCAGGCCAGAAGGGAATGGCAGGACATACTTAAAGTGATGCAAGAGAAAAACCTACAACCCAGATTACTGTACCCAGCAAGGATCTCATTCAAATATGAAGGACAAATCAAAAGCTTTACAGACAAGCAAAAGAATTCAGCTCCACCAAACAAGCTCTTCAACAAATGCTTAAGGATGTTCTATAGACAGGAAACACAGAAAGGGTGTATAAACTCGAACCCAAAACAACAAAGTAAATGGCAACGGGACCATACTTATCAGTAATTACCTTAAATGTAAATGGGTTGAATGCCCCAACCAAAAGACAAAGACTGGCTGAATGGATACAAAAACAAAACCCCTATATATGCTGTCTACAAGAAACCCACCTCAAAACAAGGGACACATACAAACTGAAAGTAAAGGGCTGGGAAAGATATTTCATGCAAATGGAAACCAAAAAAAAAAGAAAAAGCAGGAGTAGCAATACTCATATCAGAAAAAAAAAAAAAAAAAAAAAGACTTTAAAGAGACAAAAGGACTCTGCATAATGATCAAAGGATCAATCCAAGAAGAAGATATAACAATTATAAATATATATGCACCCAACATAGGAGCACCACAATATGTAAGACAAATGCTAACAAGTATGAAAGGGGAAATTAACAATAACACAATAATAGTGGGAGATTTTAATACCCCACTCACACCTATGGATAGTTCAACTAAACAGAAAATCAACAAGGAAACACAAACTATAAAGGACACAATGGACCAGTTAGACCTAATTGGTATCTATAGAACATTTCACCCCAAAACAATGAATTTCACCTTTTTCTCAAGTGCACATGGAACCTTCTCCAGGATAGATCACATCGTGGGCCATAAATCTAGCCTTGGTAAATTCAAAAAAATTGATATCATTCCAATCATTTTTTCTGACCACAATGCAGTAAGATTAGATGTCAATTACAGGGAAAAAAATTTTTTAAATTTCAATGTATGGAGGCTAAACAACATGCTTCTGAATAACCAACGAATCATAGAAGAAATAAAAAAATAAATCAAAATATGCATAGAAATTAATGAAAATGAAAACACAACAACCCCAAACCAGTGGGACACTGTAAAAGTAGTGCTAAGGGGAATGTTCATAGCAATACAGGCTTTCCTCAAGAAACAAGAAAAAAAGTCAAATAAATAACCTAACTCTACACCCAAAGCAACTAGAAAGGGAAGAAGTTAAGAACCCCAGGGTTAGTAGAAGGAAAGAAATCTTAAAAATTGGGGCAGAAATAAATGCAAAAGAAACAAAAGAGACCATAGCAAAAATCAACAAAGCTAAAAGCTGGTTCTTTGAGAAGATAAATAAAATTGAAAAACCATTAGCCAGACTCATCAAGAAACAAAGGGAGAAGAATCAAATCAACAAAATTAAAAATTAAAGTGGAGAAATCACAAGAGACAACACAGAAATACAAACTTTCATAAGCGACTACTATCAGCAATTATATGCCAATAAAATGGCAAACTTGGAAGAAATGGACAAATTCTTAGAAAAGTATAACTTTCTCAAACTGAACCAGGAAGAAATAGAAAATCTTAACAGACCCATCATAAGCACAGAAATTGAAACTGTAATCAGAAATCTCCCAGCAAACAAAAGCCCAGGACCAGATGGCTTCACAGCTGAATTCTACCAAAAATTTAGAGAAGAGCTAACACCTATCCTACTCAAACTCTTCCAGAAAATTCCAGAGGAAGGTAAACTTCCAAACTCATTCTATGAGGCCACCATCACCCTAATACCAAAGTCAGACAAAGATGTCATTTAAAAAGAAAACTATAGGCCAATATCACTGATGAACATAGACAAAAATCCTTAACAAAATTCTAGCAATCAGAATCCAACAACATATTAAAAAGATCATACATCATGACCAAGTGGGCTTTATCCCAGGAATGCAAGGATTCTTTAATATCTGCAGATCAATCAAGGTAATATACCACATTAACAAATTGAAAGATAAAAACCATATGATTATCTCAACAGATGCAGAGAAAGCCTTTGACAAAATTCAACACCCATTTATGATAAAAACTCTCTAGAAAGCAGGAATAGAAGGAACATACCTCAACATAATAAAAGCTATATATGACAAACCCACAGCAAACATTATCCTCAATGATGAAAAATTGAAAGCATTTTCCCTAAAGTCAGGAACAAGACAAGGGTGCCCACTCTCACCACTACTATTCAACATAGTTTTGGCAGTTTTGGCCACAGCAATCAGAGCAGAAAAAGAAATAAAAGGAATCCACATTGCAAAAGAAGAAGTAAAAGTCTCACTGCTTACAGATGACATGATCCTCTACTTAGAAAACCCTAAAGACTCCACTAGAAAATTACTAGAGTTAATCAATGAATATATTAAAGTTGCAGGATATAAAATTAACACACATAAATCCCTTGCATTCCTATACACTAACAATGAGAAAACAGAAAGAGAAATTAAGGAAACAATTCCATTCACCATTGCAACAAAAAGAAGAATAAAATACTTAGGAATACATCACCTAAAGAAACAAAAGACCTATATATATATATAAAACTATAAAACACTAATGAAAGAAATCAAAGAGGACACAAATAGATGGGAAAATATACCATGTTCATGGATAGGAAGAATCAATATAGTGAAAATGAGTATACTACCCAAAGCAATCTATAGATTCAATGCAATCCCTATTTAGCTACCAATGGTATTTTTCACAGAACTAAGAAGTGTACAAAAAAGATCTTCACGACCCAGATAGTCATGGTGATGTGATCACTAATATAGAGCCAGACATCTTGGAATGTGAAGTCAAGTGGGCCTTAGAAAGCATCACTACGAACAAAGCTAGTGGGGGTGATGGAATTCAAGTTGAGCTCTTTCAAATCTTGAAAGATGATGCTGTGAAAGTGCTGCACTCAATATGCCAGCTAATTTGGAAAACTCAGCAATGGCCACAGGACTGGAAAATGTCAGTTTTCATTCCAAACCCAAAGAAAGGAAATGCCAAAGAATGCTCAAATGACTGCACAATTGCACTCATCTCACATGCTAGTAAAATAATACTCAAAATTCTCCAAGCCAGGCTTCAGCAATATGTGAATTGTGAAGTCCCTGATGTACAAGCTGGTTTTAGAAAAGGCAGAGGAACCAGACATCAAATTGTCAACATCCGCTGGATCATGGAAAAAGCAAGAGAGTTCCAGGAAAATATCTATTTCTGCTTTATTGACTATGCCAAAGCCTTTGACTGTGTGGATCACAATACACTGTGGAAAATTCTGAAAGAGATGGGAATACCATAGCACCTGACCTGCCTCTTGAGAAATCTGTATGCAGATCAGGAAGCAACAGTTAGAACTGGGCATGGAACAACAGACTGGTTCCAAATAGGAAAAGGAGTACGTCAAGGCTGTATATTGTCACCCTGCTTATTTAACTTCTCTGCAGAGTACATCATGAGAAATGCTGAACTGGAAGAAACACAAGCTGGAATCAAGATTGCCGTGAGAAATATCAAGAACCTCAAATATGCAGATGACACCACCCTTATGGCAGAAAGTGAAGAGGAACTCAAAAGCCTCTTGATGAAAGTGGAAGAGGAGAGCGAAAAAGTTGGCTTAAAGCTCAACATTCAGAAAAAGAAGATCATGGCATCCGGTCCCATCACTTCATTGGAAATAGATGGGGAAACAGTGGAAATTGTGTCAGACTTTATTTTTTGGGCTCCAGAATCACTGCAGATGGTGACTGCAGCCATGAAATTAAAAGATGCTTACTCCTTGGAAGAAAAGTGATGACCAACCTAGATAGCATATTCAAAAGCAGAGACATTACTTTGCCGACTATGGTCTGTCTAGTCAAGGCTATGGTTTTTCCTGTGGTCATGTATGGATGTGAGAGTTGGACTGTGAAGAAAGCTGAGCACCGAAGAATTGATGCTTTTGAACTGTGGTGTTGGAGAAGACTCTTGAGAGTCCCTTGGACTGCAAGGAGATCCAACCAGTCCATTCTGAAGGAGATCAGCCCTGGGTTTTCCTTGGAAGGAATGATGCTAAAGCTGAAACTCCAGTACTTTGGCCACCTCATGAGAAGAGTTGACTCACTGGAAAAGACTCTGATGTTGGGAGGGATTGGGGGCAGGAGGAGAAGGGGACAACTGAGGATGAGATGGCTTGATGGCATCACAGACTCGATGGGCGTGAGTCTGAGTGAACTCTGGGAGATGGTGATGGACAGGGAGGCCTGCAATTCATGGGGTCACAAAGAGTCGGACAAGACTGAGCGACTAAACTGAACTGAGAACAAATAATTTCACAATTTGTGTGGAAACACAAAAAACCTCGAGTAGCCGAAGCAATCTTGAGAAAGAATAATGGAACTGGAGGAATCAATCTGGCTGACTTCAGGCTATACTACAAAGCTACAGTTATCAAGACAGTATGGTACTGGCATAAAGACAGAAATATAGAACAATGGAACAAGATAGAAAGCCCAGAGATAAATCCACACACCTATGGACACCTTATCTTTGACAAAGGAGGCAAGAATATACAATGGATTAAAGACAATCTCTTTAACAAGTGGTGTTGAGAAAACTCGTCAACCACTTGTAAGAGAATAAAACTAGAACACTTTCTAACACCATATGCAAAAATAAACTTAAAATGGATTAATATCTAAATGTAAGACCAGAAACTATAAATCTCCTTGAGGAAAACATAGGTAAAACACTCTCCAACATAAATCACAGCAGGATCCTCTATGACCCATCTCCCAGTTTAATGGAAATAAAAGCAAAAATAAACAAATGGGACCTAAAAAAACTTAAAGGCTTTTGCACAACAAAGGAAACTATACACCAGGTGAAAAGACAGCCTTCAGATGGGAAAAATTAATAGCAAATGAAGCAACTGACAAAGAATTAATCTCAAAAATATACAAGCAACTTATGTAGCTCAATTCCAGAAAAATAAATGACTCAATCAAAAAATGTGCCAAGGAACTAAACAGACATTTCTCCAAAGAAGACATACAAATGGCTAATAAACACATGAAAAGATTCTCAACATCACTCATTATCAGAGAAATGCAAATCAAAACCACAATGGTATACCATCTCCCGCCAGTCAGAATGTTTGCTATCCAAAAATCTACAAACAATAAATGCTGGAGAGGGTGTGGAGAAAAGGGAACCCTCTTACACTGTTGGTGGAATGCAAACTAATACAGCCACTATGGAGAACAGTGTGGAGATTCCTTAAAAAACTGGAAATAGAACTGCCATATGATCCAGCAATCCCACTGCTGGGCATACACACCAAGGAAACCAGAATTGAAAGAGACACATGTATGCCAATGTCCATCACAGCTCTGTTTATAATAGCCAGGACATGGAAGCACCCTAGATGTCCATCAGCAGACGAATGGATAAGAAAGCCGTGGTACATATACACAATGGCATACTACTCAGCCATTAAAAAGAATACATTTGAATCAGTTCTAATGAGGTGGATGAAACTGGAGCCTATTATGGAGAGTGAAGTAAGCCAGAAAGAAAAATACCAATCCAGTATACTAACGCATATATGTGGAATTTAGAAAGATGGTGATGATGACCCTGTATGTGAGACAGCAAAAGAGACACAGATGTATAAAACAGTCTTTTGGACTCTGTGGGAGAAGGCGAGGGTAGGATGATCTGAGAGAATAGCATTGAAACATGTATATTATCATATGTGAAACAGATCACCAATCCAGGTTCAATGCATGAGACAGGGTGCTCAGGGCTGGTGTACTGGGATGACCCAGAGGGATGGGATGAGGAGGGAGGTGGGAGGGGGTGTCAGGATGGGGAACACATGTAAACCCATGGCTGATTCATGTCAATGTATGGCAAAAAAAAAAAAAAAAAAAAAAAAACTACAATATTGTAAAGTAATTAGGCTCCAATTAAAATAAATAAACTTTAAAAAATAAAAAAAAATACTATACTGAAAGGAAAACATATTAATCTCTCAAAGGCAGTTAAGTTGCTTATTGGTTTAAGACATAGTTAGGACTATTAGCTCCATAATTGTTGGGATTTAGTCTATTCTGCTCACATTTTTTTGTCCACCACAGGCACTCACCTGATAGTGACTGCCTAAGTACAGTCAGTTTTTGTTTGCTTGTTTTAGGCAGTGATAATATAAAATTTAATAAAAATTGATTCTTAACCTTGGGTAGTTATGGAGGGTTTTGACCAAAATGCAGGCCAGGTGTGAACTGGTCATTTAATTTTTAAACTGTTTTCTTAATATCTACTTTTAAAAAATATACTGCAGTGGGCTCAATAAAGTCACATCCACTCAAACCTCACAATGTGACCTTATTTGGGAATAGGGCATATGCATATACAAAAAAAAATATCTCAAGATAAAGCAATTCTGGACTGAGACTGGGCTCTAAATTCAGTGACCAATGTCTTTATAATATTGGGTTGGCTAAGAAGTTTGTTTGGGTTCTTCTGTAACATCTTATGCAAAACCCCAAACAAACCTTTTGGCCAACTCAACAGAAAGGAGAACTGCTTCCCTTGTGACTCAGATGGTAAAGAATCTGTCTGAAATGCAGGATGTGTGGTTTCAATCCCTGAGTCAGGAAGATCTCCTGGAGGAGGAAGTGGCAACCTACTAGAGTATTCTTGCCTGGAAAATCTCGTGGACAGAGGAGCCTGTAAGGCTACAGTCTACAGTGTCACCAAAAAATGGACACAACTGAAGCAACTTAGCAAGCAAGCAGGCATACAAAGGAGAGGGAGATCTGACAGACAAGGACCACAGAGAGAAGATGACAGATTAGAGTGATGTTGCCACTAACTACAAGACATGAGGAAACACCAGAAGCTGCAAGAGACAAACAAGGAGTTCCCCCTCGAGCCTTCAGAAGATGGGTGGCCCTACAAGTACTTTGATTTTGGACTTTCTGCCTCCATAGCTGTGAGATAATAAATTTCTGTTGTTTTAAATTGAGATTGGTTGTAACATCCCTAGGGAAAAAATATACCCAAGGCAATGGCACCCCACTCCAGTACTCTTGCCTGGAAAATCCCATGGACAGAGGAGACTGGAAGGCTGCAGTCCATGGGGTCGCTGAGGGTCGGACATGACTCAGGGACTTCACTTTCACTTTCATGCATTGGAGAAGGAAAAGGCAACCCACTCCAGTGCTCTTGCCTGGAGAATCCCAGGGACGGGGGAGCCTAGTGGGCTGCTGTCTCTGGGGTCGCACAGAGTCGGACATGACTGAAGGGACTTAGCAGCTACCTTTTTAAAGTGTACAATTTAGAACATTTTGGTATAGTCACAAATTTGTGCAAAACTGACAAAACATTTCCATCATCCCCAAAAGAAACCTTGTTTCCAATAAGGTTTGAAGAAACATCAAATATTCCACTGTGGCTGGAACATTTTATATTATCACCTATATTATATAGGACTTCAATTTCACTACATTCTTACCAACACTTGCTGTTTTTTTCATTTATTGATTATAGCCATCCTACAGAGTATGAAGTAGTGTCTTATTATGGTTTTGATATGAATTTCCCTATGACCAATGATGTTCTTTCCTTGTGCTTATTGGTTATTAGTCAGTCTTCATTAGAGAAAAATATCTAGTAAAACTCTGCTCATTTTAAAATTGGATTATTTACCTTCTTATTGTTGAATTATAAGTGTTCTTTTCATATTCTGAATACTACACCTAAATCAGTTATATGATTTGCAAATATTTTATCATACTTTCTGGTCTTTTCCTTTCCTTGATAGTATTTTTGAGCCCCCAAAAGATTTTAATGTCAATGAAATCTAATTTTTAAAATTTTATTCTTTGGTTACTTATGCTTTTATTGTCACATTCAAGAAACTGTAGCCTAATTCAATGTCACAGGCTTACACTTACTTCCAATTATATACATAGGGTTTATTTCTGGATTCTCAATTCTGTTTGATTGATTGATTTATCATCCACAAAGAAGCAAATTGATCTTTAAATTGCAAATCTAACCACCTTACTCACATATTTAAAGTGATTTAGTATAATTTCAAATTTTCCTTACAACCAAGTTACCTGTCACGGCTTCTGTCTTGTTCTCCAACCTGGCTTGGCACAGTTTGCTTCCTTTCAAATAACATTTTGTTTTGCTCTTGTTAAGTTGTTATGTTAATTCTTATGTCTGACTCTTATGTTAGCTCTTATGTTAACTCTTATGTCTGACTCTTTTGTGACCCCATGGACTGTAGCCTGCCAGGGTCCTCTGTTCACAGAATTTTCCAGGCAAGAATCCTGGAGTGGGTTGCCATTTCCTTCTCCAGGAAATCGTCCCAACCCAGGGATTGTACCTGCATCTCTTATGCTGGCAGGCGGATTCTTCACCACTGAACCACCAGATATGCCTAAAATAACATTACTCTTCAGTTAAACCTAGAATATGCCCATCTTGTTCCTGCATCAGGAACCATACTTTGTCATCAGAGGCCCTTTTCTTCTTCTCTTCTTTATTGCATTGTCTGAATATTATTTCTTTGAAGGATAATATTTGATTACTCACAATTATTTATTTTTTCTTAGAGTCTTATAATTTTCCATCATATATTACATCTGTAATTTATTTGTTGTATATTTGTATATCTTACTAATATACTATGAAATAGATCTACTGTACTTTGTTCACCACTATAAACCAGTTTTCAAGCATGCCTATGCATCAGAGATATGAAGCAAATTTATTCATTTGAATAAATGAATGGATCAATTGCTGTACACCCAGGCCTAGGCAAATATGCCTTTTCACAGAATGTCTAATATCAGTGAGATTGGATACCCAAACATATTAAATAAAATTTGTTTAAACATGAAACTGACAGAAACAATATCAACTAAAATGTAGTATAATTTCTTATTTTTATCTGGCATTATACAAGTCATGAATCCTCCAAACTAAAAATGACATTGATAGACTTAGACTTTACATCAGAATGAGATGTTTTTCCTTGAAAGAGCTGTCATTTTTTAAATATTGTGCTTCTAGTGATGTTGTAATTGTTTAACTGATAATTCCTAGTTTTGTTAATACCAAAGAACTTATACAAAACAAAGAAGAAGAGTCTCATTACTTGATCTTCATACTGGATTTCAGTCCAAAAATAGAAACCCTGTCAGCTCAGATAGGGGTGCATTCACATCCACCGTGAATGCATCTTTCCTTGGCAATCTCCTCCTAACCTGATTCTTTATTCACAGATAATCACAGATAACTAGACATTATTAAGTATCTGAGAAGAGGAAAAATACATTTGAAAGAGAACACCAACGACAAAAGAATGCTCAAGAATGCCCAAGGGACATAACAGTATACAGAAGCAAACCTTACAAAATATATGTAAAACAATATTGGACTATTTTAAATAGAGCAATCTGACAATAAAAATCTATATGTCCCTATTTATATGCTAATATGTATAATTACATAATGTGTCATTAACTATAACATACCTTTGATAAAGTTGCTAAAAATTTTAAAAAGGAGACAATATGAACTACAAAATGGACACAGATAAAAAAAATCAAGATTGTTATCTGCAAATATAGTTGAAACACCCAGAATATAGATAAACAGAGGACACAGTTGAGGACGAAAAGTGAAAAGTAAGAACACTGAAAAGGCCCAGGTTTTCAGCTTACTTCTAGTAAGAAGATCAGAATGAGAAAGAGAAACAATGGAAGTGAAGAAATAATCAGAGAAACAATGGACTTTCAGGAAAACAGGATCAGATGTCTACCCATGTGATCTGAAGCAGAATTGAGAATAAAAAAAAAAAAAAAAAAGAAACCTGGCCATGCATTCACGATTTTTTATAACTATAAGGACAAAGAGAACATTAAAAAGTGTTAAAAAGTAAAACAAGTTACTTATTCCATATGATTAGACTTCCTATTGGGAATACTACATCTCTAGAAAAGTGATATGTCTTCACAATTTTGATGAAAAACGTTTTTCCAGAGACTTGGGGATCCAGTTAAATGTAACCTAGTGCAATTAATAGACATGAGGTATTGGGAACAAATGTAAAAGAAGTCTGTTCACATGGGTAAAAGACAGATTGGTAAAAGAACCTGATCTAGAAACTAAAATGTTCATCAATTACTGACCTTTGGTAGATTCTTCTTTAAGCAGTAACTTTTAATTGCACTAGGTTACATTCTCTCCTCTAAAGAGCCGCTCATTTTATTAAGTTTCATAGTGAATTGGGCTTGAAGTTTTATACTGATATTAGTCATCGTGTTTTAAAATTACACTATAGACCCAATTTTTTAAAAATCCAATTATAGATTCAAGAGAGAATATAATGTTATACACCTTGATGTAAAAATAGCAAAATGACTAAGATAAATGGAAAAGGATTAGTAGGACTGTTAGTAAAGGAACAGTAAGTGCCCAAATTTCATATATTTCATTAAAGAAAGAACAACAGATTCTGTCTACAACGGATGCATCAAGGAATAATAATTTAAACTTATTATTTTAATTAATGATGTCAATGAAATACTTGCTCAAGCATTTGTGCATATGTCTTAAAATTAGGCAGCATAGTTGGGGAGAGTATGGTTTAATGATGTAGATATAAGGCACCTCTAACTATCATATTATTTCAAAATTTCTATCTATTGCTTATATATCACAGATCAACGAGTTCACTGTTTAAGGAGAAAAGATAACCATACAAAAATAAAACAATGAGCTCTTAACACTAATTGTCTCTAGGGAGTGAGACTAAGCTTGGGTAAGGGAAGGAAGCTTTTAATTAAAAAAAAAATTCTTTGCTGCATGGATTATTTTTTTACCCAAAGGCATATATTAGCTCTTTACTTAATAAACTATCAGGTTAATAAAATAACTTTAAAATATATGTACCCTAAAAAAAATAAAATAAAATATATGTACCCTGACCTAATATCTTAATTTATTCACCAAAATAGGACCTAAAGAATTGACTGGTTCTAATAAATCTATCCTCAAAGGATAAAAGCCCAGCATTAGAAAATATTAAAAATATTTTCAGTACTAGGACCTTTCTCAGTAGTCACCGCTTATAGTCTTGAGGGCAATGTAGGGTTAATTTACAAAACGTTGGACCACACTAACGTGACACCTAAATAGAGGTCACTTTTTCAACCAGCTCTACAAATACCTGCATGAAGAGTACTGGTTTCCATAATTCAATGTCTTCCATTTTCAACCTTCTCACAAATATTCCTTCTACCTTCCTCAAGAAAACTCAAGCAACCAGGGGTTCATAAGTAGATGATTTTGGTGTTTATTGTTCCTGAAGCCTCCATTTTTTCCTCTTTCTACATTCCATAAAGTCACTGCACTTTGTATTCCCTTTGCTATATCATTTTATGTATCAAATAGAATGTTACAATAGATAAGCCAATCAGAAGAAAAGGATAATCTGTATAAAAGCTGAGGAGTATTTATCCTCATAGAAGTCCACCCCTGGTCCCCATACAGAGGAAGCAGTAGAGGTTACAACAATGTGAACCTATATATATATATAGGTTCCTCTGGGTTTCAAAACAGTCTACTTGAATAGTAGACTTAATAACATTAAGTCACTGGAGCATTTGTGTATCCAATGCTTACCCTTTTATACTAACGAAGAGTATTCACAAGTTTCTGGAGAATACAGGTTGTATACCATCAGTGCCTAAAAGCAGTGCATACTGAGGCTGTGTAGTTCCAAAGGGAGTTTTCAGACTAAACATGTTACAAGACATCAGCCTTACCAAAGGAAGACTTTCTAGGGCTCACCGCCTACCAGATGGGTAAGCATTGGACTGCTCACTATCAGGTGCAGTGACAGTCACACATAGGGACTTCAGTGTCCTATGAAAGAGTAATTCATTTCATTACTGTTAAGTGAACAACTGGAAATATAGGTTCATCTCATGTATCTGTCACCTAATTTGTTTTTCATTCTATTCATTAAGAACATCTTCATTCTGGCACCAAAGATGGACAGTTTAAAACCCTTGTGTACACTTTACTTACGTGTGTAATAGAGTTAATCATCTTTTGGAAGGCAACTATTATTAACCACACAGATATATCACATTTTGGATTTTTAAATGTGACATATATATAAATGAAGATTTTATAGACTTCAAGGAATGGGCCCATTAGGCAAGTCTTCAACATCAGAACCAAGTTTACTCAACTTTCTATGCCTGACAGACTGTGCCCACTGGAGAAGGGAATGGCAAACTACTTCAGTATTCTTGCCTTGAGAACCCTATGAACAGTATTAAAAGGCAAAATGATAGGATACTGAAAGAGGAACTCCCCAGGTCAGTAGGTGCCCAATATGCTACTGGAGGTCAGTGGAGAAATAACTCCAGAAAGAATGAAGGGATGGAGCCAAAGCAAAAACAATTCCTAGCTGTGGATGTGACTGGTGACAGAAGCAAGGTCCAATGCTGTAAAGAGCAATATTGCATAAGAACCTGGAATATCAGGTCCATGAATCAAGGCAAATTGGAAGTCGTCAAACAAGAGATGGCAAGAGTGAACGTCGACATTCTAGGAATCAGCAAACTAAAATGGACTGGAATGGGTGAATTTAACTAGGATGACCATTATATCTACTACTGGGGGCAGGAATCCCTCAGAAGAAATGGAGTAGCCATCATGGTCAACAAAAGAGTCTGAAATGCAGTACTTGGATTCAATCTCAAAAATGACAGAATGATCTCTGTTCAATATCACAGTTATCCAAGTCTATGCCCCAACCAGAAACGCTGAAGAAGCTGAGGCTGAACAGTTTTATGAACGCCTACAAGACCTTTTAGAACTAACACCCCCAAAAGATGTTCTTTTCATTATAGGAGACTGGAATGCAAAAGTAGGAAGTCAATAAACACCTGGAGTAACAGGCAAATTTGGCCTTGGAATGCAGAATGAAGCAGGGCAAAGACTAATAGAGTTTTGCCAAGAAAATGCACTGGTCATAGCAAACACCCTCTTCCAACAACACAAGAGAAGACTCTACACATGGACATCACCAGATGGTCAACACTGAAATCAGACTGATTATATTCTTTGCAGCCAAAGATGGAGAAGCTCTATACAGTCAACAAAAACAAGACCAGGAGCTGACTGTGGCTCAGATCATGAACTCCTTATTTCCAAATTCAGACTCAAATTGAAGAAAGTAGGGAAAACCACTAGACCATTCAGACCTAAATCAAATCCCTTATGATTATACAGTGGAAGTGAGAAATAGACTTAAGGGCCTAGATCTGATAGATAGAGTGCCTGATGAACTATAGAATGAGGTTCATGACATTGTATAGGACACAGGGATCAAGACCATCCCCATGGAAAAGAAATGCAAAAAAAAAAAAAAAAATGCCTGTCTGAGGAGGCCTTACAAATAGCTGTGAAAAGAAGAGAGGCAAAAAGCAAAAGAGAAAAGGAAAGATATAAGCATCTGAATGCAGAGTTCCAGAGAATAGCAAGAAGAGATAAGAAAGCCTTCCTCAGCGATCAATGCAAAGAAATAGAGGAAAAGAACAGAATGGGAAAGACTAGAGCTCTCTTCAAGAAAATTAGAGATACCAAGGGAACATTTCATGCAAAGATGGGCTCAATAAAGGACAGAAATGGTCTGGACCTAACAGAAGCAGAAGATATTAAGAAGATGTGGCAAGAATACACAGAAGAACTGTACAAAAAAGATCTTCACGACCCAGATAATCACGATGGTGTGATCTGGCTCATCTAGAGCCAGACAACCTGGAATGTGAAGTCAAGTGGGCCTTAGAAAGTATCACTACCAGCAAAGCTAGTGGAGGTGATGGCATTCCAGTTGAGCTATTTCAAATCCTGAAAGATGATGCTGTGAAAGTGCTGCACTCAATATGCCAGCTAACTTGGAAAACTCAGCAGTGGCCACAGGACTGGAAAAGGTCAGTTTTTATTCCAGTTCCAAAGAAAGGCAATGCCAAAGAATGCTCAAACAACTGCACAATTGCACTCATCTCACATCCTAGTAAAGTAATGCTCAAAATTCTCCATGCCAGGCTTCAGCAATATGTGAACCATGAACTTCCTGATGTTCAAGCTGGTTTTAGAAAAGGCAGAGGAACCAGAGATCAAATTTCCAACATCCACTGGATCATGGAAAAAGCAAGAGAGTTCCAGAAAAACATCTATTCCTGCTTTATTGATTATGCCAAAGCCTTTGATTGTGTGGATCACAATAAACTGTGGAAAATTCTGAAAGAGATGGGAATACAAGACCACCTGACCTGCCTCTTGAGAAATCTGTATGCAGGTCAGGAAGCAGCAGTTAGAACTGGACATGGAACAACAGACTGGTTCCAAACAGGAAAAGGAGTACATCAAGCCTGTATATTGTTACCCTGCTTCTTTAACTTATATGCAGAGTACATCATGAGAAATGCTGGACTGGAAGAAGCACAAACTGGAATCAAGATTGCCAGGAGAAAATCAATAAACTTAGATATGCAGATGACACCACCGTTATGGCAGAAAGTGAAGAGGAACTCAAAAGCCTCTTGATGAAAGTGAAAGAGGAGAGTGAAAAAGTTGGCTTAAAGCTCAACATTCAGAAAACAAAGATCATGGCATCCAGTCCCATCAATTCGTGGGAAATGGATGGGGAAACAGTAGAAACAGTGTCAGACTTTATTTTTTTGGGCTCCAAAATCACTGCAGATGGTGATTGCAGCCATGAAATTAAAAGACGCTTACTCCTTGGAAGAAAAGTTATGACCAACCTAGATAGTATATTCAAAAGCAGAGACATTACTTTGCTGACTAAGGTCCGCCTAGTCAAGACTATGGTTTTTCCAGTGGTCATGTATGGATGTGACAGTTGGACTGTGAAGAAGGCTGAGCACCGAAGAATTGATGCTTTTGAACTGTGGTGTTGGAGAAGACTCTTGAGAGTCCTTTGGACTGCAAGGAGATCCAACCAGTCCATTCTGAAGGAGATCAGCCTTGGGATTTCTTTGGAAGGAATGATGCTGAAGCTGAAGCTCCAGTCCTTTGGCCACCTCATGAGAAGAGTTGACTCATTGGAAAAGACTCTGATGCTGGGAGGGATTGGGGGCAGGAGGAGAAAGGGACGACCCAGGATGAAATGGCTGGATGGCATCACGGACTCGATGGACGTGAGTCTGAGTGAACTCCGGGAGATGGTGATGGACAGGGAGGCCTGCCGTGCTGTGATTCATGGGGTCGCAAAGAGTCGGACACGACTGAGCAACTAAACTGAACTGAACTTCCTATCAGGAAATCAAACTGCCTAGCTAATATAACCTAACTACATAATAATTCTATTCATGGTATATCCTTAAATACCATCAAGATGAGATTCCAAATCTATATTTTAGATATTGAGATGATGAGACACTGAAAGCAAAGACATGTGGAAAAGGATCACACAGAACACATAAACCTGGCCCAGAGGTCTGAAAATGTTTTGATATCAGCCTGAGATGAGAAAGGGAAGTAATGAATTGAGGAATCTTACAAATATAGCTCAGTGATCCACTGCATATAGTAGGCTTCTCTTCTATCACTTTCAGTTTATTTTTATTTTTTTATATTTGTTATTTTATTTTATTTTTTATTTTTACTTTATTTTGCTTTACAATACTGTATTGGTTTTGATATACATTGACATGAATCAGCCACGGGTGTACATGAGTTCCCAGTCCTGAACCCCCTTCCCACCTCTTACCCCATATCATCTCTCTGGATCATCCCTGTGCACCAGCCCCAAGCATCCTGTATCCTGTATCGAACATAGACTAGCAATTCGTTTCTTACATGATAGTATACATGTTTCAGGTTTCAGTGCCATTCTCCCAAATCATCCCATCCTCTCCCTCTCCCACAGAGTCCAAAAGTCCATTCTATACATCTGTGTCTCTTTTGCTGTCTCACATACAGGGTTATCATTGCCATCTTTCTCAATTCCATATATATGTGTTAGTATACTGTTGGTGTTTTTCTTTCTGGCTTAATTCACTCTGCATAATAGGCTCCAGTTTCATCCACCTCATTAGAACTGATTCAAATGTATTCTTTTTAATGGCTGAGTAATACTCCATTGTGTATATGTACCACAGCTTTCTTATCCATTCATCTGCTGATGGACATCTAGGTTGTTTCCATGTCCTGGCTATTATAAACAGGGCTGCAATGAACATTGGGGTACACATGTCTCTTTCAATTCTGGTTTCCTCAGTGTGTATGCCCAGGAAAGAGATTGCTGGGTCATAAGGCAGTTCTATTTGTAATTTTTAAAGGAATCTCCACACTGTTCTCCATAGTGGCTGTACTAGTTTGCCTTCCCACCAACAGTGTAAGAGGGTTCCCTTTTCTCCACACCCTCTCCAGCATTTATTGCTTGTAGACTTTTGGATTGCTGCCATTCTGACTGGTGTGAAATGGTACCTCATTGTGGTTTTGATTTGCATTTCTCTGACAATGCGTGATGTTGAGCATCTTTTCATGTGTTTGTTAGCCATTCGTATGTCCTCTTTGGAGAAATGTCTATTTAGTTCTTTGGCCCATTTTTTGATTGGGTCATTTATTTTTCTGGAATTGAGCTGCATAAGTTGCTTGTATATTTTTGAGATTAGTTGTTTGTCAGTTGCTTCACTTGCTATTATTTTCTCCCATTCAGAAGGCTGTCTTTTCACCTTGCTTATAGTTTCCTTTGTTGTGCAGAAACTTTTAATTTTAATTAGATCCCATTTGTTTATTTTTGCTTTTATTTCCAGTATTCTGGGAGGTGGGTCATAGAGGATGCTGCTGTGATTTATGTCGGAGAGTGTTTTGCCTATGTTCTCTTCTAGGAGTTTTATAGTTTCTGGTCTTATATTTAGATCTTTAATCCATTTTGAGTTTATTTTTGTGTATGGTGTTAGAAAGTGATCTAGTTTCATTCTTTTAGAAGTAGTTGACCAGTTTTCCCAACACCACTTGTTAGAGATTGTCTTTACTCCATTGTATATTCTTGCCTCCTTTGTCAAAGATAAGGTGTCCATAGGTGTGTGGATTTATCTCTGGGCTTTCTATTTTGTTCCATTGATCTATATTTCTGTCTTTGTGCCAATACCATACTGTCTTGATGACTGTGGCTTTGTAGTAGAGCCTGAAGTCAGGCAGGTTGATTTTTCCACTTCCATTCTTCTTTCTCAAGATTGCTTTGGCTATTCAAGGTTTTTTGTATTTCCATACAAATTGTGAAATTATTTGTTCTAGCTCTGTGAAAAATACTGCTGGTAGCATGATAGGGATTGCATTGAATCTATAGATTGCTTTGGGGTAGTATACTCATTTTCACTATATTGATTCTTCCAATCCATTAACCTGGTATATTTCTCCATCTATTAGTGTCCTCTTTGATTTCTTTCATCAGTGTTTTATAATTTCCTATATATAGGTCTTTAGTTTCTTTAGGTAGATATATTCCTAAGTATTTTATTCTTTTTGTTGCAATGGTGAATGGAATTGTTTCCTTAATTTCTTTTTCTACTTTCTCATTATTAGTGTATAGGAATGCAAGCAATTTCTGTGTGTTGATTTTATATCTTGCAACTTTACTATATTCATTGATTAGCTCTAGTAATTTTCTGGTGGAGTCTTTAGGGTTTTCTATGTAGAGGATCATGTCACCTGCAACCAGTTTACTTCTTTTCCAATTTGGATTCCTTTTATTTCTTTTTCTGCTCTGATTGCTGTGGCCAAAACTGCCAAAACTATGTTGAATAGTAGTGGTGAAAGTGGGCACCCTTGTCTTGTTCCTGACTTTAGGGGAAATGCTTTCAATTTTTCACCGTTGAGGATAATGTTTGCTGTGGGTTTGTCATATATAGCTTTTATTAACTTGAGGTATGTTCCTTCTATTCCTGCTTTCTGGAGAGTTTTTATCATAAATGGACAACATGGAAGAAATGGACAAATTCTTAGAAAAGTACAACTTTCCAAAACTGAACCAGGAAGAAATAAAAAATCTTAACAGACCCATCACAAGCATGGAAATTGAAACTGTAATCATAAATCTTCCAGCAAACAAAATCCCAGGTCCAGACAGCTTCACAGCTGAATTCTACCAAAAATTTAGAGAAGAGCTAACACCTATCCTACTCAAACTCTTCCAGAAAATTGCAGAGGAAGGTAAACTTCCAAACTCATTCTATGAGGCCACCATCACCCTAATACCAAAACCTGACAAAGATACTACAAAAAAAGAAAACTACAGGCCAATATCACTGATGAACATAGATGCAAAAATCCTTAACAAAATTCTAGCAATCAGAATCCAACAACACATTAAAAGATCATATACCATGACCAAGTGGGCTTTATCCCAGGGATGCAAGGATTCTTCAATATCCACAAATCAATGTAATTCACCACATTAACAAATTGAAAAATAAAAGCCATATGATTATCTCAATAGATGCAGAGAAGTCCTTTGACAAAATTCACTTTCAGTTTAAATGGCATCAACCCCCAGATCCAGTTTGGAATCTAGTGACACTGAGATTTAGAATATCACATTTGGATTTAAATTATTCTAGTCTCAGGGCATGTTCCATAATTCCCATAAACATTTTTTTTTCCTAAAGCCACTAGAGCCTGAGGTTGTTTGAAAAAATCAGATAAGGGATCACACACTATCAGAACAAGGAACAAGGACACAATGGTCACAACTGCAAGCTCTGCAACACTTGAGACTCTGCTTTGAGAATAATGTCAAACAGCATAAGCCTAAGGATAGAGTGAATACCTTTCATTCTAAGGACAACTCCCAACTTGCTACTCAATACCAACAGCATCCTACTTTTCAGGCTGCTCCCAAAAGTGAGAATGCATATCAGGTTTGTTTGCTTGCATGAGATACCTATGAAGTCTATCCTTCAATGCCCCACAACTAATGGGGCTTATACCAGAATAAAGCCAAATCATTTTATCTTTGTGCATGCTTCTGAAGTGTCAGAATGTGATCTGTAGATATTCCTGAAACGTTATAGGAAAGGAGACCACAACAAAACACAATAATCATGCATGTTTAAGATATGTAGTTTCCTTCTGTTTTCTCTAAAATGACCCACACTGAGAAAATTGCTTAACATGCACAAGGTAAGCCCCATTTTATAAGCCACTAATGGAGAAGCTGCAGCAACTAATTAGCTCCAACCAGTTCAAGTCAAACTGTTATTAACAAAATCTGAAAGTTAAATAGAAGTTCATTATTCCCCCAGTCATTGGCTCCCCCTCCCTGGGGTGTGTTTAACTTGCAGCAATGGTTTTGCCTTTCCTTGATTAAATCTCATTATAAGAAAGGAACACGCACTTGTGCCCAAGTCTGAAAGAACCCATAGGTGTGCCAAGCCATCCATTAGGCTGGAGACGGTCAGATATTAGCAGGGCAGACACTTCTCTTCCAATTCAGCCTGGAGCATGGTGAGAAATAGTTTCAAGCCTTCTGCTTTTCCTTATAGGTTCCTTTTACACTTCATTGAAAAATGGACCATCCGCATTTTTCAATTCAAAAAAAGCATTGTTGCAGAGATTTGTGTTAGTTTCTACTCTTCCATGAGCCCTCCAAGGGAACACAGGATATACTGCATGCCCAACATACAGTGTTAGACAGTTGGCAGTATGTAAAAAGGAATCAAGACAGTGTTTATAGTCAGTTTTGCAGAAAAAGCAAAGGCTGAGGCAGGCCTATAGCTTAATAACCAAGGATGAACCTTGTATGCAAGAACAGCCTTGCTGAAGTTAACCCATATCTTGTCATGAGCCCTCCTCTTGCTTATAAAACTGTTTCTCACATCCAGCAGTAAAAGATATTTATACAGAGAGCTTCTGTATAGGTCCACAGGCATTTTATCCTCTCCCTACTTTCAGCTGGAAGGATACATATAATAAAACTTTATATACATGTGATATTTGTTTAATATCTGCCAATTAACTGAAATAGCATTTATAACCTATTGTTTATTACATTTTTCTGGATCACTTCTGATTTAGGTATTCAACTTTGTAAATGAAATGTAATGCTATACTTTGCAAAACAAACAAAAATCTTACAGCTTCTAGAGTTGGAGTCTAAAGAATAGAATTTAAATTTTGGCTCTTTATCACAATCCCTTGGGTAAGTCACATATGACTGGCATGACCATCCCCATCTTCAATTCTAACTATGCATCTCAAACTATGGAGAAAACACAGGTAAGCAGGTGTCTTTGCTGCAGAATATTTCAGAATTTTAAATCATATGTTAAAATAAGATTTAAAATGTAACCTTCATAGGGATTATTCAAAAAGGGAATATAATATAAAGCACATTCCAAAGTTCTCTTTTTAAAACCACAAACTTGTTTTTCGTAGTATACAGAAATTTCATGGACAGTTTGGAAAGTATTTGGATAATCCAGGGTTTCTCAATCTTGGCATGACTGACATTTTCAATCAGATGATTCTTCATTGTAGGTGATATTGTGCACATTGTAGAAGGCATAGTGGCAACTCTGGCCTCTTCTCACTAAATGCTAACAGCAATCCTCCCACTCCTGATCATAACAATAAAAATATGTCTCCAAACGTCCCCCAGGGGCAAAACTGCCCCTGGTATAGAACCATGGGATGAGTCAATTTTCAGCTGCCATTCTAGCCAGCATGTGACAGTTCCCTCTTTAGGAAAAAAAAAAAAAAAAAAAAAATGTCCCAGAGAGGCAGTATATGGTACTCATTTGCAATGCAGGGTCTAAAGGTAAATTCTGAGGGTTCAAAGCCAAGGTCTATCCCATGTGTCTAGTACCACAGAACTTAATACATGGGAGTTGTGCTTTTTGAATCTCCAAAATGGTACTAATAATGACAGCATTTACCTCATGCAGTTGTTATAAAGCTTTGATAAAATTATGTTTGAAAATCATTTAATACAATTCCTAGAAAAAGTAAAGGGTGTGATGCATATCAGCTCAAATACTCTCTGGAATTCATTCTCTATTAACCTTAATTCATTTAGTTGTTAATTATTTTTAAAGGTCACTTGCATTTTTAGAAGCAGGTTACCTCCTAAATAATTTCCTTTTGCTACCAACTCTGTTTTATTTCCTTAAAGGACTCCATTCATCAAAAATCTCTATGTTTTAATCTTCCCTGTTGCCCTTCTATGCTGGCTTCCTAATGATGGGGTTCTGATTTACTTGGAGCCATGGAAAATACCTTCATCTCAAGTTGTTGATTCCAGAAATTTTGCTCTGACATTTTCAAAGAAACTCTTAGACAATTTTCCATGAAAATTGACTAAGAATGACTAAAAAATATAATAATGACACAAAATAAGATGATTTCAATTCTATTTTCCTTGAAAACAAGAGAATGATTTTTTTTTTTTTTTTTGCTCATTTTGGTTTGTCAGTAACTAAGAGAACTAATTTACATCCTACATTTTTCCTGTCTCAGAAATTTTGCAAGACAACTACTTTAAATGAAGCCATCTCTGTGTATCTAAGCAACAAAACAATGATTGATTTCTGATTCATTTCTGATAAGGCTACTTTTGGTCAATTATTATCCATGCCAGGGATACTCAGGGTTCTTTTAGTGTATGTCCTGATACCACTATGTGATTTGGCTAATAATTATTCCTAAAGTCTTTGGGGTACTCCTTGTTTGATGAAGAGATCAATATTTCTATGGCTGATATAACAGAACTCACTCTGTACACATAGCTTGGTGTTCCACATTTCATTGTCCATTTGCATACAGCTAAAGAACTGTTCCCCTAGCCATCACTATCACTGATCAGTTGGGGAACAGATATATCAAATAACTCTAATTCTCCTAGAGGAAAAATAAATGTAAATCAGTTAGTATGTTTTTCTGGAAGTCTACAGTTTATTACCTAAGTGATGATCCCTTTACATATTCACTTTATGTGGATATACATAAAACTGTTTCAAATGACACAATGACCAAACTGTGTTCCCACACTGGAATCTTTAATTGATCTTAGGCTGTGATTCAGAGATTTTTGTTTGTTTGTTTGTATTTGAGATAAGCATTGAGAAACCCCCAAATTTAGGACTAAGGTATTCATAAAACTACATTCAACTGGCAAAATCCATTATGCTTAACAGAGATTGCCCCTCTTACAACAAAATCAGAGATGACTAACTCTCTCCATTAATTCTGACAGTTCATCATGAGGGCTGTTCCTACTGATAAGCTCTCGTCTTCATAATTTCCACCTGCCATGAACCTATTTTAGATTTTTATAAGAAAGCAGACTGTAATTTTGTTTTGGTTTGGAAACCACTGTCAAGCTAAATGATTGTTAATATGGTGTTTATTTTTTCATTCATACTTTCATTTGATCATTCATTCAAGAAATTCATTGAATGCTTTTTCTCTGATTAATAAAGATGTAGTCTCCTAAATACCTGACTTTGAATCATATATTCAAATGCAAAATCAATCCTGATGTCAGTGGGGTTGATCTGCCCTTATCCAATCCGTTTTCCACACAGTAGCCACAGTGACTTTCTAAAAAAACTTTTAAACATGTAAGCAGAATAGGTCCAGCTCATCTTGTTATACTCTCCCCTTAAATCAATTTCCTCCCTTCATGCAGATTCCACTTGCTAAACCACAAGATCTCTTTGACCTTCCTTTAGGCTTTTATACTTGATAGTTTCTCATTCTGAAATGCCACTCCTCTGTGCTTTTTTTAAAAATAAATTTGACCCCTCCCCTTTCAGATAGCCCTATGTAGATGACTCAGTATAAGAAGGATATCCACTGGTAATATCTAACAAAATTCCATGAGTAAATCCTAATAGTACTTATCACAATGACCAATCAATTAACTGATTTATCAATATATCATCATGTCTCCAAGCCAGCTCCCTATATGCTCATGCATGTACATACAAACAATAAAACTTAATTCTTTAGGGTGGGGAACATATTCAGCCTTCAAAAGATAAAGCAGACTTCTATTTAACAACTCCAAAGATTGCGCATGAGACAATAAATGTCTCCCCTGTTCTCATGAGCATTTTCCCCTACACAGTAAGTTACTTGCCCAGTCTCTCCTCTCTCTCTTCCCACTTTTTTTTTTTTTTTTTTTCTGCTACAGGCTCTTTTCCCTGTTCCTCTCAAAACAAACAAGGAAAAGACAAAGCCAAAGAAAAACACTTTCATTTTTGTAAGCAAAATGATTCAATCCAATTCTCTACAATATCCACCTCACACTTAAAGATTCCTTTTTAAAAAATTTTAAATGATTTAGTTTAAACCTTGAAATTATCATTTATGACTTAACTTTGAAATTATAGGTTATGACTTAACAGAATGTAACACCCTTCTGCAGTCTCTGCTTGTGGGAGGGAGAGGATCACACTTGTAGTTGTGCTAGTGGGAGTGACGTATTTCTATTACAGGATCAGTCCTGTATTTCTAATCCTTTTTACTGATTGAATATACAACCTGTACTGGATTGGGGCAGTTTTAAAATTATTGCCTTGAGGAAAAAATAAGTATTATTGTTTTTGTTGCAACTGTGATAGCATTACATGAAATCAGCTTGAAAAACATACCATTCTGACCACCCAATTCTGACCACAAAGTGTTTTAGAGTATCATCTTATTTAATTATCACAACTCCTTTAAAAATGAAGGACGGATTGTTGTTCCTCCTTACATATGAATTAGGGAGATCAAGTTCCCCTCCAGGTCTTAAATTCACAGCCCACATGAAAAGGGCGCTGAAATGAAGTCTGTACAAAGGAGAAGATTGGAGGCAATAAGGATGAGTTGGAACGGCCACCTTGTGTGTAGACAGCACCTCTCACATACATTCTTACCCTTTCCTCCTGCTTGGGATCACTGGTGATAACTACTGACTTCCACTTCTATACAACCCATCGTGTAGAACTTGACACTCACCATCATCATCACCTGCTGGGAGCCAGCGTGAGGAATTCCACCCGTGACAAGGTCATGCGGCAAGAGCTCTGATGGCAAGGCTAATCAGACCTCAGGTTTTCCCCCTGGCATTTCCTGAGCATCCACCCTCCCAAAATAAGAATCTGCCTGCTTTTCCACTTTTCCGATATTCTCTGGAAAAAAGTCAACTCAGGGCTTTAGTCTTCTGCATTTGAAAGGGATGTTTCAGTTAACCCCCTCTGATTGCTCTCTAGCTTGCCTAACAGGTTCCCTGGACCTCTTACAGCTTGTGAATTGCTTGCAGCCCCCAACCGAGAGAGGCACAAAGCTTAAAAGCATCTTAAAGATACAGAGCCTTTTCTAAAGAGTTAAAAATTATATTGGTGACGGTATTTCACTGTTGACTCAATGACTGCTGCCAGGCCTCCATATTCTTTATCTTTTAGGCACCTGGGAAGATGTTAATCAATGTAAACGGGATATGGAAAAAGATATATAATAGTTTTGATGTTAGCCACACTAGACTTTTGAGTTAATTACTTCTCTTTGCACTCCTCTTGTGTCCTTGCTATGTAAGAATGTAACTTTATTTAGTACTTTCTGAGAGTGGCACCAAACTTTGGGAAGATCACACAAATAAGTCTTCTGGTTGACAAACCCTTATCAGAAAAAAGGCTGTGAAATGTTAATTGGCCCCTTTTGGCCAGAAGATGATGTAAATCACCTAAGACTTGTGTATACAATTAGGTATGCAGAGAGAAAAGCCTGGTTTTGATAAGACTCTGGACTGCTAACGCTGCATAACTTTGTGTTACCCATTGATCTCCATGTTTTATCAAAAGTATAAAAGGCCTTCTGAACAATAGAGGCCTGAGCCAGTCGCTGGACTGGTTTCCCCTGTGTCTCTCTCTCTTTTTCCCTCCTTTTCCTCTTTAATTTCAGGCTGAATCTGGGGTGCTGAGGCTCGCCAAGTCTACTTACTTGCCCTGGCTGTTAAGACCCACGCGAAAGGGAGCCTAAGGCGAGGCACCCTCAGATATTCAAGCGAGCGCCGGTGGCCCAAGGTAGATGGTGCAAATTCCTTGTCTGGAATTTTATTGGTCTTCCGCGTAATCCAAGCTATTCAGCCCTCTTCCTCCACTTAATCTTTCTACTACACTATTGTTTCTTAATCTAATCTTATATTAATAAATAAATAAGTCTTTCCTCGCTGACTCCGTCCACCCTTCGAATTCCCTGGATCCACCAGGGCTGGACCCTGGCAATCACCACCATCCCTCCATGCCAGAAGTCAGTGGACCTAGAGCCACACTTACCTGTCCCGATGATGACCTGATTTCTGGTCCACTTAAAAAGATAAACACTTTCCAAGTGTTAGGTCTTCCTATAAGTGAGAATCAGGAAAATGTTGGCTATGGCTATCAGGGAGGGAAAAGGGAGGGGTGGATAAATTGGGAGATTGGGAGTGACATATACACACTATTATACATAAAAGTGACAATAAGGACTTACTGTATAGCATGGGGAGCTCTACTCAATACTCTGTAATGACCTATATAGGAAATAATCTAAAAAAGAATGGATATATATATATGACTGATTCATTTTACTGTGCACCTGAAACTAACGCAAGATTGTAAATCAACTATAAACCAACACAATTTTTTTTGTTTTTAAAGACAGAAAGTGGGAAGGGAGGACTTCCCATTGTCAAGACTGAGGCATCTTTGGTGGGGTCAGCTTCTATCCCTCTCCCACATCCAGGAAGAGCACAGGTTGTTCAGTCACTTGAGTTCACTGAGTAAGCAGCTAACACTGCTGGATTCAGTTGGTCTCTGGCTCACCCCACTTGCTTAAGGAATTAATGTCATTCATTTAACATGGTCACTAGTCAGTGATTATCTATCTTTGCTCTCATGGCTGTAGAGAGTTCTTAAGTTTCTGACTAATCAGAAATCATCTGATTGATTAAAAGTTAAGATGGTCCCAGAGCCAAGAGTCAGGGAGAATCTTTGCTCCAAATGATCTGAAATGTCTCCAGCCAGTGGAGCATCACGACCCTCTGATGAGTGGCCTTTGTTAACAAGTCCACCTTTTGCTTTCCCACGTCTCTCTGTACAGCCCAACTTGTTCCTAATCAGGGAGTATTGATCTTCTCACACTTATTTGTTTATTAAATTGACATTTATAACAAACATTCAGACACCAAAAGTAATATCTACCATCTTGATATATTATCTTAATTGAATGTCAAATCCAAGGATTCCATTTTCAGCAGTAAATAAAAGAGCCCAAAATGACTCTTGGTGAAAATGTTCTCCCTTTCAATCTTTCCTTTCTCCTGAACATTGTCTATAACACTTGCTTCTGACCACTTTATTGTGAAATTGCAAACTCAAGCTAGTGTAGTTTCCAATGCATGTAAAGCACAAAGAAGTCACTGATAACAGACAACATACAACAAATTTATATTAGTGTATGTGGAACCAAGGCATGCAAATGATTACTTGAAAACATCTGCCTATGAACAATTTTAAAGTTCTAGAGAAATATCATAGGTGCTTAGTCACTCAGTTGTGTCCGACTCTTCAAGATCCTTTGGATTGTAGCCCAGTCCACCAGGTTCCTCTGTCTATGGGTTTTTTTCCAGGCAAGAATACTGGCATGGCTTGCCATTTCCTCCTGTAGGGGATCTTCATGACCCAGGGATGGAACCCAAGCCTCCTGTCTCTCCTGAATTGCAGGCAAATTCTTGACCCACTGAGCCACTGAGGCGTCCCTTTCTCTTAGAGTTCTATAATCTAAATCAATAGTCTTCTAATTAGATCTCTCTGGATTAATACAATTTGAATCAATAGAGTGTATAGATATGTCATTTCTTATATACTTCCATGTTAAGTCCATGAAATTAATTCATTAAGAAATATTCAAATCAAATGGAGATCTTTTTCTCCAAAATTCTGCAGTAAAATACCAATGATTTTTTTTCTGTTTGTTCATTACTTTATAAATCTATTTTCAAATTTATGTGTGTATATATATATATGTATATATGACATATAATCTTAGAAAATGCATACCTTTCCAGAAACATTTCTGTTCAAAGATAAGCCAGAAAAAAATAGAAATTATACTTTCTTTTTATAATAAGATTGTGGTGTGTTATATATAATTTTAAATATATACAAACTATGATTGATAGTGGAGAAGGCATTGGCAACTCTTGCCAGTACTCTTGCCTGGAAAATCCCATGGATGGAGGAGCCTGGTAGGCTGCAGTCCCTGGGGTCTCGAAGAGTCGGACACGACTGAGAGACTTCACTTTCACTTTTCACTTTCATGCATTGGAGAAGGAAATGGCAACCCACTCTAGTATTCTTGCCTGGAGAATCCCAGGGATGGAGGAGCCTGGTGGGCTGCCGTCTATGGGATCGCACAGAGTTGGTCACGACTGATGCGATTTAGCCTCAGCAGCAGCAACAGCATGATTGATAAAATGGAGTTGTAAGATAGCATCTTTAAGAGTAATTAGCATATATCTTAATTGCTTACTGTTTTTTGTCCTTCTAGCACTGAAATTTGCTAGTTCTTTTTTACTGAGATATAATTGACACATTGTATTAGTTTCAGGTATTCACCATAATGATTTGATAAATGCATATATAATGAAATGATTGCTAAAATAAATCTAGGTAACATTCATCATCACACATAGCTTCAATTTTTTTTTCTTGTGATGAGAACTTTTAAGATCTATTCTATTAGTAACTTTCAAATATACCATAGAATATCATTAATTGTAGTCACCATGCTGTACATCACATCCTTATAAAAGTACATCAGAACTTATTTATTCTTTTACCATTTGAGCCACTAGGGAAGCTATAACTGGAAGTTTGTATTTTTTATCCACCTTCATCCATTTCCCAAATAATGTTTTCTACTACTTAATGACAGCTATATATATTAATACAATTTCCTATAGCTCAATGTTTTCCTGACACCCTTCCTGTTAATCAAGCAACTGTATACTTGCTGTCCTATTAACCTTGTGATGTTCGTGCATGCATGCTAAGTAACTTCAGTCATATCCAACTCTTTGCAACACTGTGGACCATAGCCTGCCAGGCTCCTTTGTCCATGGGGTTCTCTAGGCAAGAATGCTGGAGTGGTTTGCCATGCCCTCCTTCATAGGATCTTCCCTACCCAGGGACTAAACCCACATCTCTTACATCTCTGGCATTGGCAGGTGGGCTCTTTACCACTAGCGCCACCTGGGAAGCCCAACCTTGTGATAGGTAATAATGCAAACTGATAATATTTCAGTGACATTGATTATGCCTTATTAACTATAGTCCTGCTTACAAGAGAAGACAGCAAAGACACACCCCCATGTCTAGCCTAGAGACACAAAGAGACTACCAAAGCCAACAGATTTCTGGATTCTCTTTTGGGCAGCTCAGCTACATTGGTTGATAATCCTTGAATAATAAATTGATTTTAAACAACATAAACACCAAATCCATTCATTTGGCTCCACTCCCCTACAGCAAATACTGACCATCTCATTAATAAATAAAAACCACAGCTGCTAATGCCTTGGAACAAGACGGCTAATTTACATATCCTGGACTCTGGCAAGGGTTCTCCAGCACGTTTCCCCAAATCCATGGAGGGTTATGTTTTCTCCCAGGCAGCAAAAGGGCAGAAAGACATCTACAGCTCAAACACGAATATTAATAAAGTTGTAAAGTAGCAGATAATTGAGCCATATCAATTATTTATCTAATTATGAGGTTATTAGTCATCTAAAATTACTCGGCGAGCCAACTCCAGAGACTGTGAGATACTAACATACAAAGTATAGTCCAAAATCATCAGGCCTGCAAAACTCCATCTGACAATGCTTCAACATTAATTAACTTTAATATCTCAAGGACGAGCAGAAAAAAATGCAGATATGGGAAAACATTCTATGTGGAAAAACAGGGTCTTTGAAGACTGGTGTTAGAAAGCTTAGTGTTTTTGATAACATGATTCCTTCTCTTTTGGGGGAACCACATCCTTGCTACATGGTGTGAAATGGTTCCCTGGAGATTGGCATCATTTCTTGGAGCAATTTTCAAGTCCAATAACAATACTGAGGTAGGATTAACTGCAAGCCTCAATAGTTGTCCTAATATTTGCATGCAGGTAGTGACTTTTTAAATTATTTCTTTACTTACTTGGCTGCTTTGGGATCTTGGCTGCAGCACTCAGGCTTTTCATTGTATCATGTAGGAATTTTATTGTGGCACCTGGACTCTCTAGTTGAGGCATGAAGGCTTAGTTGCTTTGCAGCATATGGGCTCTTAGTTCCTCAACCAGGGACTGAACTCACATCCCCTGTATTGCAAGGTGTATTCTTAACCACTGGACCACCAGGGAAGTCTCAGTAGTGATATTTTTATTCACTTTGGTAGACAAAATAATAGCCCCATCCAAAGATGTCCACACTCTAAGCCCTAGAAACTGTGAATATGTTTTCCTACATGCAAAAAGGAGTTTGCAGATGTGACTAAGATAAGGATCTTGCAATGAAGGTTATTTTGTATTATTCAGGTATACATAGTATAAACATGAGCGTCCTTATGAGAGAAGCAGGAGAGTCATAGTCAGAGAAGGAAATGTGATAACAAAAGCAGAGGCCAGTGAAAGAGAGAGAAAAATAGAGAGACTTGAAAATGTTATATTACTCTCCTTGAAGACAGGAGGAGGGGCTACAAGCCAACGACTACAGGAGGTCTCTTCAAGCTAGAAAAGGCAAGTGATCCCTATCTCGCACCTCCAGAAGGAACACAGCCTTGCTGACCCATGTTAGACTCCAGACCTCCACAACCAAACAGTAAGGTAATATACTAAGTGGTCATTGTTATAGCAGCGATAGGAACAGATACATTTCCCAGTCTCTCACTAGAATGAATTCATCAGGACCTCAACATTGCATATATCTATTCCATTAGGAATAACAAACTAATTAAATAGCACAACAGTTGTAATATTCCCTGTATACATTTAAGAGAAAGTTATAAAAAAAAAAACAACTCAACAAATAAAGAGTTTTGAAACTCCTGTCATGAAAACTTGAAGAAGTAATCTAAATGTACAAGAGACAAACTGGGTTATCCAGTTGTCCTCTCAGATTCATGGGGACATAAAATAAAGCCTAGAATAAAATTATCAGTATGGAAGAGCTCCATTAGAGGAAGGATAAGAAATTCCTGTAAGATATACTATAGCTTAAAACAGATAGAAGTTTATGATAAACACTGTAAAACCTAAAATATCTGAATGAGAAGTCTAACTGAGGAGAGTGGATGGAGTCCCCTGGGGAACCATACTTATACCTCGTAAGTCAGAGTGGCTGGAGCTGACAGCAACAAAGGAATCTGAGAATTACCAGTTGGAGTATAGTCTTGAGTGGGCTTCCACCGTGGCTCAGTGGCAAAGAATCTGCCTGCAATGCTGGAGATGCTGAAGACATGGCTCTATCCCTGGGTTGGTAAGATCCTCTGCGGAAGGGCGTGGGAACCTACTCCAGTGTTCTTGCCTGGAGAATCCCATGGACAGGGGAGCCTGGTGGGCTACAGTTCATAGGGTGGCATACAATTGGACACAACTGAAGCAATTAAGCAACTGAAGCATAGTCTTGAGTCTTGGGTCCTGAAGATGTAAGTGACTGAAGACTTAGCCCTAGCTTACCATTGGCCCTAATAACATCCTAGGTGAAGTGGAAATATTATGGTAATTGTTCAGAGTACTTAGAAAAATTAAAGAGTTCTTTTCCATTCCAAAATCCAGCAAAATCTTTTATCTCCATTTTTCTTCAAGAATTTTATATTTAATGGAAATCAAAATGACTCTAATATACTGATACTGTACTATGGATAGTCCAATATCTTTCAAAAAATTTTTTTTTAATTTTTATTTTTACTTTATTTTGCTTTACAATACTGGTTTGCTTTACAATATTGGTTTTGCCATACACTGACATGAATCCACCACGGGTGTACATGCGTTCCCAGACATGAACCCCTCTCCCACCTCCCTCCCCGTAACATCTCTCTGGGTCATCCCCATGCACCAGTCCCAAGCATCCTGTATCCTGCATCGGACATAGACTGGCGATTCATTTCTTACATGATAGTATACATGTTTCAATGCCGTTCTCCCAAATCATCCCACCCTCTCCCTCTCCCTCTGAGTCCAAAAGTCTGCTCTACACATTTGTGTCTCTTTTGCTGTCCTGCATACAGGGTCATCATTGCCATCTTTCTAAATTCCATATATATGTGTTAGTATACTGTATTGTGTTTTTCTTTCTGGCTTACTTCACTCTGTATAATCGGCTCCAGTTTCATCCATCTCATTAGAACTGATTCAAATGTATTCTTTTTCATGGCTGAGTAATACTCCATTGTATATATGTACCACAGCTTTCTTATCCATTCATCTGCTGATGGACATCTAGGTTGTTTCCATGTCCTGGCTATTATAAACAGGGCTGCGATGAACATTGGGGTATATGTGTCTCTTTCAGTTCTGGTTTCCTCAGTGTGTATGCCCAGCAGTGGGATTGCTGGGTCATAAGGCAGTTCTATTTGCAATTTTTTAAGGAATCTCCACACTGTTCTCCATAGTGGCTGTACTAGTTTGCATTCCCACCAACAGTGTAGGAGGGTTCCCTTTTCTCCACAGCCTCCAAAAATTTTTGAAAGGTACCTGGGGTGGGGAAAGCTTTGTTTCCTTGGTCAGCTCTAACACCACAGGTCCTCTGAATGGCTGTGTCAACACTAGCTATAGTTTCTATTCCCTAAAACACCACTAATACAACCCACACTTTGTAATCAATGACTTCTGAAGATTTGGGCATAGCTTCCCTGGTGGCTCAGATGGTAAAGAATCTGTCTGCAGTGCAGGAGACCTGGGTTCAATCCCTAGGGAATTGATCTTCTCCAGAGGGAAGATCCTCTGGAAAAGGAAATGGCAACCCACTCCAGAATTCTTGCCTGGAGAATCCCACAGACAGAAGAACCTGACAGACTACAGTCCATGGGGGTCAAAAAGAGTCAGACACAACTGAGTGACTAAGCACAGAGAGTTTTACAGCACATCAAATATCAGTGAACAACTTAAAATTAAATGTTAAGTATAACTATATTGAATTTCCTAGACTACCCAGACAGACCAAGGTTTTCTTCCTCTTCCCAAACCCCTTCTTTTTGCCATGGTCCTTGCCTTTTTTTGATCCTCCAGGAAGCAACTCTAATTCCTGTTACTCTAGGATACAGAGCTAGTCACCTTTTTTGTCAATTGCTCCTACCAAGAGGAACTGTACTGCCTGGCACAATACCCACTACTGTGTTTTTCAAACAAAAGAGCAATGTGCTCCTATGAGTCCTAACTTCTCCCCAGACCACAGGTGCAAACTGTAGGTAGCTTCTAAAAGAGCGACTTAGTCTCCCTGGTACACAAGGAAACAAGCTCTCTGGCCCAGCAGTGATGCACTGGTCAGGCAGCTTACAGCTGAAGTTTATTTCCTCTGCTCAGTGAGCACCTGGACCTCACATTTACAAAGAAAGCCTATACTAGTAGTTGGTTAAGCATCTGTCCCTTCATTGGGGCTTAAGAGATTTGATAGTAAATCACACAACTTCCGGAGAAGCCAATGGCAACCCACTGCAGTACTCTTGCCTGGAGAATCCCAGGGATGGGGGAGCCTGGTGGGTGCCGTCTCTGGGGTCTCACAGAGTTGGACATGACTGAAGCGACTTAGCAGCAGCAGCACACAACTTCTGACAGAACCCATACTAAATCTCAATATTGGACAAACAATCCTTGCTGAGAAAAATTTCTAGGCATATGAAAACATCCCACAGTTTAAAAGTAGTGACCAATTTGAAGAAAGAGCTCAAATGCCACCCTCTGCAAAGAACTAAAATAGAAGCACAGCTATTTTATCAAAGAAATTTTAATTGGTATCTAATTCCCATTTTTAAAGGAGATGTAACATCTGTTAAGCTAAAGGAATCACTCATGAAAATCTAACAACTATATGGATACATTTCTCCTCAGTGTCAGTAAATCCTAGAAGTAATTTGGACTTCCATAAACTGATGAGGGGAATAATTGCACTGTATTGTACCCAATAATTTCACTGTTTTTTTAGCCAAATTTTCATTTGTACTTAGTGGGAACCAAAACAAAAATTGAACATGGGAAAGTTTTAAAGTATTTCATTTATGTCATTTCTTTAAAAAAAGAAACATGAAAAAATATTCAAATAAACTGAGTAAAAGAACTCATGATAAATAAAAATCGTGCATACAAAAACACATGGTGTTGAGTTTAGAAATTAGCAAACCAAAGTGGAATAACTCAGCAATTCTCAATGATATATAAAGAAATAAAAGGCTATAATATGCCACATTGAGAGAGATATTGTTAAACTGCTCTTTTGTAGGAGCCCAGAAATAAAAAATTTGTAGAGTGCTCTTGGTGATTTCAAAGTACAGGAGTGGGAACTTCAGGGTTTTTTTTTTTTTTTTTTTCAGCATAAGGATATGTGGTTTGGAAATAGGAGTGATATGGAGGACATAATCTATTTTTTTAAATTTATGAATCTAATGAAATATTTTTGAGGAATTTTTTTAAAAAATATTTATTTTTAATTGCTTTACAATATATGGTTTTTGCTATATATCAATATGAATCATCCATGGATACACATAATTATTTTAAATTCTATATTTCTCATCTCTTAGGAATAAGAGATGATAGCTAATGTTTCATTCATTTCATTGATCTAAAAACATCATTGAAAACCTGTATTCTGCCAGGCTACTTACTAAATCATGGGGATAAGTAATGACCAAAACAGGCCCAATCCTGGAATTCAAGGTCTAGGGATAGAGATCAAGAAAGTGGATGGACAGACTGAACAGAGTTCAGTGATCCAAGGAGATCAAGGAGGGAATGTTAGGGGAGCTTCAGGGAGGCTGAAGTACTGGCCAGAGAAGTCAAACTAATATCTGATCTGCTTTTTACTCATAAATAATATGTTGTTGTTTTTAGTTGCTAAGTCAACTCTGACTTTTTGCTGTCCCATGGACTATAGCACACAGAGGCTGTCCATGGGATTTCCCAGACAAGAATACTGCAGTGGGTTGCCATTTCCTTCTCCAGGAGATCTTCCTGACCCAGGGATTGAAACTGAGTTGTCTGCACTGCAGGCAGATACTTTACCACTGAGCCACCTGGGAAGCCTCTAAATAATCTGTTTAGATACAACCTAATAATATCTTTTTCTCTCATTCTAGTTCACTATTAACGGTCTTCTAGTTCTAATACCTGATTAAAACCAATCGATTAGGTAGAATAGAAAAAGTCTGCCTACCATTTAGAGAGAAGTGAGTCTGAGAACTGAAAACAACCAATAAGCCAACAAAGGAAGTTGATGCAGGTCCCCCAAAGCACCCCTATCTTGGAATTATTTAAAGAGAAAAAAAAATCATCTTACATATCTCAATATTTTTCAAAGCCAGCAATAAGAGTTCATCATATCTGCCATGGACATTGAATAAAAGGCTAAATACTGCTGTCACTTCTTATTAAGTGTATAGCAAAGGATAATCTTGGTGGTAAGGATACATTTCCTAAAAGGTGTTTGAGAAAAGGAGTTGTCTTCCTTCAGCCCCTGAGTTGTATCCTTGGGCTGACATGCATATCTGTTGTGAGCTTCTGAAGGTGTGCTTTGCCTGGATTCTTTGGGGTTACTCGTCTTGGAAACGACCCAGAACTTCTCTATCATAATTTCCTCAGCGAGATGTCGCTCCCTCCTCACAGACTTCAGAAGGAAAGAAGAATACAGTGCAGGCTGTGCTCCCTTTAGGTACCCGCTGTTTGTTTATCTCAATACAATCACAAATTTCTATGGATATGATGATTTTATTGAGGAACTGGTGTGACAAAAGTAATTGCCAAGGTATTAAGGGATATTTCAAAATAAGTACTGCAAGTTGCATTTGCCTACCTTCCAGTCCAATGGGGACAGAACATCAGTGCAAGAAAAAGGCACCTTTCACTCAAGTGAAACATACTTCCATTTCTGGCTCCCTTCCCTGTCTGGAGACTCATTACCTTTCTGGAGAGTGTCTCCGGTTCACATCTGAACATTGCCGATCCCTCCCCTCCTTTCAGAGAAACCCCAGTTGTTAATCTGTGTATCAGCATACAGATTTGAGAAAATCTGAGTACTGATTTGCTTCAGTACATTTTCCAAAGCATAAGTAATTCCTACTACAATAGTACCACAGAAAAAGGAGGGCAGAGGAGGATGGCTACAGAACAAGCTAGGATGAACGTGACATTCAGTGCCAGTCTGGACCCTGTGATGTCTCATTAGTGTGAGGGGCAAAGATGACTGCTCACTCTTCTTAATCATCCAAATGGTAACTCTTAAGTCAAATACAAACACCACTTCCAAAGGCAAACCTTGCATTTCCTGAGACAGAAAAGTCAAAATCCACCAAGAAGATAAACAGTTTCTTAACTGCCCTCTAGTGTGTTCAGCTTCTTATACCCTCTGCACAGGTAGTACTTAACATGTATGTGTTACCTGGCCAGAGCAGGACTGTTCTCCATTGTTTCATGCTGCTCACACAGGGCCCATCTGTGTCACTCCTATGTGTGAGATGTGGCCTGTTACAGAAGCATCCTCATTCCCTTTACCACTCTTCTCTAACAGTAAATACCCAGTAGAAGTTTTACATGTAAAGATCTTACTTTTGGGGACCAATTTGCCTCTTAAGACAATTCAAAATTTTGACCCTGGCTTTCTCAAAGGTACTCTGATGCCTTTGCACTGGCATCTGAAGTGCATTTGGTTTAATCTAAGAAGTAACATATATGAGCTTTCTTATTCTTCTTACTGCTGCTAAGTTGCTTCAGTCGTGTCTGACTCTGTGCGACCCCAGAGACGGCAGCCCACAGGCTCCCCCATCCCTGGGATTCTCCAGGCAAGAACAATGGAGTGGGTTGCCATTTCCTTCTCCAATGCATGAAAGTGAAAAGTGAAAGTGCTCAGTTGCTAAGTCATGTCTGACTCTTAGCAAGCCCATGGACTACAGCCTACCAGGCTCCTCCATCCATGGGATTTCCAGGCAAGAGTACTGGAGTGGGTTGCCATTTCCTTCTCCAATTCTTCTTACTAGAAAGATAATTATATGCATACTACCCATCCCAAGATATCCTTGCAATTATTGAAGAAAGACAAGGCTTTATGGAAGGAAGATGTTTTCAGAATCTTGGGATGGGCCAAGGACCATGACATCCTTATGAGCTGAATATATGCTCTCCAGGTTAAATGATACACTTTTTGTTGGTTAAAAAGCACTGCTAACCCCAACTTCAGAATCATGAAGGACTGAGCAAGGGCCCTGTGAACAGCATTAACTAATGATACACAACAGAGCTTTCTTGGGAAATGACAGTTATCCCAAGAAGAGAGTATGCTGGAAGGCCCTCCTTAGTATGTGTAATTCTATTCGTCCATGCAGCAAAGACTTCAGATATTTCCAGCCACGAAGGAGAGATGTGTTCCCCTCACTAAATTCTTTTCAGAGATGGTCCCAGCAAGTTACAAAGAGATCAGTATTTTTCAATTTGACATTCTATTCAACTAGATTTGGCTTAATATTATACTCTAATAAGGTTAGATGCACTTTAGTTTTACTGGAAAGCTCTTGGTTATAATCCTAATTATCATTATAGAATTCAAGTTTTGTTAAGCCATTAGCAATGCCTTATCAGATTAATTTGACACTTACATTTTATCTTTAAAAGGAAAATGACTCTAAGATAAGCATATGAACCTTATAGGAGTAAAGGCCCCCAAATATAAGGTCCAGAATTGAAGAAGAGGATTATGTGAGAGCCATGTGAGAGGTTGATTTGGGATTTGGCAGAGGACCCATTCAGCTATAACCTGAAGATAAAGAGATACAGAGGAAAATCAAAAGCTAACTGGTAAGGGAGAAGTATGTAAATAGGGCTGTGAGTTGGAGACAGCCTTATTAATTTTCAGGGGAAACTTGTATACAGTATCATGAACAAAGAACACTTACATTACAGATTCTGTAGAGATCCACTGAGGAATAGAAAAGAAAAAAGGAAGAAAACAAAATATAACCAAAGCCAAATCCAGTGCCGTTCAAAGAGTTGCGTGTATGTGAGCCCATCCACGCTTAAACTCACACACGCCTTAAAGCTGGAAGCTGTCTAGAGCATATACAATACCCATCACTAGAAATCTGTTTATGGTTTTCCTTTTCTAATACAACATCTTTTGCAAAGAACATGCCTCCTGCATTATTTATATTCAGAAGACTTGTATAATAAGGTACAGGTACATTTCCATTACATTGCATGCATTTCTATAAAGGTACTCAATACCAAAACTGATTTGGAGACTAATGAATCTTGTGCGAGGAGGGTGGCTTGGTGACTAAGTTAGGCTGCATGCCATTTTTACATATCACTACATTATTTTTATTGCTAAAACTGCTCTTTCCTACTATTCATTTTAAAGAATAAGCATCCATGCCCTTATTTAAGATTTTCCATCTTCTTAGTGATTCTCAGGATTATTCAGCTAAAAGACACTTTGAAGACTATCAGAAAAGCAAGTTATTGAACTAAATTCATTTCCTTAAAATGACCCTAATGTTTGTCCTAAAAAACCTTTTGTTTGATGGACCCTGTGTGTGTGTGTTTGTGTGTTCACTCTTGGACTCTTGGTGTTGTATATTCTTTGAGTTTGTTGTTGTTTAGTCCCGTATCATACAGAGTATTTTCACTGCCCTAAAAAATCTCCCGTGTTCTGCTATTCCTCACTCCCCCTCAACTGCTGGCAAATATTGACTTTTTCAAGGTCTCCACAGTTTTGCTTTTTGAAGACTATCATATAGTTAAAATCATAGCATACAAACACTTCATATTGGCTTTTTTTAACTAGTAAGATTCATTTAAGTTCTCTCCATGCATTTTCATCACTTGATCTTTTTTTCAAAGTTGAATAATATCCCATTGTCAGTATTTACCACTGTTTATATATCCATTTACTTACTAAAGTGTGTCTTGACTGCTTCCATATTTTGGCAATTATCGATAAACAATACTATGCAGATTTGTGTGGACACATATTTTCAGTTCTTCCAGGTTAATACCAAGGAATGTGATGGCTGGAGCTTAGGGCAAGGGTATGCTTACATAACTCCTAGTGACCCCACGGGCTGCAGCTTACCAGACTTCTCCGTTCATGTGATTTTCCATTTATATATATATATAAAGGGAGAAGGCAATGGCAACCCACTCCAGTACTCTTGCCTGGAAAATCACATGAACGGAGAAGTCTGGTAAGCTGCAGTCCATGGGGTCGCTAGGAGTTGGATACAACTGAGCAACTTCACTTTCAGTTTCACTTTGAAGCACTGGAGAAGGAAATGGCAACACTCTCCAGTATTCTTGCCTGGAGAATCCCAGGGATTCCACCAGGGGTAGCCTGGTGGGCTGCCATTTATGGGGTCGCACAGAGTCGGACATGACTGAAGCAACTTAGCAGCAGCAGCAGCATATATATATATAAACGTCCAAACTAACTGCCCTCCAATTCATTCCTATCAGCTCCACGTCTTCGACAGCATTTGGTGCTGTCAGGGTTTCAGATTTTTGGCCTTTCTCACGGGTATGGAGTATATCTCACTGTCGTTTTAATTTGCATTCCCCTGATGTCATATAATATAGAGCATATTTTCCTGTGTTTATTCACCACCTGTACATTTCATTGGTGAGGTACCTCTTAATACTTTTGGCTGATTTTTTAATTGGGTTGTTTGTTTTATTATTGGTGAATTATGAGGGTTTTTTTGTGTACACTTTGAATAACAGTCCTTTATTACATGTATCTCTTGCAAATATTTTCTCTCAAGGTGTGGCTTGTCTTCCAATTATCTTGACATTATCTTTCACACAACAGAAAATTTAATTGTAATGAAATTCTGGCTATCTGTGATTTCTTTCACAAATCAGGCCTTTGATGTCATAGCTAACTAGCAACATATCTGGGGTCACATAGGTTATCTCCTGTGTTATCTTCTAGGAGTATATATTTTTGTGTTTTATGTTTAGGTCTGTGATCTACTTTAAGTTAATTTTTGTGAAGGGCATAAAGTCTGTTTCCAGATTCAATTTTTTGCATGGGGATTTCCAGTTCCTCTAGCACCACCTTTTGAAGAGATCATTGTATATAGTCTTTACTTCCTTTAGCAAAGACTGATTTGCCATATTTAAGTGGATCCATTTCTGAGATCATTACTCTGTCCCATTGATCTATTTGTTTAGCCTTTTACCGGTACCAATCTGTCTTGATTATTATAACTTTATAGTAAGTCTTAAATTCAGACAGTGTGAGGCCTCCAATGGTGTTCATCTCCTTTAATACTGTGTTGAAATACCTGAATTGTTTTCTAGTCCATATAAACTTTAGAATCAGTTTGTTGATATCCCCAAACTCATTTGCTGGAGTATGTATCCATTCTGTCTGACTTCTTTCCCTCACCATAATTCACCCACATTTATGTATCAGTTGTTCATTCTGTTTTGTTTGTTTTTTTTCTTTTTGTAATTGCATTGTTGTTTCATTTCCTTTGAAAATTTTTACTGGAACAAAGCTGATTTAAAATATTATATGAATGCATGTATATGGGATCTAGAAAAATGGTACTAAGGAACCTATTTTTGTAGGACATCAGTGGAGATGCAGACACAGAGAACAAACTTGTAGACACAATGAGGGAAGGAGAGGATGGGACAAATTGGGAAAATAGTATGGAAACATATACATTACCATATGTAAAACAGATGGCAAATGAGAATTTGCCATGTGACACAGGGAGCTGAACTCAGTGCTCCATGGAAACCTAGAGGTATGGGATGAGGTGGGAGATAGGAGGTAGTTCAGAAGGGAAGGGACATATGTATCCCTGTGGCTTATTCATGTTGATGTATAGCTGAAACCAACACGATGTTATAAAGCAATTATCTTCCAATAAGCCAACATTGCAATTCTGCACTAAACTGTACAATTGATTGTGATCTATTATCCTTTTTATATGCTGTTAATTTGATTTAATGATACTTTATTTGAATGTTTATAATCAATACTCATATTATACCCAAGTGTTTATTGTTGTTATTTTTATGTCTTTGTCTTATTTTGGTATCAGGCCTCATATACAGAGTTGGGAATATTCTCACCTTTTCAATTTTCTAGATCACTTTGTGTATAACTGATTTAATTTCTTCCTTAATTACTTGGTAGAATTCACAAGTGAAAACATCTGGGCCTGGGGTTCGCTTTGCAAAAGGTTTTAACTATCAGTTCAGTTCAGTTCAGTTCATTTCAGTCGCTCAGTCATGTCCGACTCTTTGAGACCCCATGAACTGCAGCATGCCAGGCCTCCCTGTCCATCACCAACTCCTGGAGTTCACTCAAACTCATGTCCATCGAGTCGGTGATGCCATCCAGCCATCTCATCCCCTGTTGTCCCCTTCTCCTCCTGCCCCCAATCCCGAATTTGATTTATTTAATAGATAACAGGTCTATTTGAATTATCTATCTCATCTTTGAGTGAGCTCTGATAGTTTATGTCTTTCAAGGGATTTGTTTATTCCATCTAAGTTGCCAAATCTTTTGACATAAATTTGCTTGTAATATTTTACATTATCCTTTTAATATTTCTTAGAATATGTAGTGACATCAAATGTCATCCTGATATTAGTAATTTAAATTTCTCTCCTTTTTCCTTATTAGCCTGTCTAAGGTTTTATAAAGTTTATTGATCTGAAAAAACCAGACTTTGATTTACCTGATTCTCTATTATCTTTCTTTTCAGTTTTTCAGTGAATTCAATTTTGGTTTTTATTATTTCCTTTATTTTGCTTACTTTGGTTCAGTTTGCTCTTATTTATTTAGAAGCTTAGGTCGTTGATTTAAAACTATTCATATTTTCTAATATAGGCATTTAGTGCTAAAATTTTCCCACTAAATACTGCTATAATGATATCCCGCAATGTTTATATGATGAGTTTTCATTTTTCATTCAGTTCAAAATATGTTCTAACTTCCCTTTTACCCCTTGGTCTGTGGGTTATTTAGAAATGTCTTATATCATTTTCAAACAAGTAGAATTTCCAAGAAAGTTTTCTGTTGTTGATTTCTAATTTAAATTTATTGTGGTGTGAAAACAATTTTGTATGACTTGAATCCTTTTTTAATTTTATTGAGGCATTTTTTTGTGGGCAAGAATGTTGTTTATTCTGAAAAATATATGTGCCCTTGAAAAAAGAATGTGAGTTCTGTTAGTTAGAGTGTTCTGTAGATGTCAATGTGTTAGTTTGCTGATACTTAGGTACCGGAGAAGCTCTTCGACTCTCTACACTCTTCAGTGGGAATGCATCAAACATATACCTTGAGACATCACATCATAACAACTGATCCAATACTAGGGAGTCAGAGAAGCCTTCCTGACATGTGATGTCATCATCTGACCTGTAAAAGTCAAACTTTGCAGGTGGGTACATATATTTGTGTTAGAAAGAACAGTACACACTCAGCAAACTACCAATTGTGCAGTGTAATTTAAACTTAAAATAAGAAAATGTTCAGAAAAATGTCAAGATGCTGAACTTGAAGAAAAAAAAGGAAGTTGAACAGATCATTAGTAAATTTCTGCTATTTTCAGGTGCAAAGGGAAAGAAATGCATTTTAAAGAATGGTTTGGTGGTATGCAAATAAATGCAGGAAACCCATTAGGAGACTTTGCATAGAGCTTGCTTTTAACATACAGAATCTGAGTTTTTATGGGATGCAAGTCCTAGCCATCCCATCCCCTTCTCACTTTACAACCAAAGAATGAGAATACCTATCTGAATTCATCATCTTCACAGGCATTGATGAGACAACAATGCTACTAGAAAATTACCTATCCTTCTTTTGGCACTAAGTCTTTTAGAAATCTCTGTCTTCTTCCCAGGACTTATGGAGATAAAGACTTGGCCCAGTATCTGTCTCCTATCATCACGAGATAATATCATTCGCTTTCTTTGAGCCAGCTTCTCCCTCTATCTGACATCTCATTGTCAGTCTCACTCTCTTTCTCATTGCTTTTCCTCCTACATTGCTGACCCAGATAATTTATGCTAGCTGCCACAACATATCACTTTTGAAATCTCAGTAGCTGAACACAACACAGATTTATTTCTGGATCATGGGGTCCTGTAGGACAGGGCATAGTGGGAAAACAAAAGAATTGAGGAAGCATCCTAGCTGTAACTGCCTTTGGCTGGCAGCAACTTCCACTCACGCACCATCCACCAGAACCAGTAAGCAGTCATCAGCCCTCAGATTAATGGCAAGGGAGGCTGAGAAATATGAATACATACATGGACAATTGCTTTTCTCTCCTGAAGAAACTTGTGTGCCTGCTTTGGAGTCTCTCTCTCTCCCTCATAAACATATTTGCTTAGAGTATTTTGCAACTTCCAGTTGTTTTCTATATTTGCATATGCATTAATTCATTTAAATTCTCTTAACAACCCTGAGACATAGACTTTGTTGAGTGTGAGTACTCTGCCTAAAATCACAACAGCACTCAAGAAGTGGACCAAGTTTTTAACTGGGAGCTCTTATCTCTAAACTCTCTTAGTGACTTCTCATACTTCAGCCTCTTCAGTTTGCATCAGAGTCACCTGGATGACTGTCAAAGTACAGATTCCTGAGCTCCACCCCAAGTGTTTCTGATTCACTGGGTCTATGGTACCCAAGAATCTGCCTTTCTAACAAGCTTACATTGCTGATATTTCTGGTCTTTTAAAAATGTACCCTAAAATCTTCTCTCCTCTTTTTTTCTTTCTTACTAAGAAATATCTTAGTAACTTACTAACTTCATAACCCATTAATAAATATATATAGATATATACATTAGGATGCTTTTGATATTTCTCCTATAACATGTGCTCAACTGAGCCATAAGTAAATTGGAGTTTGGCTAAAACTTGAAAGGATAGGATATAGGCTAATAGACTATCTTAGAATCCTCTGTTAATAAAAAGGAGAAAAAATCAGAAATTTACATATGAGGTGGTAAAAAAATAAATATTTGCTAATTGCAGTGCTTGCTGGTATTTTGAAAACTGACCTTAAAGGACAAGTAATGATAGTTAATACTGGTGGATGCTGGGGCTTCCCGAGTGGCTCAGTGTTGAAAAATCTGCCTGCAATGTATGAGACACAGGTGACACGGGTTTGATCCCTGGGTCGAGAAGTTCCCTTGGAGGAGGAAATGGCACCCCACTGCAGTATTCTTGCTGGGAAAATCCCATGGACAGAGGAGCCTGGTGGGCCACAGTCCACGGGGCTGCAGAAAATCAGACATGACTGAGCACATAGGCAGCAGTGGATGCTAGGGCAGCAGTCATAACCTCGCTCTGCCTAGCATCTACTGGAAGAAGCAGATACGGTCATTATCCTGACTTTAGAAGTGGGGAAATTGAGTCTGCAAAGGTGAATTTATTTGCTGACAGCTCCAGGCTGAGTTTAGATGAAGACAACTAGGTGTCAGATCCCAGCAGCTTAAGTATCACATAGTGTGATGGCAAAACAGAAACAAAAAAATTATGTAAGAAGTTTAACCTTGGACCCCTACTAGCCAATACCCAAAAGCTGACAAAAACACTATAAGAAAACAAACACAGACCAATATCTCTTCAGAATAGAGATGCAAATATACTCAACAGAATACCAACAAACCAAATCTAGCAACAAATAAAGAGGCTTACACACTCTTTTTCTTGAGACCAGACTTTTCATGCAGGGTTGTCTTCCATCACAGCAGCCTCCACAAGTGAAGGACTATAGTGTTACCATAATAAAGTACTGAAAGGAAAAAACTCTTTCCAAATCAGGAATCACTTGAGGATGGGACATGCTGTCAGCAATGTTTGCAGACTCCTCATAGTCCTCTTTTCTGGCGAGATTTTCTTTCCACAGGCCAACATGCAGAGCAGAAGCCAGCCTGTGGGTGTGGAGGAAGTGACACCCGTGGCCAGGCCTCTTCTTTTTCGAAGAAGACACTGCCAGCCTTTTCCCCCTAAGCCTCCCATCTGGCCCAACCCACAAGGAGCCCTGGTGTACGTGTTCTCCATTTAGAGGGGAAGGAGAGCAGGAACAGTTTTTCCTTCCTTTCTGCCCATGCCTCTGGCAGGCACAACCACGGCCCATCTGTTCTCTTCTCAGATTCAGCCCACCCTTGATCTTTCTTTTTCTTCTAGACTTCACACTTTCCAGAAGAACAGAATGATTACCAGCTACTCCTCCTTAGCCATCAACTTCTCAGACGGTCTGAAATGTCCCCTCCCTCTACATTGCAAACCTCAGTTTCTAAAAGTAGAAACCCCCAGGGACAACAAAAGCACCAATTAATACTTATGTATAGATAACTCTTCTTAATATTGCACCCACTATATGTGAAATAATCAATAATAATTATAACAATAATAAATGCACAAGCAACTGACTTTTTCAGTATCCAAACTAGCTTTTTCTAACATGTACAATGAGAACAATTAACAGAGATTTTTTTGGATATTCCTCACTTATTGCCCCAAAAGCCACCTGTCGTCTTTAAATTTTAAGAGTCACAATGTGGGATATTTTCTGACCAATTTGATTATTTTTGTACTGTTTCCTAAGGTCTGTTTCCCCAGGATCCTGTTTTAGCACTTTGCTCCTAAGGAAAATCTAGAAAGCTGAGGTGGAGATGCTTTCTCGGTGAGAGGTAAGCTGACCTTGACTCAGCTCCACGGTGACAGCATGAAACTGAATAAACATCAAGTTTCCCTACGAGTGCATAGATCTTCACAAGCCAGATAATCATGGTGATGTGATCACTCACCTAGAGCCAGACCTCCTGGAATGTGAAGTCAAGTGGGCCTTAGAAAGCATCACTATGAACAAAGCTAGTGGAGGTGATAGAATTCCAGTTGAGCTATTTCAAATCCTGAAAGTGATGCTGTGAAAGTGCTACACTCAATATGTCAGCAAATTTGGAAAACTCAACAGTGGCCACAGGACTGGAAAGGTCAGTTTTCATTCCAATCCCAAAGAAAGGCAATGCCAAAGAATGATCAAACTATTGCATAATTGCACTCATCTCACATGATAGTAAAGTAATGCTCAAAATTCTCCAAGCCAGGCTTCAGCAATATGTGAACTGTAATCTTCCAGATGATCAAGCTGGATTTAGAAAAGGCAGAGGAACCAGAGATTAAATTGCCAACATCCACTGGATCATCAAAAAGCAACAGAGTTCCAGAAAAACATCTACTCTGCTTTATTGACTATGCCAAAGCCTATAACTGTGTGGATCACAATAAACTGTGGAAAATTCTGAAAGAGAAGGGCATACCAGACCACCTGACCTGCCTCTTGAGAAATCTGTATGCAGGTCAGGAAGTAACAGTTAGAACTGGACATGGAGACCAAAGAAAGCAGGAGTGGCAATACTCATATCCAATAAAATAGACTTTAAAACAAAGGCCGTGAAAAGAGACAAAGAAGGCCACTACATAATGATCAAAGGATCAATCCAAGAAGAAGATATAACAATTATAAATATATATGCACCCAATATAGGAGCACTGCAATATGTAGGACAAATACTAACAAGTATGAAAGGGGAAATTAACAACAACACAATAATAGTGGGAGACTTTAATACCCCACTCACACCTATGGACAGATCAACTAAACAGAAAATTAACAAAGAAACGCAAACTTTAAATGATACATTAGACCAGTTAGACCTAATTGATATCTATAGGACATTTCACCCCGAAACAATGAATTTCACCTTTTTCTCAAGTGCTCATGGAACCTTCTCCAGGATAGATCACATCCTGGGCCATAAATCTAACCTTGATAAATTCAAAAAAATCGAAATCATTCCAAGCATCTTTTCTGACCATAATGCACTAATATTAGATCTCAATTACACGAGGAAAACTATTAAAAATTCCAACATATGGAGACTGAACAACACGCTTCTGAATAACCAACAAATCACAGAAGAAATAAAAAAAAAAAAATCAAAATATGCATAGAAACTAATGAAAATGAAAACACAACAACCCCAAACCTGTGGGACACTATAAAAGCAGTGCTAAGAGGAAAGTTCATAGCAATACAGGCATACCTCAAGAAACAAGAAAAAAGTCAAATAAATAACCTAACTCTACACCTAAAGCAACTAGAAAAGGAAGAATTGGAGAACCCCAGAGTTAGCAGAAGGAAAGAAATCTTAAAAATTAGGGCAGAAATAAATGCAAAAGAAACAAAAGAGACCATAGCAAAAATCAACAAAGCCAAAAGCTGGTTCTTTGAAAGGATAAATAAAATTGACAGACCATTAGCCAGACTCATCAAGAAGCAAAGAGAGAAAAATCAAATCAATAAAATTAGAAATGAAAATGGAGAGATCACAACAGACAACACAGAAATACAAAGGATCATAAGAGACTACTATCAGCAATTATATGCCAATAAAATGGACAACATGGAAGAAATGGACGAATTCTTAGAAAAGTACAATTTTCCAAAACTGAACCAGGAAGAAATAGATAATCTTAACAGAGCCATCACAAGCACGGAAATTGAAAATGTAATCAGAAATCTTCCAGCAAACAAAAGCCCAGGTCCAGATGGCTTCACAGCTGAATTCTACCAAAAATTTAGAGAAGAGTTAACACCTATCCTACTCAAACTCTTCCAGAAAATTGCAGAGGAAGGTAAACTTCCAAACTCATTCTATGAGGCCACCATCACCCTAATACCAAAACCTGACAAAGAACTACAAAAAAAGAAAACTACAGGCCAATATCACTGATGAACATAGATGCAAAAATCCTAAACAAAATTCTAGCAATCAGAATCCAACAACACATTAAAAAGATCATACACCATGACCAAGTGGGCTTTATCCCAGGGATGCAAGGATTCTTCAATATCCACAAATCAATCAATGTAATTCACCACATTAACAAATTGAAAAATAAAAGCCATATGATTATTTCAATAGATGCAGAGAAGGCCTTTGACAAAATTCAACATCCATTTATGATAAAAACTCTCCAGAAAGCAGGAATGGAAGGAACATACCTCAACATAATAAAAGCTATATATGACAAACCCACAGCAAACATTATCCTCAACGGTGAAAAATTGAAAGCATTTCCCCTAAAGTCAGGAACAAGACAAGGGTGCCCACTTTCACCACTACTATTCAACATAGTTCTGGAAGTTTTAGCCACAGCAATCAGAGCAGAAAAATAAATAAAAGGAATCCAAATTGGAAAAGAAGAAGTAAAAGTCTCACTGTTTGCAGATGACATGATCCTCTACATATAAAACCCTAAAGACTCCACCAGAAAATTACTAGAGCTAATTAATGAATATAGTAAAGTTGCAGGATATAAAATCAACACACAGAAATCCCTTGCATTCCTATACACTAATAATGAGAAAGTAGAAAAAGAAATTAAGGAAACAATTCCATTCACCATTGCAACAAAAAGAATAAAATACTTAGGAATATATCTACCTAAAGAAACTAAAGACCTATATATAGAAAACTATAAAACACTGATGAAAGAAATCAAAGAGGACACTAATAGATGGAGAAATATACCATGTTCATGGATCAGAAGAATCAATATAGTGAAAATGAGTATACTACCCAAACCAATCTACAAATTCAATGCAATCCCTATCAAGCTACCAGTGATATTTTTCACAGAACTAGAACAAATAATTTCAAGATTTGTATGGAAATACAAAAAGCCTCGAATAGCCAAAGCAATCTTGAGAAAGAAGAATGGAAGTGGAGGAATCAACTTGCCTGACTTCAGGCTCTACTACAAAGCCACAGTCAAGACAGTATGGTATTGGCACAAACACAGAAATATAGATCAATGGAACAAAATAGAAAGCCTAGAGATAAATCCTCACACATATGGAAACCTTATCTTTGACAAAGGAGGCAAGAATATACAATGGAGTAAAGACAATCTCTTTAACAAGTGGTGCTGGGAAAACTGGTCAACCACTTGTAAAAGAATGAAACTAGATCACTTTCTAACACCGCACACAAAGATAAACTCAAAATGGATTAAAGATCTAAATATAAGACCATAAAACTCCTAGAGGAGAACATAGGCAAAACACTCTCTGACATAAACCACAGCAGGAACCTCTATGATCCACCTCCCAGAATTCTGGAAATAAAAGCAAAAATAAACAAATGTGACCTAATTAAAATTAAAAGCTTCTGCACAACAAAGGAAAATATAAGCAAAGTGAAAAGACAGCCTTCCGAATGGGAGAAAATAATAGCAAATGAAGCAACTGACAAACAACTAATCTCAAAAATATACAAGCAACTTATGCAGCTCAATTCCAGAAAAATAAACGACCCAATCAAAAAATGGGCCAAAGAACTAAATAGACATTTCTCCAAAGAAGACATACGGATGGCTAACAAACACATGAAAAGATGCTCAACATCACTCATTATTAGAGAAATGCAAATCAAAACCACAATGAGGTACCACTTCACACCAGTCAGAATGTCTGTGATCCAAAAATCTGCAAGCAATAAATGCTGGAGAGGGTGTGGAGAGAAGGGAACCCTCCTACACTGTTGATGGGAATGCAAACTAGTACAGCCACTATGGAGAACAGTGTGGAGATTCCTTAAAAAATTGCAAATAGAACTGCCTTATGACCCAGCAATCCCACTGCTGGGCATACACGCCAAGGAAACCAGAATTGAAAGAGACACATGTACCCCAATGTTCATCGCAGCTCTGTTTATAATAGCCAGGACATGGAAACAACCTAGATGTCCATCAGCAGATGAATGGATAAGAAAGCTGTGGTACATATACACAATGGAGTATTACTCAGCCGTTAAGAAGAATAGAATACATTTGAATCAGTTCTGATAAGATGGATGAAACTGGAGCCGATTATACAGAGTGAAGTAAGCCAGAAAGAAAAACACCAATACAGTATACTAACACATATATATGGAATTTAGAAAGATGGCAATGATGACCCTGTATGCAGGACAGCAAAAAGACACAGATGTGTATAGCGGACATTTGGACTCAGAGGGAGAGGGAGAGGGTGAGATGATTTGGGAGAATGGCATTGAAAGATGTATAATATCATGTAAGAATCGAATTGCCAGTCTATGTCCAATACAGGATACGGCACGCGTGGGGCTGGTACACGGGGATAACCGAGAGAGATGTTGTGGGGAGGGGGGTGGGAGGGGGTTCATGTTTGGGAACGCATGTACACCCATGGTGGATTCATGTCAATATATGACAAAACCAATACAGAATTGTAAAGTAAAATAAAAAATAAATAAATAAATTTTTTTAAAAAGGGAAAAAAATAAGAGGAATAGAGATGGAGATGTACATAGAGATGGAGATGGAGATATAGGTATATATGTCCATTGCAATTATGGAGGCTAAGTCACACAATCTGACCTGTGGTCTTAAATTGGAGACCCAGGAGAGCCCAGTTTATGGGACTGTGTAAACCCCAGTCCAAGGATCAGAAGAACATACGATGAGATACCTCAGCTCAGCAGTGAGGCAGGAGCAAAGGGGCAAGTGCAGCCTTTCTCCACTTTTTCTTCTATTCAGACCCTCAGTGGATTAGATGATAGTCATTCACACTGAAGAGCAATTCACCTTACTGAGTCCACAGATTCAAATGTAATCTCATCTGGACACCCTTGCAACCTCACAGACATGCCCAGAAAGCAGTGTTTAATCTGGGCATTCTCTAGCCTGTCAAGTTAATGCACAAAATTAGCCATCACAACTGGCAATATTCTATTTCTTAGAATGAGGTTATTTGCCTTATAATAATTCCTAAACTATACATTGTGTGTGTGTTTTTCTGTACCTGTGTCTTATTTTACAATTAAATGTAATACAATAAATACCAGCATGAAGTGAAAACAAAAAAAAAGAACTGGACATGGAACAACAGACTGGTTCCAAATATAAAAAGGAGTACATCAAGGCTGTATATTGTCACCCTGCTTAATTAACTTATATGCAGAGTACATCATGAGAAATGCTGGGCTCAAAGAAGCACAAGCTGGAATCAAGATTGCCAGGAGAAATATCAATAACCTAAGATATGCAGATAACACCTCCTTTATGGCAGAAAGTGAAGAAAAACTAAAGAGCCTCTTGATGAAAGTGAAAGAGGAGAGTGAAAAAGTTGGCTTAAAGCTCAACATTCAGAAAACGAAGATCATGGCATCTGGTCCCATCACTTCATGGCAAATAGATGGGGAAATAGTGGAAACAGTGGCCGACTTTATTTTTAGGGATGCTAAAGCTGAAACTCCAATACTTTGGCCACCTGATGTGAAGAGTTGACAAATTGGAAAAGACTCTGATGCTAGGAGGGATTGGGGGCAGGAGGAGAAGGGGACGACAGAGGATGAGATGGCTGGATGGCATCACCGACTCGATGGACATGAATTTTGAGTGAACTCTGGGAGCTGGTGAAGGACAGGGAAGCCTGGTGTGTTGCAATTCATGGCATGCTCAAAGAGTCAGATGTGACTGAGTGACTGAACTGAACTGAAAATCACTGCAGATGGTGATTGCAGCCATGAAATCAAAAGACGCTTACCCCTTGGAAGGAAAGATATGACCAACCCAGATAGGATATTGAAAAGCAGAGACATTACTTTGCCAACAAAGGTCTGTCTAGTCAAGGCTATGGTTTTTCCAGTATTCATGTATGGATGTGAGAGTTGGACTATAAAGAAAGCTGACCACCAAAGAACTGATGCTTTTGAACTGTGGTGTTGGAGAAGACTCTTGAGCATCGCTTTTACTGCATGGAGATCCAACTAGTCCATCCTAAAGGAGATCAGTCCTGGGTGTTCATTGGAAGGACTGATGTTGAAGCTGAAACTCCAATCTTTTGGCCACCTTATGCGAAGAGTTGACTCATTTGAAAAGTCCCTGCTGTTGGGAAAGATTGAAGGCAGGAGGAGAAGGGGATGACAGAGGATGAGATGGTTGGATGGCATCACCAACTCAATGGACATGAGTTTGTGTAAACTCCAGGAGTTGGTGATGGACAGAGAGGCCTGGTGTGCTGCAGTCCATGGGGTCTCAAATAGTCAGACACGACTGAGTACTGAACTGAAATGAACTGCACAGGTGTCAGTGTTTGGGTAGTTTGAGGAGCTGAGACAGAGTAACCACAGTCCCCAAAAGGGGTCCACAGTCTCCACCACAGTACAAGGTGACGATTGTGTTTGTTAGCTGTGTCTGTGGTAGCACTAACAGACCGTCCCCACTCACCTCATGAATACTTTGAGGCAACAGTAAGTATTAAAGACAGGATGTCAGTCAGCATGTGCTTGGAAACAAACAGTGCTGCCTAGAGGGAAGTATCAAAAAGCTTCAAAAAGCCTCCTAAAACATCTCAATTGGTTGTTTTCTCCAAACCGGAAATGGAATTACACAACTGTGCATCAAACAGGTTAAGGCTTAGTCATCTGGGACAGGGTTGATTTCTACAAATGCATCAAGCTTCCCCAAATCTTCCTGGAGGCTAATTGGCCAGAGTCCCTACTGGTCCTCAAAGGAGGATTCTGTGAAGTCACCATTTGAGCAAATGTCTTGCAGGACATTTACTGCAAGAAGTAAAGCCAAGTTTCCAGGGTAGTGAAGGAGTGGTTGGGGGCAAGTAGGAAAGAGAGTAGATATTTTTTTAACAAGAAATTCAATACTCTCATTTCAAATTTGACATTCTTCTCTTTCTTCATTTAGGCAATAAGTACTGAGTGATCAGCACTTAGTCCTAGTTCTAATCTCTAGCCTCTATAGTACTTGTGTGTATTAGTCACTCAGTCGTGTCTGACTCTTTGTGACGCTATGGACTGTAGCCCACCAGGCTCCTCTGTCCATGGGATTCTCCAAGCGAGAATATTGGAGTGGGTTGCCATTTCCTTTTCTAGGGTATCTTCCTGACCCAGGGATTGAACCCATGTCTCCTTGCATCTCCTGTGCCTCCTGCACTGGCAGGCTGGTTCTTAACCACTAGTCCCCCTGTTATAATCACAGTTTTTCCAATGTACATCTTTTTTTTTTGGCACCAGGGACCAATTTCTTGGAAGAAAACTTTTCTGTGGACCAGCAAGTGGGGGATGGTTTGGGGATGATTCAGGTACATTACATTTATTGTGCACTTATTTCTAATCTAGTACTGCCACTGAGCTGCCGCTGTACCAGTCCACAGCTGGAGGTTGAGGACCCCGATTTAGGTCCATCTTCTTCCCTGGTGGCTCAGACGGTACAGCGTCTGTCTATAATGTGGGAGACCTGGGTTCAAGCCCTGGGTTGGGAAGATCCCCTGGAGAAGGAAATGGCAATCCACTCCAGTACTATTGCCTGGAAAATCCCATGGACAGAGGAGCTTGGTAGGTTACAGTCTATGGGGTCACAAAGAGTCGGACACAACTGAGTGACTTCACATTCACTTTCTTCCCACAAGTACTAATAATAACTCATTTGCATAATTATTCATAGATTACAGACACTTCAGTGTGTACAATCTTAGGTATATTTTGCAACTATCTTGGTGGTGATTCAGTTCATGTTGTTCTCATCACATAGTATAGACACACAGAAATACACACAGACACACAGACACACACACACACACAGATATGTATCTACATAATGTTGCTCGATGTGTTTTCTAGTTCTGTTCTAGGCACTGTGAATGACTAAGAGCCCTTGAAGAGACTTTAATCTGCTCTGAAGAGCTCACATTCTACGAGGGTGAAAGAATATGAACAGACAACCCTTTTCAGTTTGATAAGTGGTAGGAGTTTGTGGGGGAGGAAATAGTTGACACTTTCTAGGGGCAACAGGAAAGAGACTTTGCTGAGAAGGCCACAATCCTTCGAACATAGAATGTTCCACTTAGAAATATCCTAAAGAGCCAGAATAAAAGAGGCTGTCATATTTGAGCTGAATCTCCAAGGAAGAATCAGAGACCCTACCCTCTCTAGCTAGTACTGAAAATCTTCCACTGCCTTAGGAAAGAAAGGCTATGTCTATGCAGATTCTGATCTCAGGTCCTTTCTCTACCATTTGGTCATAGTGAACTTTTTCCTCCAGAATATTTTGATCCTTAAAATATTAGTGCTTCTTTCTATTGGTAGCATTTCCAAAAGGTGAGAAAACCAAAACAAAATGTGAGTTTGAAGTATACAGAGACCACTGTAAGCACCCTAGTTTAAAATCCTTTTGAAAACACAAATAAAATATTTAGGACATGTGGAAATACAGCTCAGACTCTCTAAAGCAGGGATCAGCAAACTACTGCCCACAGGCCAAATTTGACCTGTAGCCTGCTTTTGAAAATAAAGTTTTATTGGAACACAGCCATGTTCGTGGCTGACATATTGTCCATGGATGCTTTCCTGCTACATTTACAGAGTTGAGCAGTAGCGACAGAGACCATCTGGCCTGTAGAGCCAACGCTATTTACTCTCTGGACCTTGTCAGAAAAAGTTTGCCAATCCCTGTTCTAAAGCATGGAAAAAAGATGAGGATATAAAACTCATTATGTTTTAGAGCAGGACTACTCAAAATGTGCTTTGTGCGAAGATGTCAGTTTGTGATTCAACAAACACAGAAATCAAGGACAAATGTTTAGAAACTTCTATAGCAGTTTGACAAAGTAATTTTGATGTCTTTTGAATCTACTAATTATTAAAATATTGGGCTTATATTTTACATTTTATTTGACTAGTTATCATTATTAGTTGTAAAGTCATCCCCTGCAATTTGTTATTATTTTATTAGTGCATCAAGGAACATAATTTTTTTACATATAAAAAAGAGTTCTTTGTATTAGTTTAAATAGCCCTGCCAGAGAGCACAGGTAGCCAAACCTACCCAACCAAGGGTGCAGAATTCACCAACACAAAACGCTCATGGTGTGGTGTCTTTGCTTGCAAAATATGTGACCTGGACTATTTCAATACTTCTGTCTTTTGGTAGCTTGACAGTCATCAACCATGAACCTCATGGGTGCAATGGATGCACTCTTCTGCAGCCAAGTTGAAAGAAGAAACAAAGAAAAAGACATGGATTCTATCCTAACATCAATCATGAATTTGAAGCCATAGAGTTCTTTGGTCTACTGTGTATGTGTGTGACTCAACCTTACAAGAAGAATGGGGAAAAGAGGGTCTATGCATTTTAGAGATAATTTTATAATTTCCAATCACTGCCCTTTATCAATGTATACTTAAATTATGTTGAAATCTGACTTTACAGGTGGCACTAGTGGTAAGGAATCTGCCTCCCAATGCAGGAGATATAGGAGATATGGGTTCCGTCCCTGGTTCAGGAACATCCCATGGAGGAGGGCATGACAAACCACTCCAGTACTTTTGCCTGAAGAATCCCATGGACAGAGGAGCCTTGTGGGCTACAGTCCATGGAGTTGCAAAGAGCTGGACACAACTGAGCAACTGAGCGCACACACACGTAGCAGTAGATATTAAACTGAAAAAAAAAAAAACCTCTTTTCTCCTAGTTTAAAAAGAAAAAAAAATCCTTATAAGATGTAAGATATAAAATATTGATTCTGTGAGCCTGAAAATCACTTATCAGACACTCAAAATCCCTTCAAGTCACGAATAACCATAAACTATTGTTTCCTGTTACTACCGATGATTTAAATGGTTTCGAACGTAGTACAGAATAACATCCGGTTGGACAATAACCCCCAAAGTGACAGCTGGCTGCAAGAGGGATTTGTCTTCCAGGACTCTTGATCCCTTTGTAATATGCACACCTCACAGCCTAATCTGCCAAACTCTCTAATATGTGGTTGCCTGGATTCATTTCTGCACACCAAAGCCTTCTATGGGGACGAGGCCCTCACTGGGTACCGCTGGTAAACAAATTAGAGAAACTCCATTATGTTGTATGAAAGGCCTAGCATTTTTCTCTTGCTGATTGTAATTAAGTTCATCTAAAGGTCAGCTGTGAAGGGCCCTCTGCTAGCACGGCTGCTGTAGATGGAGGAGCTTTGTCATATTTAATTCTGCAGCTTTGCTGTGGATGGTTCATAAGAGCTGGAACCCATCCAGCCCCAGAACTAGATTGCTTTGTGTCTGTGAACATTTACAGCACACTATGTTCTTCGGCTCCTATCACCCGCGGCAGAGGAGGAGAACGAAGGGGAGGAGGTGAGCTGTAGCTGCAAACACAGCTGCTTTGGAGGAACCAATTCCCAATTAATCCACTATTACAAATGGCTAGTGCCCCCTCCTCCCACACGATAAAGTCCCTTGTCAGTTTAATATAATTTATATTATTAAAATTGTTTTTGAGTGCCAAGTATAAGTTATCACTTGGCAGCAAGTGCTTTTAATTCAGATGCTTCTGCAGTGCCACCAATTCAAATGCCCCCTGGGGGTGCCACAAATCACAGGAAGAAAACCTTCAGGTTTGATCCAGGAGAAGCTCTCTGTATTTCCCGATCAGATGTTTTTCAACAACTCATGCTTGGCTTTTCACAAAATGTCCCCCTAAAAGCTAGTATCTCTCCCCCTGTTCTCATACACTATTAAGAGAGATCTTACCAACTAGAGAGATGATTCTAGGACCATGTGGGTGGCCTCCTATAAATTTCCTAATTCTGTTTATTTTTACTAAAATATTTAATCCTGTTTCCTCACTGTGATGTGAAGAAGTACTGCAACTCACTCAGTCTGTAATTAGGTGACAATATAATCATCCTAAGTGGGACACCTCTAGGATGAAATGGGGAGCTTGGATAATGAGACTGTTTCAGGCCAAATCTACGGTCACTCTGTGGTCCTTTCTAAAGCCAACTGTTTGAGGAGAGGAAGGTATTTAGATATGCTGCCAAAGTCCTACTGAGCCCAGAGTTACTTTGTCTTCATCACTATCTCATCTTTCTTCTTAAACTCTAACTAGTTCCTCCTTAAAAGCATAGAATCAGACTCTAAATACTAATTCTAACCAAGAAAAAGCCAACTTTCTAGAGCGTAATATGCACAGTAACTCTAGGAAATTAGTATAAAGCTGTGGAAACTGACCTCACTCAAGAAAGGTTAAGAACATTTTAAAATAAGAGTGTATATCTATCTATCTTCTATCTGTCTATATTTCTTTTTCCCCTGAGAATTAAGGTCAGCAGTGCAATGCCAGTGCTCTAGGTAGATTCACAATGGAGTGGTAGGTGCATCAGTAGATAGAACTGAGTGTTCTCACCCTGCTAACACATTGCTTCCTATTGTGTAAAACTGCATGTTAGAAAGGAGGCTAAATTTTGGGATGACTTCCTGGATAAGTAGTATATCAGTTCTTTTGTCTTTTATGCTTGTAAAGAACACTTTTTTTCAAACATGAGTTCCAGGACTTTGAAATCTATAAAGTCTAACTCAGAAGGGTATATTCCATTTGTCCATATGGCCTCAGTTACTGTTTTTCATGCTGATATCTTACACAACCATGCTACATTTTTCAAAGCTATGAAATAAATTTTAGTGCATTACTATAAACTACAGACTTTAGTTAAATTCTCAATTATAACCTTTACTTATTTTTTATGTAACTTGGCTCTCCATTAAGCATTTGTTTCTAGAGATATTTTGAGCCCCTCAGAAGTTCTTTAAGCATTCCTCAAACCCAGAGAGAAGTAGGCAGCAGTAGCAAAATGGTTAATTTCAATATCAAGAGAATCATTTTTTTTTCCCACTGAAGATGGTTGGCACTGAGTATGTGTGTGAGTATGGGGTGGGAGTGGTATTTGTTTTCTCCCCTTTAACCAATTTCACAACTGAATGAGCCTCAAGCTTATCTCTTGCCTCAGCAACTCAGAAAGACGTCCAGCACAGAGCTGTACCCAGCACTTATTGATAATCTACGTACTGAGTGTAATAGTCCCCTGTGTGTTCCTGGGGGACTATCCACACAGAGTCAGGAGGTAGCGGAGCAGAGCATCTATTTCCAGATACAGCCATGCTTGTCTTTGGTCAAATTGTGCTTTTCTTTCCTCCCAATACTACCCATTTCATCTTCTAAATCACTGTCTTGAGGCTTCCTTCACAAAAAGAGTGGAGGTTTTCAAGTGGCTAATGCAGGGTGTTGGAGACCAGAATTTGTGGGCTGGAATCCTAGTTTAGCTGTGCTGTTTGGTACAGTGGCACTTGTCTCTTTGGGAGAGAGTAACAGTTGAAAGAACACAGAAGTCAAAGCCCCCCCAAAGTCTGAGTTTTGATCCAGCTTTGAGTATGTCTTCACTGTGTGACTTGGGAAATGGCTTAAATTCTCTGTGCCTCAGTGTCATCTGTTATACAGCAATGACAGCTCTGGCTGGTATAATGTGAGGCCTAGTCAGATGGCACAAGCTCATGTCTGGAGGGAGCAAAGGCTCCGTGTGTACAACTTTCCATCCTTAACCAGGTTTATCATCACAAAAAGAGAAGGAAGATGCTGAACTGACATTCAGCGTGGCAATGGACATCATTGACTCCGATTTTCTTTGACATTGTCTCTTATTGAGAAATTCTGACATGCTAGACTTGTGTGGCTGTCAGTTGCAATTTCTAAACTTAGACTTTTACCGAAAGTTTCCAGTTCTAGCTGAGACTGACATAAGAAAAGAATCACTATCCAATAATGGAAGGCTTTCAATTTGGCTTCCAAGCCCCAAGTGTGATTTTCTTTATTCCTGAATGCAGAGAATTCCAGGGCTTTTGATCTTCAACTGAACTCTAGTTTTAACCTGCCTGTCATGACCTTGCATGACTTGAGCCAACCTTACATAGACAAACTTGACCTTAATTGCTTTTCAGCATGGATCCCTGTGTCTCTTATCTGCTTGGTTTCTCTTCTGAACCTCCTTAATGTAAGAGATAACTTTCTTGTCTTTGGCAAGTTCCATCCTGCTGCCTCTCCATCTCAATTCTCTTATCCTTCCCGAGGAACTCTGTTTTGTAACTCTCTTTGAATGTTCATTGGAGTTACTAAGTGCTGCTTTGTGTTCCAGTTATTTATTGGGTTTCTACCTTGGGTCCCTAAAGGAAATGTAAATATCTCACCTGGAAAGACTCAATCCAAACATCCTTTACTGCCTCATAGTCACACATGTCATTCAGGGTATCTTTAATCAACACTTTGAAATTAATTGTTCTAGAGACATTTCTTACACAAAATACGATTTGTGATAACTCTCTACATGCAAAATCATTTTAGTGGATGACCATGTCTTGTGATATTGGGTAGTTAGAAAAGAGTACCTTCATCAATTCCAGGAGGGAATCAGATTTTAAAAGTAACTTTAATGTCTCTAGTGGGAAAAGATAAAGAATATGAAAAATGTTTTGAAACTTCCTGGTTACAAAAAAAAAATAAATGAAACTGTTTACATGTTGAAATTTAGATCTCTGTTAGGTATAGAGGCAAAAACTAGAATATATGGGTATTTAAAAATTTGAGTAACTTGGTTCTAATAAATTATAACTAAACATATATGTCTCATAGAATAGTGCCTTTAATTTTCATTAATCAAAATAATATCCATTTTGCCAAAATAAAATGAAGACTCTTATAATGGAATGGGTCCTGTAATATATATCTAGTCTTTATAGCTATTTTTTTAAAGAATGATGTCATAAAATTAGAAATAATATTGTAACAAACACTCATGTTTCCAACTCCCTAAATTGGTAGCTGTTTACCCTCTGTCATTTTAAAAAAAACATTGTCATGTCTTTAAAAATAATCTATGGGACAGTCTACTTTTCCCTCTCACAGCCAGTTCTACACCCCTATGCTCCTTCTTAGAGTTAACAGTTATCTTAGGCTTAAAATGATCATTGTAGGTCTTTATTATACACATAACATGGCATATTTTGTGTATGTGCTTAAAATGTTTCAGTAAGTGCTATAGTGCCCCTACTCATTAATCCATCTAAGCCTGTTTTTACCTCTCAGTATCATAATCTCTCTCTCTATGTGCATGAACTTGGGTCTATTCTATTGACACACTATGACTAGACCATGTTGTACTTATCTGTTCACATTTAATGGGTATTTATGTTACTTCCACATTTGTTTATGACTTTTTGATACTCTAAATGATGCAAGAAGTGATGCACTTATCCAAAAAAGGAAATTACTGAGACATGGAACATGTGCATTTCTAATGTTATTAGAGAGTGCAAAATTACTTTCCAAAGTGGTTACCATCCCCAAAACAACATGTGAAAGTACCAGTTTCCACTTCTAGCATGCGATGTTGACAAAAATTTTATTGATTGAAAACTTGATGACTGAAAAACCATCACTGTTGTTTTAGTTTACAATCCTTGTTATTAGGGATGTTGAAAGTCTTCCCATATGTGTAGTTGCTGTTTAGGTTTCTCTTTCTGTGAATTGCCTGTTCATGATTTTATATAGAGAGGGCTATCTTTTTAAATTGATTTTTATTACTGTACATATTATAAATTGTATGCAATCCCCATTGTAATCCCAATCTGTGATGCATATCAATTAGGATGTAGGTTAAGGTGTTAAAGAGGTAGCATTAAAATATAGTGGTTCAAACAAGATAGATAGTTAACTGACTGGTATCACATCTTTGTAATGTAAGAAATACAAACTATTTCTTTCTTGTTTCTCTGTAGTCCTTAAAACCTCCAACTCATAGTTCCAATAACCCATCTGACTCCAACCATAGTAAAAACATGTAGCTGGTAGCAAGGGAGAAATTGTAAGGGGAGGACTTACCTCTTCCTTTTAAGGACATAACTTTGTCCTTTGCATGACAGTGCACACAGTAAAATCCTAGTGTTGTAGAAGGGAAGGGATAATGGTTTGGGGCTAACAAACCACAGTGTTATCATAATCCACCTAACTGGAAATCAAAATTTTCAAATGCACTCTTATTCTCAAAGTGAGGCAAGCTCACTTCTTCCCTAAGTAAAACAATGCAAACCCCCAGTTAACAACTGCATCTATTTACTAGGGTTTTAATTTTAGGTTTCCTAGGTAATATGTGAGGGTTTCCTTGGTGGCTCAGTGATAAAGACTATGCCTGCCAATGCAGGAGATGTGGGTTCAATTCCTGGGTCAGGAAGATCCCCTGAAGAAGGAAATAGCAACTCATGCCAGTATTCTCACCTAGAGAATCCCGTGGACAGAGGAACCTGGCGGGCTACAGTCCATGAAATCACAAAAGAGTTGGACATGACTGAGCAACTAAACAATAGATATTAATAATATGTGAACTTCTCCATTAATCTAGAGAAGATGTCATCTCTTAACATTGCTTCAGTTTTGGATTTTAATCCTTGAATCCCCAAATGAATCAGAGACAGTTCTCAGGCAGAGAGAGTCTCCATCTGTAGAATTTATTCATTTCTTACCTCCGCTTGCAAGCTCATTAAGTATAAATTGAATTTATTTTTCTCCTCTAAGTTTCCTTAAATTGCCAAGGATAGGACAGTTAACAGCCACGTTCTGAGTTTTTCTGTCAGTTTAAATAATGTTGAAGCTTCAAAGGGTCAATGTTTTCTAAACCATTGCAGGCATGAAATTTGCATATGTTACTGTGGTGGTCTTTAGAGATGGCAACTTAGCCGGACTACAATTCCCAGTAATCAATCAAATGCAAATATAGGTATTGCTGGGGAGATCTTTTGTAGATATGACTGAAGTTCATAATCAGTTGACTTTAAATCTGAGTTGGCCTGGTTCTATCAGTTGAAAAGACTCAAGAGCAGAACTGAGGCTTCCTTGAAGAAGATATTCCTCCTATGGACTGTAGTTTTAGCCCCTACCTAACAGCCTGCCCTTAATGGGTTGCCCTATGGATTGCAGATGTGACTAGCAAGCCCTCACAATCACATAAGCCGTGGAGACAGTTACATAGATGATGATGAATATAGAAAGACAGATGATATAGATAATAGATTGATAGAGAGATGATAGAAAAAATGGAGATAATAGATTGATGGATAGATGGATGACAGATATTGATACCTAGAGAGATCCTCCTGTATCAATTTCTCTGGTTAAAAGGTGGACTCTGACTACTATAAAGTCACTATAGCTTGAAGCAGAATTAACCCAATGTCCTTCTAGTTTTGTGTGACAGGATTCCAGTTCTATTAACCAAATTCTATATTAGTTAAGCATAAATTATTTACAACAGAGAAAACCTAAAATTCAAAGACTTCAGTGAAACAGAAGATAACATGTGGAATTTTGAGTAAAGCATCCAGGGCTGGCATGGCTGTTTAACGCTGACATTCTTTAGTTATGAAGCCATATGTTTAAAAGGTAGCTCTTTATTCTTGTACCATATCAGAGTTAAATATTCCATTTGTTCTTACTGTTTGTATGTTTGTTTTTAAAAATTCTAACATATATTTCATATCTTTAACACATTTTATAAATGTGACCAGTGTTCTATCTTTCTCCAAGAATAATGCCTCAGAATGTATTAACTTCTCTCGTTTTAACTATCCTCTTCTCATCTTCCATGCATTATTGTTAAAATTTACATTCTGGTTTGCTTTACAATAAAATAATTCATGTTGTTATTATCATAATATGTGATTAATTTGTAAATAGATTTCCAACATAATTTATCAATTTACTTTATATATATTTGTATTTTATTTATTAAATTTGAAGTTTTTTTTTTATTTCCCTCTCTCTTTAGTGCATCATCTTAATTTTTCTAAGCTTGACAATGTTTTTATACAGCCCTCAACCTCGAGTATTAGCTTGGACATATATAGAAAGTTATCTCTTCAACCCTCTGGAGCTATAGCACCCTTATCTTCTAACAGATATTATTGGTGATGAGAAATTTGTTGTTATTCTGATCATTATTCTTTCATAAAAACAAAAATTTAACTAGAGTCAGCAACCTAGAGGGATGGTACTCATTTAGTCGCCGTATACTTAAAAGATACTAGGTTTAATTCCTATTTACACACAGTGAAGCTTCCTTGATAGCTCAGTTGATAAAGAAGTGAAGTGAAATGAAAGTCGCTCAGTCATGTCCAACTTCTTATGACCCCATAGACTCTAAAGTCCATGTAATTCTCCAGGCCAGAATACTGAAATGGGTAGCCTTTCCCTTCTCCAGGGGATCTTCCCAACCCAGGGATCTAACCTAGGTCTCCCACACAGCAGGCAGATTCTTTACCAACTGAGCTATGAGGGAAGTTTCACCTGCAATGCGGGAGACCCTGGTTCGATTCCTGGGTTGGGAAGATCCACTGGAGAAGGGATAGGCCACCCACTCCAGTATTCTTGTGCTTCCCTCATGGCTCAGCTGGTAAAGAATCTGCCTACAAAGTGAGAGGCCTGGGTTCGATCCCTGGATTGGGAAGATCCCCTCAAGAAGGGAACAGTGGCTACCCACTCCAGTATTCTGGCCTGGAGAATTCCATGGACTCTATAGTCCATGGAGTTGCAAAGAGTTGGACATGACTGAGTGACTTTTACTCACACATAGGGAACTGGGTTCTTATTTTCTATCAGGTATGAGATGCATTTGACATCTGTTTCTCAGTTGACACTGTAAGTGGACGAGATCATTTACATGTAGTCCTGACTTCTCTTTGTCTATGGGTTTTCTCTCTGTGCTCATGACTTTGAATATTGATATTTATGTATTTATTTAAAAGTGTAAAATACTTTTTATATATTATGTCTATGTATTTTGAACAGAGGCTTAGATTTTGCATTGCTTACAATTCCATTTTGTAATTTTCAGCTTTTTTAAAAGGCAAAATTCCTGGGTCATTATTATTGAAATGTGTATCATTTCCTAGTTATAAATGTAATATGTTTTAGTTATAAAAATTAAAACTTTACCAAATTACATTTTCTTAACATCTGTCTTAGAAATGAGGCACTTTTAATGACATTAAAATGTAGGGCTGAGACGCCAGCCATGATCTTTCAATCTAATGCAAAGACATTTAAAAAGCAATCATACATTAACAATTTTCTCCAATTCTTTTAATCAATCTGCATGTTTTGCATTTGTTCTGATGGCCACTGATGCCAAATATTCCATTATTCAGGTAAATTTTGTAGCAATATTGACTGACAAGTTACACATTTTGATATGTTATTAATGTTTACAGAGCACCCATCCCAGGTTTATCACTAATGCCACCTTGAGTGGAAGAATGATGTGCAAACTTTTAAATTTATGGCAACAAGCAAAAGTAATCATTATTATTATTTTTATTGTAGAAATCTGTGTAAAGATTTCATCTAGAATGGCTATAACATAGAATATTTATAACCCTGGATTGCTGTCAATTTTTCTATCTAAAAAGAGAATTTAAGAAAGTTCAAAACTGCCATCACAGATAAAGAAGGAACCCTAAGAAAATATATTAATACTACACAAGGCATGCTGCAGTCCATGGGGTCGCAAAGAGTTGGACTATAGTTAGTCACTGAACTATAACAAAATTCTCATCTTGCTTTTCTGGAAATACATTTGTATTCCCAAAATTCTTAAAAAGCAGAGAGGAACATTTCTTTGTAAGTTGCTTCAAACCTGAGAACACACTGAGAAAGGAGGGCCCTCTTGGCAGAAAGAGAAAGAGGAGACATCCTGTCCCAGTGGGCTGGAGCAAGTACAGTCCAGCTGCCACCTGGCTCTTCACAATGACCCTTGCTGACAAGAAAAGGAAAATAAAGCATGGGCCCTTTTTCTTCTTCCTTTTGAAAAGAGCAACATTGATACCCAGACTGTTCCAACTGAACATCATGACATTTTAGTGGAAAAATGCATATGTGACTTGCAATATTTAGTGAGGTCAGAAACAAGCCAGGACTCTTTTCAGGGGAAAAGTTAAGTTTCAGACAAAATTGAGGTCAGAGTCTGATTTAAGTTAGGGCTAAAGAAGGGAGTCAACTGTTCTAAATTCTCCAATCAACCTCCCTTGATGTTCAAGCACTAGAAATAACTATTCTCTCTCTCTCTCTCTCCAGCCACATCAGTGTCACTTTGTAACAGTTCATATTCTCTAAGTCACCATGCTTCAGAAGGTCACTGTTAAATTCAATGTTTGAACATAGCATATTCATCCCTTACCCCCTCCCCCAGACATTCCACCTGGAAATGGTGAATGCACTAAGCAGACTTTTTATATCATAGTCCCAGGTTGTCATCATATATAAAATAAGAACATGACTTTAAAATCTATTTCCACTAGCTAGTGGTCCCAAGTTTTCTTTTAAAACTGTCTATGGTTCTCCACACCCTCTTCAGCATTTAGCCAGGACATGGAGGCAACCTAGATGTCCATCAGCAGATGAATGGATAAGAAAGCTGTGGTACATATACATGATGAAATATTACTCAGCCATTAAAAAGAATACATTTGAATCAGTTCTAATGAGGTGGATGAAACTGGAGCCTATTGTACAGAGTGAATTAAGCCAGAAAGAAAAACACCAATACAGTATACTAACGCATATATATATGGTTTTTAGAAAGATGGTAATGATAACCCTATATGCAAGACAACAAGAGACACAGATGTATAGAACAGTCTTTTGAACTCTGCGGGAGAAGGAGAGAGTGGGATGATTCGAGAGAATAGCATTGAAACTTGTATATTATCATATGTGAAACAGATCACCAGTCCAGGTTCGACACATGAGACAGGGTGCTCAGGGCTGGTGCACTGGGATGACCCAGAGGGATGGGATGGGGAGGGAGGTGGGAGGGGGGTTCAGGATGGGAAATACATGTACACCCATGGCTGATTCATGTCAATGTATGGCAAAAACCACTACAATATTGTAAAGTAATTAGCCTCCAATTAAAATAAATTAATTAAAAAATAATAAAACTGTCCATTAATTTTTAAACTATAATTTTCATAATTTACTGCCCAGCACTTCTATATGTTTATGTTTGGGCCCAGCCAGTTGGGGTTGAGGTTTGCAATAGTTCCAGCCCTGTGATAAGAAATCTACTTTTACTCTGATAATTAATGTCCATTTATATAAATGAATAATTTTATTTTTTATAGCTGTTATTTCTAATTAGTGATTTACCATTTTGCTTTTCTTATTTTGAAGATTTTATCTCTTTAAACATTGTCATCATAATTGTTTGGAAGATTATTTCAGATAATTTATAGTTCTTGGTGTTAGCTTAAGAGCTGTAAAAAGATATCACAAGCCATATGGCTTAAATAATAGAATTTATTTTCAGACAGTTCTAGGGGCTAGCAATCTAAGATAAAGGTGCCAGCAGGGTTGGTTTCTGCTTAGACCTCTCTTCGTGACTTGCCTGCAGCCTCCTTCTGGCCTCCCACATGGCCTTTCTTCTGTGTACAGATGTAGTGAGGGAGAGAAAGAGATCTCCTTTGTCTCTTTCTCTTCTCTTAAGTTCATCAGTCCTATTGGATTACAGCAGCATTTAGTCCTTCGTTCTTCTCTGACTCTTTGCCACCCTATGAGCTATAGCCCTCCAGGCTCCTCTGTTCATGGAATTCTCCAGGCAAGAATACTGGAGTGGGTAGCCATTTCATTCTCCAGGGGATCTTCCTAATCCAGGGATTGAACCTGGGTCTCCTGCATTACAGGCAGATTCTTTACCACCTGAGCCACCAGCAAAGTCCCACTTAACCTTAATTATCTCTTTAAAAGCCCTGTTTCTAAATGCAGTCACATTGGGGATAGCAGATAAATATATAAATATGGTTGGTACACAATTCAGTTTATGACAAAGTTCAAAAAATGTGATTTGCTCAGCATGCTGACTAAGACAAACTATAAATTAAAAATGAAAACTCTGAAAAACACCTTTAAAACCTGATTACAATGTTCAAAGGGATAAAAGAAAAAAGAATCAAAAGTTGATAATTGAATAAAATTTCCAAAATTGAAAATTCTAATTACAAAATTAACTAAATACACCCTTGTCATTTTTGGTAGAGATCTCATTTTCAGTTTAATCCATATTCATTAAATGTGCTCTAGATGATGGAGGAATCCATACAGGGCAATTTTGCACTTTACTTTCCATAGTTCTTAATGTTTTAACCATTCTGGATGTGGTTTCTTTTTCTGGATAGATTCTTGCCCAAGATTTCTACAATATATTGATTACTTTTAAGATTTTTTTTTGAAAATGTGGACCATTTTTTAAAGTCTTTATTGAATTTATTACAATATTACTTCTGTTTTATGTTTTGGCTTTTTGGCCTCGATGCATCTTAGTTCCCCAGCCAGGGATTGAACTTATGCCTCCTGCATTGGAAAATGAAGTCTTAACTGTGGATCACCAGGGAAGTCCCTGGTATTTTGATTTTGAACCACAGGGTCTGAAATTTAGATCCCAGTAGAGATCTAGAGAATCTAACAAAGACTGATAGATGTATGTATATAAACAAGTACATTAGATTATCCATACAATATTATTAAATATCATATAATAATATTTCACCAATAACTTTCTCAAACATACTCAAGGGACAGTTTTTTTTTTAAATATATTAAAATTTAACACATGTATATAATTCTTTAAGAAATTTTGTTAAAATCCATAATCTAATGAAGATGTTCCACAGTATTCAGTTTTCCTGCTGCCATAAAAATAGTAACAGCATATTGGTAAAATGGTAATGGTGTGAGGGAAGGTTGTAGAGTACTTGTTAGGATAAGATGATAGTGGTCTGTATAAAATGCATTCGTTGTGTGACTGCTCAACTGATCTATTTAACTGTTCAAATGGTGGAACCTGTGTACTTAATGCCAAGTTTTTGTTACAGATTAGTTTTTTCGTAAAAACAATTTTTTTTAATTTTTTTTTAATTTTACTTTACAATTCTGTATTGGTTTTGCCATACATTGACATGAGTCCACCACAGGTGTACATGCGTTCCCAAACATGAACCCCCCTCCCACCCTCCTCCCCACAACATCTCTCTGGGTCATCCCCGTGTACCAGCCCCAAGCATGCCGTATCCTGCATTGGACATAGACTGGCAATTCGATTCTTACATGATATTACACATGTTTCAATGCCATTCTCCCAAATCATCTCACCCTCTCCCTCTCCCTCTGAGTCCAAAAGTCCGCTATACACATCTGTGTCTTTTTTGCTATCCTGCATACAGGGTCATCATTGCCATCTTTCTAAATTCCATATATATGTGTTAGTATACTGTATTGGTGTTTTTCTTTCTGGCTTACTTCACTCTGTATAATCGGCTCCAGTTTCATCCATCTCATCAGAACTGATTCAAATGTATTCTTTTTAATGGCTGAGTAATACTCCATTGTGTATATGTACCACAGCTTTCTTATCCATTCATCTGCTGATGGACATCTAGGTTGTTTCCATGTCCTGGCTATTATAAACAGTGCTGCAATGAACATTGGGGTACATGTGTCTCTTTCAATTCTGGTTTCCTCAGTGTGTATGCCCAGCAGTGGGATTGCTGGGTCATAAGGCAGTTCTATTTGAACCAATCAGTAATTTCTAGGTTTTGTTTGTTAAAAATGTTAGAGTTCAAGCTTTCCCATTCTATTAAAGTTCAACCTTAAAATGACAGGCTTCTTTAAAGCCTTACACACAATTGTGAAAGCTTTAAATTGCATGGGGCTATTGTTTGTCTTTACTTTGGCCACCTGGTACAAAGAGCCAACTCATTGGAAAAGATCCTGATGCTAGGAAAGATTGAGGGCAGGAAAAGGGGATGACAGAAGATGAGATGGTTGGATGGCATCCCTGACTCAAACATGAGTTTGAGTAAGCTCCGGGAGTTGGTGATGGACAGGGAAGCCTGGCATGATGCAGTCCATGGGTTGAACTGGACAAGACTAAGCAACTGAACAACAGCAAATTGTTGATATTTGATTAAATCTTGATTTTGTGATCCTTTCTCAATACCAATATCAGTCAGGTTTTCAGTACAAGATGGGAGAAATGCAAAGGAACACATCCAAGGTTGTTCATGTGAGACAGACACTGGCGTATGTGCGTAAATCTCTTGATTTATTTTATATCTACAGAAACTAATCAGAGGTACACATAATATCATTTTACAATCATCACATCATCATCATGGAAATAGACCACACCAAATCATCCAGCTACCAGTGCAAGACTAGAAAGGGTGGCATCAAGATGGCAGAAGAGAATGACCTAGAGTCCACCTCCCTCCACCAGCACATCAAAACTAAATATAGAGCCTCCTGAAGATTAGCACAATAGCTCCTCTATATGCAAGGTAATTAAAAACAAAAAACAAAACAGAAACCTACACGGACTCTGGCAAGAGAGGAGGAAGAACAATCAAGTTGAGACCCATATTTCTAGCAGGTGACCCAGAAGAGAAGTGTGATATCTTGCGCTCAGGGATCCTCCTTAAGAACAGGGCATTCAAGCCCTGGGGTCTGGCGTAAAGAAGACGATTTCCCTTGGCTAGTTTGAAAACCAGTTGCACTTATCAAAGGGTGTTTGAATCTCAGCTTTTATTTCAAAATATATACTTTTTACAAAAAATCCTTTTGTCTTTGAATGTAAAACTGTAGTTAGTAACTTGCAATTCAAGATACATCCTCATAATTCAGTCACACTTTGCAAATATAACTTTCATCCAAACCTTTTTTTTCCCCCCAGTAGTTTCTAGCAATTGTTACTTTGAGTAACATGAGAGAAGAAATTGTGGAGGGAAACTTTTTGTTTTCAATGTGGGAAAGAAATGTGTAGGTGAAGTTTTGAGAATGGCTGAATTTGGGGATTATATTAGCCAAAGTGATACAGAAATAGGCCAAATACACGTTGAATGCAAGAGAAATTATTGCAAAATATGTCATATTTAATGTACCTTAAAATTTGTTCTCTGGTTTGGATCCACAAAGAAAATTGGAAATAACACAATCATCTATACTATTAACTGTGGAAGCAGACCCCAAATCCACTTTAATTTAGCTGTGTCATGCTCATGGCAAGAAATTCTCCCTCAGAAAAGCCTCTGTAAACATGCTGATATCACGATTCCTAATGTCTGATAGACTTTAGTTTAGCCTCAGTGTCTCCATTTGAAGGGGCAATATTTTTAGAGGCAAGACTGTACAGGCATTTCACAGGTGCATAGCATGGAAAGTTCAGTTGTGATGACTACTCTCCTTACATTTTTCAAAGTATTAAGTGTTAGTCACTCCATCCTGTCCAACTCTTTGAGATCCAAGGATCAAACCCAGTCAGACAGTAAAGAACCTGCCTGCAATGCAGGAGACCTGGGTTCAATTCCTGGGTTGGGAGGAGCCACTGGAGAAGGGGCTACCCACTCCAGTGTTCTTGCCTGGAGAATTCCATGGACAGAGGAACTGGTGGGCTACAGTCATGGGGTTACAAAGAGTTGGACACAAGTGAGTGACACTTCAGATTTTTCAAAGTAGTTCCAATTTCAAAAGTTATGTTCCAGTGTCATTTTATATGCTTCATTAAGCATAGTCCCATGATTATCAGTTCAGTTCAGTCGCTCAGTCGTGTCCGACTCTTTGTGACCCCATGAATCAATCGCAAGCATGCCAGGCCTCCCTGTCCATCACCAACTCCCAGAGTTCACTCAGATTCACGTCCCTCAAGTCAGTGATGCCATCCAGCCATCTCATCCTCTGTCAACCCCTTCTCCTCCTGCCCCCAATCCCTCCCAGCATCAGAGTCTTTTCCAATGAGTCAACTCTTCGCATGAGGTGGCCAAAGTACTGGAGTTTCAGCTTTAGCATCATTCCTTCCAAAGAAATCCCAGGGCTGATCTCCTTCAGAATGGACTGGTTGGATCTCCTTGCAGTCCAAGGGACTCTCACGAGTCTTCTCCAACACCACAGTTCAAAAGCATCAATTCTTTGGCACTCAGCCTTCTTCACAGTCCAACTCTCACATCCATACATGACTACAGAAAAAACCATAGCCTTGACTAGACGGACCATAGTCGGCAAAGTAATGTCTCTGCTTTTTAATATGCTATCTAGGTTGGTCATAACTTTTCTTCCAAGGAGTAAGTGTCTTTTAATTTCATGGCTGCAGTCACCATCTGCAGTGATTTTGGAGCCCCCCAAAATAAAGTCTGACACTGTTTCCACTGTTTCCCCATCTATTTCCCATGAAGTGATGGGACCAGATGCCATGATCTTCGTTTTCTGAATGTTGAGCTTTAAGCCAACTTTTTCACTCTCCTCTTTTACTTTCATCAAGAGGCTTTTGAGTTCCTCTTCACTTTCTGCCATAAGGGTGGTGTCATCTGCATATCTGACGTTATTGATATTTCTCCTAGCAATCTTGATTCCAGCTTGTGCTTCTTCAAGCCCAGCGTTTCTCATGATGTACTCTGCATACAAGTTAAATAAGCAGGGTGACAATATACAGCCTTGACGTACTCCTTTTCCTATTTGGAACCAGTCTGTTGTTCCATGTCCAGGTCTAACTGCTGCTTCCTGACCTACATACAGATTTCTCAAGAGGCAGGTTAGGTGGTCTGGTATTCCCATCTCTCTCAGAATTTTCCACAGTTTATTGTGATCCACACAGTCAAAGGCTTTGGCATAGTCAATAAAACAGAAATAGATGTTTTTCTGGAACTCTCTTGCTTTTTCCATGATCCAGTGGATGTTGGAAATTTGATCTCTGGTTCCTCTGCCTTTTCTAAAACCAGCTTGAACTTCAGGAAGTTCACGGTTCATGTATTGCTAAAGCCTGACTTGGAGAATTTTGAGCATTACTTTACTAGCATGTGAGGTGAGTGCAATTGTGCAGTAGTTTGAGCGTTCTTTGGCATTGCCTTTCTTTGGGATTGGAATGAAAACTGACCTTTCCAGTCCTGTGGCCACTGTTGAGTTTTCCAAATTTGCTGGCATTTTGAGTGCAGTACTCATGATTATAGGTTTTCATAAAAAAAAAATCAAACATATACAAGTACCAGCATACTTCAGAAATATTGTAGGTTCGATTCCAGAGAACCAATCAAATATCAATCAAATATCACAATAAAGCAAGTCATACAAATTCTTTCCTTTTCTAGTACATATACAAGTTATGTTTACACTATATCATAGTCTATTAAGTGTGCAATAGTACCGTGTCTAAAAAATAGTGTATATACTGTAATTTTAAAATGTTTTATTGGTTAAAAAAACAACATGATAACAATCAACTGAGTTCAGTGAGTCACAGTAACATCAAAGACCACTGATCATGGATCACCATAGCAAATATTACAATAATGAAAATGTTACAATATTATGAGAATTACTAAAGTGTGAGATATAGAGATGAAAGAGCGAATGCTGTTGGTATAATGAAGCTGATAGACTAGCTTGCCTCAGAGGTGCCACAAACCTTCAATTTGTAAAAAATGCAGTATCTCTGAAGCACAATAAAGTAAAGCACAAGAAAATGAGCATAAGCATATCCTCTTAAAGAATATCAATAAAGGAACTTGATCAGGTGCCTTTTAGCAGGTCTAGTTGAACTGTTGAATCTCTCAATGTGAAAACCACCCACCAAGAAACCACCATATCACACTAAACTCTCAAGTCTATTTATATACATAAAGCAGCCTTATGAGTGTTTGTCACATACTAGGTACACGCAAATGGAAATTTTATGTATTAATATTTTCATTCTGAAGGCTCCTCTACTTTTTCAGGAAATATATAATGATATACATTGTGAAATATTAAGAACATAGAGCATGTAAAATTTTAATGTGCACACAAAAGTCTTTTACAACCTTCTCACTCACTAAGTGGTCCCACATTAAAATAAAATAAATCTTCACCCAAAGAGGAAGCACTTAAAATGTGCAGCCTTTTCAGAGTTGAGTCCCCCAAAGAATTCATTTTTCTTAATAGTGTCAGATATAATAAAACCATCGGTTTCAAGGAAAAAATAATTAAAGCACTTAGCATGATGTTTTACTTTCAGTATTTAAAAATCAGCTATTTCTTATGATCAGTAATTTGGGATTCCATTAGATTTTATGATACTAAATATAGGCTTACACAATAGATACTAATGACTGGACTCTTAGATACTTAACTTAGGTTGTAAACCAGGATATCTGCCAAGAACATATGTTCTTAAAAATTATGCAGAGAATGCAAAATGATCACGAAGTTGGGCATGCATAATAAACACAGATCCTACCAAATGATGTTTTCCATGTGTTTCATTTCTTCCAAAGCCAGAATCATCTTACACAGAAACAGTCAGTTGATTAGTTGTTTTTATCTATTCATTTCAGTATATTTGCTCGTTTCAGTATGTATTAGTGCATCCTATGAACTGAAGTGAGTCAAGTGAAAGTTGCTCAGCCCTATCTGACTCTTTGTGACCCCATGGACTATACAGCCCATGGAATTCTCCAGGCCAGAATATTGGAGGGAGTAGCTGTTCCCTTCTCCAGGGCATCTTCCCAACCCAGGGATTGAACCAAGGTCTTCCACACTGCAGGCAGATTCTTTACCAGCTGAGCCACAAACGAAGCCCAAGAATACCTGAGTAGGTAGCCTATCCCTTCTCCAGCAGATCTTCCTGATCCAGGAAGTGAACCAGGGTCTCTTGCATTGTGGCAGATTCTTTACCAGCTGAGCTACCAGGGAAGCCCTGGTTCTTTGCACCAGTGATCTTAAAAAATAAGTAAGAAGAAAAAGTGGTCCTAGTTCCTGTCCTTAAAGAACTAACAAAATAGATGAAAACAGTATAAAATAAAATAAGTATACTTCAGTGTGCTAAAGCAGTATTACTGTAAGGAATATGTAGTGGGCACTGGGAAACTGCATTTACTTGCTGAAGGTGATCTGCAAAGGTTTCAGAGAGGATGTTAAAATGAGCCAGTTGGGATAAGGGGAACAATTCAGTAGAGAAGAGAAAGGTCACATGGAGAACATCTTCCATGTCTCTGCTGACAGGAGGGTATTTTAAATCTGTGCTTCTCAACACATTTTCCCTCGAGAACCAAAATCAGAAGCCCCTCAAGCACGTGTGTAGGTGTCTGGGTTTCACTTGAAACTACCAAATCAGAATCCATAAGGATGTGGCCAACACTCAGGCTTACCCTGTAGCTTTCTAGGACGTGTATGCAGTGTTTGATGCACAGAAAAGACATTGATGTATCACTTAGAGCTAACAGTAGTCTCTCATGAAGCTATTCCCACCACCTCCTTATAAACTACCACTTACAAAGTCTTCTGTTCAAAAAATCTTTTTCTCCCTGTTTAAATTGCTTTAAATTATTTACATTTTTAAATAACAAAAATACAACAAAACAAGTAGCTTAATCAGAGTTTATGATGACAGACATTCTTTATGCTTTTCTTCAATAACATCAGCTTCCTAAAATCTAGGTCATTTTCAGAGCTGTGTTAATTTTTCCATTCATTGCCAAAGGGAGAAGAGAGATTCTAAGTATTAGTACTGGTTGGGGGCAGTTAGGTTTCTAATGAGCAGAAATATTTCCCTGCTCTTCAGTGAATAGCATGTATAGTTATTTAAATTAGTCCACACCAATATCTCTATTATGATAATAGTAATAATAATAAATCTCTACCATTATTTGCATATCACATTTAAGATAAAATCTAGAATATCTTTTAAAGTAGAAACACCTGGCTATAATTTGCAATACCTCACAGTAAATTTCAACTCTTATCTATTAATAAATAATTTAAATATGATCATATCTCTCTGATCTAAATAGCAAATTTCCCCTGACTCCCTTCTTAAATTTAGAAGTCTTCTAATCTTCTTTCATTTTAGTGATAAGCATGGACAGAGAAAATATTTTCCCATTTTAGAAAAAGTAAAAACAAAATAATGCAAAATATCATAGGTGGTCTAGATGCAGCCTTTAAATGGCTACTTAACATTTCAAAAAGAATCTGCCTTCTAAGCATCCCTAAAAGTCACCATTTTTTTTTTAACTTCTTGAGATACATCTAAGCTTTAGCTAAAAACAGCTTTATCGTGGCTGTTGTTTTTTCTTCCTATCTAATAAAATTATATGCACCCTCAAAGAGAGTGTATCAAAATTTGGGAAGAATTTTGTTCTGTTTTCCAACCCTGATCTCCAATATAATCTTTAAAGTTAATAAGAAGAGTGAAAGGCACTCCTAAATATTACTGATTACTTAGAAGTTTAAAATATGCTTGAAACTTTATCATCAGAAATTTCTTGAAATATGCTGTTTTCCTCTGTCTGAAAGTTTCAATACCATTTATTAAAACAGAATTGTGTTTAACTTTGCTAATACCATATTGTATCATACTATCCATTCCTAGAAATCAAATAGTAGTAAAGACTGGCATATTCGCAACATAAACAAAAGTACACTTAGGGCAAGAATGGTTTCAGGTAGCTTTTTTCCAAAAAGACACAATCCAAAAACAAACACAGATCTTCCTTGATTTATAATGGGGAAGTTGAAAATGCATTTATTTCACCAAACCTACCAAACACCTCAGCATAGCCCAGCCTACCTTCAACCTGCTCAGAACACTTACATTAGCTTACAGTTGCTCAAAATCATCTAACACAAATTCTATTTTATAATGAAGTGTTGAATAGCTCATGTAATTTATTCAATTGTACTGCAAGGGAAAAACAGAATAGTTGTCTGGGTATAAATTGGCTGAGTGTGCCAGATGTTTACCCATGTGACTGTGTGTCTGGCTTGGAGCTGTGACTGACTGCCCAGTATCACCAGAGACTATTGTACCAGATATCGCTACCAGATAACACTAGCCCTGAAAAGACCAAAATGCAAAATTCGAAGGCAGTTTCTACTGAATGCATATTGCTTTTGCACCATGGTAGAGTCAAAAACTCGTTAAGTGTAACCATTGTTAAGTTGAGGACCACATGTAAACAGCACAAATGAAAGCTATTTTCATGCAAGTTACAAGTAGTGAAAATAATATTTTATCATTTAATAAAGAATAATGTTTGGACAAATAATTTTTTGATTAATTCCAAAGATGACTATTATGATCCAAAAAACTGTCATGCACCTATGATGTGAATATAGAAATGTATATTCTTTATGCAGCTCAATATCTAGTGGTGGGTTTCAAGAACCAGACTAAATAACCTAGGTCATTGACTTGCAACTTGCTGATACAGTGAACAGTAACTTTGGATATTTTTTCCTCAGTTATTATATTTGCCTAAATTGCCTTACGCATGAGTATTTTACTTGTTTTATGTCAATACATCACATTACTAACAACATCCTTAGTTTGCGTCTTTGTAATGAGCTCCCATGATTTCTGTAGGGCATGTCTCCAAATTTGTGTTTACTAATAAAGATACGACTAGTATCATGATTTATTCTTGGCCTATTCAGCCCTTTATTAAGGTGAGAAGCACTGTGATGAATAAAGTGGTAATCCTAGTTTCATGATTTATGAAACATTTTTCTCTACTTTCCAACATTATATAAATTAGCTTATAACCATATACATTTCCACATTTATTCCAGATGTAGACCCAAAATAACCTCAAACGTTCATAAACACTTTCATTTTCTCTTATCAGATCATCATGTTTATAATTTTGAAATTCACTTTCTTATTTGAGGAATTGGAATAAATTAAAAAGGAAAAAACATGTACCAATGTAAAAGGCTTAAATAAGTGCCAGATGTCAAGAAAACTGCATTCTGATTAATCAAACTCTGAAATACATTAGCAAAATTTTCTGAGAGAAAAATTGGAAGGAATAAGGGAAGTTTAGAAAGATAGGTCTTACTCTCTGTAGCTGGGCTTTCTAGGTGGCACTAGGGATAAAGAACCCACATGCCAATGTAGGAGAAGCAAAAAACGTGGGTTTGATTCCTGGGTTGGTAAGGTCTCCTAGAGAAGGAAATGGCAACTCACTGCAGTATTCTTGCCTGGAAAATTCCATAGACAAAGGAGCGTGGCAGGTTACAGTCCATGGAGTCTCAAAAGAGTCAGACACGACTAAGTAAACATACACTCCATAGTTACTAGTTAGTCTCTTAACTGAAGAGTCCCAACCCCTGCATGTAAACACTGGGATCACCTAAATACCTCCTTGTTTCCAGAGAACCAAACAAAATTTGTCAAGTTCACAATAGGCATAAAATTATTGTCAAATGAAATTTTTGCTATTTGTTTGCTTTTCTTGCTTATTTACTTCTTGAGCAATGAGATTATGTTAATTAAATATGTTTGTCAGCATCTTAATTATATAGGTTCGTTCAGTCAAATGTTCACCTTATTAGCAAATTAGTCCAAACGCCTTAACAATAGAGGCCAGCAATGTAGAGCACCCCTCCCGGTTATGATCTGTGGACTGAAGAAATAGGGCAGTGAAAAGAAGTCACAGATTTGGAAATAATAATGATAATAATGCCAATGTGAGTTGAAAGCCAGGAAGAGGATACGGCAACCAACAGGCCAGGAAAGGAACATCTTTTAGAAAAGAATATGAAGAGTTTGGGTAAGACAAGGGCAGAAATGTGTCCATCGACTAGATCACTTTCAGTGAAGTGCTAAGGGTGAAATTGCCCTGGAGACAAGATTGACAGGGGAGGAAGTGGAAACACTGTAGAGGAAACGATTTTGTTTGTTTAGTGTTGCTCTAAAGGGGCACAGAGAAATGGGAATGTAGCCAGTGACTTTGAGGTGAAAAGGGACTTTTTTTTCATTAATGAGAGATACTGAAGCATATTTCTTTGTTTATAGAAATAAGAAGTAATTGAGCAAAGAGTACTGAGATGGAAGATAAGGAATGAACGAGGGAACAAAGTCCTTGACAAGGCAAGGAGGATTGAGATCCAGCATCCGAGGGGAGAGACTTGCCCACCAGAGGGGTCTTTTGGTAGATGATGTCTTTTTCATAGGTCTCAAAGTAATTCTTTTCCAAATTAGGCCTGAAAAGTCAGTCATCCAATATATTTGAAGGTTACCAATTTATCTTGAGGAAAATGTCCTTCAGAGTGGAAATGTGAAATGCATTCTTTTTTTTTTCTCCTCCCAGTATCCCAAAGGGAAAAGTTTGTTCTGGCTCACAAAGACCTACATTCGAGAGTTGTCTACATTCGAGGCAAATAAGAAACATGCTTGGAAAAATAATAAAGACTCCTAAGGGATTGTGCAGAGAAAAATCACCAGATTCTAAAATGAGACAAATGAAAGTTAGTTGGGTTTTTATTCAACACCTGTGTAGTAATTCAAACTTGGTGACATGCAGTAGTATAAGCAAAATCCTAGTCAATAGCATGACAACCTTGTCCATTACAACAATGTAGGCTTCAATTTAAAGAAAATTTAATCTGAATAGACTCAAACAAAAAATGAAATCTACTAGAATCCAGATACTCGAGGGATAACATTTATGAGGGCCCTTGGGTCAGGATTCAAACAAAGTGATCACGGCCTGCTGCTGCTGCCGCTAAGTTGCTTCAGTCGTGTCTGACTCTGTGCGACCCCACAGACAGCGGCCCACCAGGCTCCCCCATCCCTGGGATTCTCCAGGCAAGAACACTGGAGTGGGTTGCCATTTCCTTCTCCAATGCATGAAAGTGAAAAGTGAAAGTGAAGTTGCTCAGTCGTATCTGACCCCTAGTAACCCCATGGACTGCAGCCCACCAGGCTCTGCCCATGGGATTTTCCAGGCAAGAGGACTGGAGCGGAGTGCCATTGCCTTACTTCTTTTTCTATAGAAGTATATTTTGCTTTCTTAGTGTTATCTCAATTCTCAAGCATATTCTTTTCTCTTGTATAAGGTGATTACACAAAACTCTTTATTGCTCGTCAGAAAAGGTAAAAAGACAAGCATCAAAGAGGGAGGAGGCATTTGAAACATGTAACAACCTAATAATTTGTAAAATGTATTAATGCTGTTGTTGTTGTTCAGTCGCCAAGTCATGTCCAACTCTTCATGACCCCATGGACTGCAACATGAAGGCGTCCGTTTCCCTCACCACCTCCCAGAGTTAGCCCAGGTTCATGTCCATTGATTCGTTGGTGCCATCCATCTCCTTCATGGATCACTGCCTTGTCACGGCAAAGGGGCTTGTGTAACTCAATGAAGCTATGAGCCATGCAGCGTAGGGTCATCCAAGATGGACAGGTCATGATAGAGAGTTCTGACAAAACATGATCGACTGGAGGAGGGAACGGCAAACCACTCCAACATACTTGCCATGAGAACCCCATGAACTGTATAAAAAGGTAAAATGTATTACAATAAAACTCCCCCCCCCAAAAAAAAAATTGGTAAAAATCATGGCTGGGCAGTAGTAACCAGAATAAGAAACATAAACAGTTCAAAAACACTGAAGTTGTTCAATATTATTAAAAAATGAGGAAATCTGAAATGAGATAACAATGAAGCATTATTCCCTAGGTACTATAAAGACTAAGATTAAAATGTGATGGCAAGGATATAGAGCAATGGAACAATGAAACTGTCATACTTGCTAGTGGGAATGTAAATTGTCACAGTTATTTTGAAAAAGAGTTTGACATTACTGAGTAAAGCTGAAGATGCACTATCCACCCCTGACCTTTTTATACCTTGATATATTGTGTTGGCCAAAAAATTAGTTCATCCATAACATCTTATGGAAAAACATAAATGAATCTGTTGGCCAATCCTAGAGAGATTGGCCACCAGGAGTCATGTACAAAATATTCAAAACATTACTGAAGATTCAAAAACTTATCAATGGTAGACAACACAGAAATAATAGATAAATTGTGATATATATTCCATTTATTCAATAGAGCACGATAAAGCAGTGAAAATAAATGAACTATAGCAAGTAGTCACAGCATGGATCTCAACAATGAAATGTTAAGCAAAAGTAGCTGGTCAAAAGGAATATACAGCATATTATTCTGGGTATGCAAAGTTCAAAATGGGCAAAATTTCACCAACTATCTTTTACAGTTATTTACACATATATATTAAAACTCAATGTAAGTATAAAGAATAGTACAGCACTTAAGTAAGTGGTTATCTCTGTGAAGGGGTGAGTAAAGAAGATGGGACTGAGTGTGAGGGCTTCTATTCCATTGGAAAACTATTTATTAAAATTAGTGTTGGATACATGGTGCCCAATTTTATTATTTTACTCTACTCTGCATATTATGTACTTTTCAGTATCCATTACATATTTCACAATAAAAAGTTAACCAAATACACCTAAGGATGCTGATTATATTTATAAAACCAGTCATATGCTGGTGAACTGGTGTGCTTATGCATGCCTTTGCAAAGTTTTTGTAATGAATACCCAGAGCTACACAAATGCTCTTTTTTTTCTGACCTCATAAAACTAGTTCTCATCTTATTGTAAAGGAAAAATACAGAAATTAAGTTTTTGCTCTTTGCAAATGCATTTTCCACCACTCTTACTGAGCTGTTCTAAACTATCATAGCAAACAATCTGCTCCTTAAAAAAAGCTGGTTTTATCTCTCTGTATTTCTATAAGCCTTGAAACTCTGCAACAATCTTAATTTCTTCAGAATAGGTTCCTTACCCACCTTATTTTCTACTAAATCCCCCTATATCTTTCAAGACTCAATGCAAATGCTGTTTCCTCATGTCAACTGTCTTTGATCGGTATATCAGGGTTAAGGTTCCCCACCATCTTCCCATATTTGTATGTTCATCTATTAAGTATTATGGCATGTGATTTCCTATGAGACTATTAGCTCTATGAAGCTAAGTAGTGGTTTATTCACACCTGAATCTTTCCCCAACAGTAAATTCTACAGATAATTGTTCAGTGAATATTTGTTAACTGAAAAAGAAAAGAAGTGACATGTTCACAACAGGATTGTTTATCATAATAAATCTCACAACAACCCAAGTGTCTATTGGTAGAGGAATGATCTGTTAATTACAGTGTATACATCTGATGAAATATTATGCACTCATGAAAATGCTGCAGCTGCTGCTGCTAAGTCACTTCAGTCGTGTCTGACTCTGTGTGACCCCATACATGGCAGCTCACCAGGCTCCCCCGTCCCTGGGATTCTCCAGACAAGAACACTAGAGTGGGTTGCCATTTCCTTCTCCAATGCATGAAAGTGAAAAGTGAAAGTGAAGTCGCTCAGTCGTGTCTGACTCTTTGTGACCCCATGGACTGCAGCCTACCAGGCTCCTCCATCCATGGGATTTTTCAGGCAAGAGTACTGGAGTGGGATGCCATTGCCTTCTCCGCATGAAAATGCCACTGTGAAGTCAAACATATTAAGATATTGAAAAACTTAATGATATAATGGTAACTAAACTAACTTGTGAGAAAGATGGTAATTTTATTGACTATATACATTACAACTATGCAATAATATACATAGATGAACAGGAGCTGGAATGCAAAATAAAATAGGCTACATAAGAAATAGCTTACATATATCTATATTCACATAAATATTAAAATGATTGTGGATTCTTTGTTGAAATTTTTCATCATGGTACTTTTTTTTAGAAATTATATTTAAATTTTAATATTTTCCTACACGAGTGACTAAGATTTTGATTCTCATAATTGATGGCCTTATTCAAAGCAATTTCCATTCCCTTTCTTCGCATGTGGCTCAATATGTCCTCTGGAGACCAAAAAGGATAGTTTCAGATGAACCCTATGAAGCAATTTCTAATCCAAACCAGTTAAATGATAATATAGTTTTTTAAAAATAAGCATCCAAAAATGAATTTTCAAGAATAATTCTAGGTCACCAACTAGTAAAGCAAGGGGAAAAGTAAAACAAAACAAAACAAAAAAAAACAACAACAATGAAATCCACAAAAAAACCCTGTTTAAATGCACAATTATAAAATGTAAGGATTTCATAAAATTTTAAGATGTTCTATGAATCACCCAGTATAAGTGTCTGTGATTGCACTAATTACTGCCCCTTCCTGCAGTCACAGGCAGCATTTAATATAGGACTGCTTTCCATGTGAGAGCATAAATATACAAAATCAGGATTATTTATCATCTTTGCCTCAGTTACATATCTGAATAGAATCTAAACATTACAAATAGATTTCTGGGCCCCATTCCAAGTGAGTTTGGGGAGGTGCTCCAGGCTTTCTGAGCTTAAGAATTCCTCAGGATATTTAAATGTACAGCTTATGTTGAAAACAGTTGCTTAAAAAATGAAAATAATTTTTAAGGTTAACATAAAGCCTAGTGAAACAAAGAACTCACTTAAAAAAAAAGTATCATTACATATAGTATCTTTGAGGTACCCATTGTGGTACTTGAATTGAACATATCTGAAACCAGTCTCTCTCTTACCCATTGTACTTCTAGCACACTTTTTTTTTTTCTCAGCTTTATTGAGGTATAATTGACAAATAAAATTGTAAAATATTTAAAGTGTGTAACAGGTGCTATGAGAAATGTGTACATTGTACAAGGATTCTCTCCTGGCACACTTTGATACTAATGCAGATTCCCTAACTGCAAGCCCCATAGTTGAATCCATCCTGAATATCATTACTGAATACATCTTCCTGGGGCATAATTCTGCTCACAAATCTTCAGTAGGTCCCCACTGATTACTGAACAAAGCTCCAGACCCTCAAACTTCAAGACCCTTGCCTATCTGACCTTAGATAACTTCTCCCATCTAACTCTTTTATTTTCCTTCACAGACCCTATGTTGAAGCCAAGCCATCTGTATTCTGTACACTTGTCCCTGTCCTTTCCCACATATGTGCTTTAAAAAAAAAATTCTTCACAGAGTGCATCTAACTTATAGAAATTCAAGTTTCACTGATCCTCCAATTCTAGTTCTAATTCTCCAGGCTTTCCCTGATGTCTTTTTCCCTTAAAAGTCTATACATAAACAATCAAACTAATATAACAATTTGTACCTTTATACCCTGTATCCTTTACCTAACAGAGTCAGTATCATCTTATTATCTATAAGACGTATGAAGTGAAGTAAAGTGTTAGTCACTCAGTCATGTCTGACTCTTTGAGACCTCATGGATTATAGGCTGCCAGGCTCTTCTGTCCATGGAGTTCTCCAGGCAAGAATACTAGAGTGGGTAACCATTCCTTTCTCCAGGGGAGCTTCCCAACCCAGGGACTGAACCCAGGTCTCTTGCATTGCAGGCAGATTCTTTTACTGTCTGAGCCACCAGGGAAGCCCTTGGATGTATGAGTACTTTAAAAATAGTATTTCTGACTGATTGTCTTATTTCCTTCAGCATTTTACAACTATTCGTTTCCCAGAAACTTTCATTAAATTACTATATGCATTAGAAAGACTTGTGATGTTTCCAGGAAACTCAGAGCATGAAAATAGATAAAATCCTCTATGCCCTTGACCCCCCTCAACAATAACAACAGAGTTTCTCCTCTGTCTTTTGTATGGCTCTATCCATTTTTGGAGTAGTCAAGCCTGCCTCAAGTTCTGTACAAATTTGCATCAGATTCCAAAGAAATAAAAATTAAAAAGACCTGTCACCTTGGAAGATACAAAAGAAATATCAGAGTGCATATTTTAGGGGTTGCAATAAGAAAATAAACACATACTTCATAAAAATGTTTACTTTCCATTATAGTCAATCTAAGATATGCACATAGTTCCTCAGGAGCACCAAAGAGGTGACTTTGATTTAACTGTGATTTTTAGTAACGCTTAGTTATACTCTATTGGGCCCTGAATAAGTGGTTTGGGATTTCTCCTCCACAATCTATTTAGCCTCACCCTGAGCTGACCTCCCACCCTGGGCTGTCACTTGGGCTTCTTCCTGGATCCCATTTCCCCACACTTCTGTCTCTGCACTCACTTACCAGACACTATCTAGGCCACTAGAGAGAGGTGATTCAGCTCCATGTATGCTGGTCAGTCCATGAATCACTGACTTTGACTTGAAGAAAAAGGTGTATGCACACAATTTTTTTGTTTGTTTTTCTTTAGAAAAGAGAGCACTTGTTACCCACTGTAATTCTGAATATGGAATGATTTTCCATCATTAAATATATCTTCCCCATGCTTGAGGAATGCTCAAAATAGCAAATCACAGACTTCCCTTGTGGTCCAATGGTTAAGACTCCGTGTTTCCAATGCAGGGGGCCCAGCTTGGATCCCTGGCTGAGGAACTAAGATCTCACATGCTGTGCCATGAGGTATGGCCAAAAGATTTTTTAAAAGACTTTAAAAAAAGAGGAAACCACATCCTATCCTTCTTTTGACATCAACGCTTCAAAAAGATCTATTTCTCTTTATTATTTTTTCCAATTCTCTGAAGGTCTCAGAAAACCTGAAAAGCCCTGCTCCAAGTTTGCTCCTCCTCTAGGAAAGAACCAGTTTTAAACCACTTAATTATCAATCAATCTTAAGTAAGTCAAGCAAAAGCAGCATCTGACCCAGTTTGTTTAGAAACCCATTCATTCAGCCTTGTGGCTTCTCTGCCATGCAGGAAACCTGTCAGACTGGAATCAAGAAAAAGGCTTATTGAATTTTAATGTTGAACTAATGTTGCTTCTGCAGTTGCCTGCATTAGAGGGGTGACGGGGAGTCCAGGAAGGAAGTAAAAAATGGTCTTTCTCTCTCTCTCACTTTTTTTTTTCTTTTGTGAAGAGTTCAAACGTTCAATCTGTCCTTTCTGTGAACCTACTATTTATGGCAACCTCTTTTAACCTATATATAATGCATGAAGAAATCTAGGCAGAATAATATTGCATGTAGGCACTCATATGACTGATTGTGTTGAACCCTGAAAGCTTTTGAATGTCAAGATCAGGATACTGCGAAGTCCTCAGCTAACTTCACCTGCTAAGGCAACTCTTATCTACCCTCAGAAAAATTATATATCAATTTATACTATGGGACTTCAAGTGTGGATACTGTCTCGACCTGGAAGATTTATATGTCTTCCTCATTTCTCTGCATCATTTTTCATAATATAATGCCTTCAATAGTTTCATTAATGCTTTCAATTGAATGACAGACTATAAATATGTGCAGTGATTTAAAGAGCATCAACAACACCTGAACATGGAAAATGTAGTAAATGAATACTGATTTTCTCACCTCTTCTTTCCCAATGATTACAATATCTAGTTCTTTTTCTGAACCCCATATCACATATTCTACTCAGACCAAAGAAAGATAGGGAATAAGCAAGAACAGTAGATATTACTTCTATAAGAGGAATTTCCAGCTCTGCCTCGGTACTCAGGGCACATGGAACTTTGCTTCTTATGTCTTAGTGATATAAGTGACTGAGATTATGAAAAGTGAGTCAAAGGGATTTGTTTAGTTTTGACTATTTAATTTCACTGTTCCAATTCCAATATGTCCAACAGTGGATTTGAAATAGCTCAACTCTTGTACCCTTGTTTTATCATTCCTGGGAGTTGTTACATTTCTTTTTTAAAAGGGAGGGCTATTGCCTGAGTTTGCGCTCACTCCAAAACACGACTTGAGACAGGTACTTGAGTAGTTTGTTTGCAAGTAGGAGTGTCAGAGCAAGGAGAACAAGAGAAGAAAGGGGGAGAAATCCAAGGTAGTTAGCACTTAAGACAACAGGTTCTTGGTCCCCTAGGTATCTTAAGTTCCACAGGGAACACGTGTACACCCGTGGTAGATTCATGTTGATGTATGGCAAAACCAATACAGTATTGTAAAGTAAAATAAAGTAAAATTAAAAAAAAAAATAATAAAATGTTAAAAAAAAAGTTCCACAGGGAAAGGTCTGAATAGCCCTGTAGAATGCAGATAAAAGAATAGTCTCTTAAAATACTTGGATGCTTAGCCACTGATCCACCCAATCTTTTCCCACATGGTTTAAGGTGATCCTCCAAGACCACTGACCTGCTACTTCCAGGCTGCCCAGCATAAATGACTTCAGGCTAACCAAGTGTCTAAGCTATTGGGAATACATTCCTGAGGTTAAACACACACACACAGACACACACACACACACATTCCTGAGGTTAAACACACACACACACACAGACACACACATCATATGGGCTTAAGGCAGGGCACTGAAATAAGCCCGAAATCAAAGGTGTGTTACAGAGATGTGGTAAGATCACACAAATTATGTGCTATATCCATGGATTTACGAGGATTTCTCAAACTCAGCATACTAACCTTTGGGGACAGAAAGTTATTTGTTGTTGAAAGTTGCCTTGCACATTGTGATATGTTAAACATCTTCTCTGGCTTATACCCAAGAGATGACAGTAAGACTCCCCCAGTCGTGACAACAAAAAATGTCTCCAGATATTGGCAAATATCCTCTGGATGGCAAATCACCCCTTACTGAGACCAATGACCTGAGTCAATTCACTAAAAGTGATATTAGATATTGCTCTGGTTGTATATATAGAATGCTAGAGAAACACACAGGTGATATACAGATAACCTGCCAGGAACCTCTTGCCATCACAAAAAAACAATAGGATTAATTCATTTATTCATTCATTAATTTAAAAACATCTGTTTAGCATGTGCTGTGTTCTAGGTATAGTTGTTTAATGCCCTAAAGATAAAACTTTGAATAAGAAGTAGATTTGCCCTACCTTTGGGTAGCCTACAAACTGGTGGGGAAAAAGACACTGGAAGATATAATAAAGTTCATCAAGTGTTTGATACTGATGAAGATTGTAAAATCAGTTTTGGCAGGGAAAGTTGAGACTTCAGGAAAGAAATAACTCCTCAACGGAATTGGGACCACATGGGTATGATACAACAAAGAGTCCAGAATTCGTTATAAGCAAACCACTTGGCAATAATAATAATCTTATATACTGCAATGCCAAGTATGTAACAAGTGTTTTATGTATGCATATTGCTTTAATTCTTACAATAATATCATGAGCATTATTGCAACAATTTAAAAAAATGAGAAACTGTAGGTAGAGAAGTATGGTACATTTTCCAATATCTAGTGACCAGTAGAACTGGAAGTATTTCCCATATAGCCTAAATTCAGAGTTATACCTAAAATAACTGTGGTAAACTACCTAAGACAACTGCAGTCACTCTTCACTATTTCCACTTCAGCCAAAATTTAGTCCACTTTGTCCACATTCCCATTACAAATCTAGGTTCACTAAATTTTTTCATATAATTCATTTTCTTTAAGGATCAATCCAATTTAGTTTACAGAATTTTAGTCTCAGAACTCTCATTGTGTTCTAAAAAAGAACACAATGAGACACATCCTTAATTATGTAATGCTTATGTGACTGAACTGAACTGAATGAATCATTGTCTATGGATCACATACCCCAGGTCTGAAATAGGAAGGAAAAATAAGATGTCATTTGTAAAGCCCCGCAAAGCTTTGATGATTCTGTGTTTTCTGTATGAGTTCAGTTCAGTTCAGTTGCTCAGTTATGTCTAACTCTTTGAGACCCTATGAGCATGCCAGGCCTCCCTGTCCAACACTAACTCCCAGAGTTTACCCAAACTCATGTCCATTGAGTCGGTGATGCCATCCAACCATCTCATCTTCTGTCATCCCCTTCTTCTTCTGCCCTCAATCTTTCCTAGCATCAGGGTCTTTTCAAATGAGTCAGCTCTTCGCATCAGGTGGCCAAAGTATTGGAGTTTCAGCTTCATCAGTCCTTCCAATGAACACCCAGGGCTGATCTCCTTCAGAATGGACTGGTTGGATCTCCTTGCAGTCCAAGGGACTCTCAAGAGTCTTCTTCAACACCACAGCTCAAAAGCATCAATTCTTTGGCACTCAGCTTTCTTCACAGTCCAACTGTCACATCCATACATGACTACTGGAAAAACCATAGCCTTGACTAGATGGACCTTTGTTGGCAGAGTAATATCTCTGCTTTTTAATATGCTATCTAGCTTGGTCATAACTTTCCTTCCAAGGAGTAAGCGTCTTTTAATTTCATGGCTGCAGTCACCATCTGCAGTGATTTTGGAGCCCAAAAAATAAAGTCTGACACTGTTTCCACTGTTTCCCCATCTATTTGCCATGAAGTGATGGGACTGGATGCCATGATCTTCGTTTTCTGAATGTTGAGCTTTAAGCCAACTTTTTCACTCTCCTCTTTCACTTTCAAGAGGCTCTTTAGTTTTCTATATGGGATTAAGCAATGAAAACATTGTTTTCCTTAATTCAGCCCTAAATATTTCTTCAGTCTCATTTTCTGCGACTGCTTACTTCACACTTCCCACTGCAAGTCTTTAAATCTCTTAGAGCTTTTCAGAATTTACCTCTTTGAGATTTCTTGACTTTGTTTAAACTATCCTGTCTCTGTAATGGTCTTCCCACTCCTCTTCTGTTGGCTAACTGGTCACTTGGCCAACTTCTCCTTTCGTAACTACTCACTTGGCTAACATCTCATGCCTATTCCTATAAGAATGAGATCAACTCACATAAGCTTTTTTTTTTTAAGTGAGTTTCCTCCTGCTCACTTTCTCAACAAGCCTTAAATCTTTTCCTCGACTTCACTCTCCATTATGTTAAAATTATGCTGCTGAGGAACAAGGCACAAGTTTTTCAAATCTTTGCAGAATCCATGCTTAATACAAAGCATGCAATATGATAAATGCTCAGTGAATGTTAAATGACATATGGACATATTAACAAATATGTTTTTGCCACCCTCACAGCAAGTATATGTCAGGATCTTGAAATCAACACATAATTCTACAACTCTTCATGCCCATTTTGTAATAAAGAAGACTTTTAAAAAAGTAATGTGGCAGACTGGTTCCTTGGAGTACTTGCCAGAGCAAAAAATAGTTTATAACACCATGGATACTTCTCAAGAAAGTGTATTGTGTCCTAGATACATGTAGCATGTTACTGCATAATCAATCCAAGTGGTCACTTCCATAGCATTTGATGAAAGAATTAGGGGAAAAAAAATCATTGAGAGAGTTATTCCTTGGGAGGGTGGGAGTTTACAACAGATTTTTCATAAAAAATAATTCTATAAAATTAATACATAGAAATATATTTCCAGGAAATTATGTATTCAATACTTTTTTTCAAGGTCAGTAGGGTAGGTTTGAAGAATAAAGTGTTAGTTGCTCAGTAGTGTCCAACTCTTTAAGATCCCATGGACTGTATAGCCTGCCAGACTTCTCTGTCCATGGAGTTTCCCTAACAAGAATCTGGAGTGGGTAGCCATTTCCTTCTCCAGAAGATCTTCCCCACCACGGATCAAACCCGGGTCTCTCACACTTCAAGCAGATTCTTTACCTTCTGAGCTACCAGAGGAGGAGGGCACCAAACCCTTAGCATTAATAGTAGTATACTAAGGATTTTGCTAACTCCACAACAAAATCTAAACACTTGTCCAATTTTGTTTAACAAAAAAGTTCTAAACTTATTTGACTCTAAGCTATGTTAAATGTGTATATGTTTTAAGAGTGAGAGGAGAGAGAGCTCATCCAAATAAAGCCGTCTGTGATTGGCTGAATAATGACCTTACAAAGACCACATCCTAACCTCAGAGCCTATGAACATACTATCTTCACAAAGCAAAAGGGATTATGCAGTTGTGATCAACTAAAGATTTTGAGGTGGGAAGATATTCTGGATCATCTGAGTGGGACCAATAATCAAAATAGTTCTTAAGTGAAAGAGAGAGGCAGGAGAGTCAGAGATGTGACAACAGAAGCAAAGGTCAGAGTTATGCAATTGCTGGCTTAAAAATGGAAGAGAGCCACAAACCAAAGAACAAAGGAAGGACTTGGTAACTGGAAAAGGCAAGTAAACAGACTGTTATCTACAGCCATATTCATAAGGAATATGGTGCTATTGACAGATAGTCTAATTTTGGGCCCATTGAGCCCCATTTCAGATTTTTGACTTCTAGAACTATAAGATAATAAGCTTGTGTTATTTTAAGACACTGTTTGTGATAATTTTTTTACTGCTGTATTAGAAAAACAATATACTTTGCTATTGAGCAATGCTTCTGATTTATCAGAATATTTTGTCAACTCTAGTTTTATTTCACCTTAAACTTTGTTTCTAACAACCCAAGAGATGACTCTACACAAAGACATCACCAGATGGCCAATACCGAAATCAGACTGATTATATCCTTTGCAGTTAAAGATGGAGAAGCTCTATAAAATCAACAAAAACAAGACCTGGAGCTGACTGTGGCTCAGATCATGAGCTCTTTACTGCAAAATTCAGGCTTACGTTGAAGAAAGTAGGGAATATCACTAGGCCATTCACGTATAACCTAAATCAAAATTCTTATGATTATACAGTGGAGGTGATGAATAGATTCAAGGAATTAGATCTGGTAGAAACAGTGCTTGAAGAACTATGGATGGAGGTTCATGACACTGTACAGGAGGCAGTGACCAAAGCTATCCCAAAGAAAAAGAAATGCAAGCAGGCACAGCAGTTGTCTGAGGAGGCTTTACAAATAACTGAGTTAGAGAAGAAAAGTGAAAGGCAAGGGAGGAAGGAAAAGCTATACACTTACTGAAAGCAGAGGTCTAACAAGGAGAGATATGAAGGCCTTCTTAAATGAATGACATAAAGAAATAGAGGAAAACAATACAATGGGAAAGACTAGAGATCTCTTCAAGAAACTTGGTACTATCAAGGGAAAATTTCATGCAAGGATGGGCTCAATAAAGGACAGAGATGATAAAGACATCACAGAAGTAGAAGATATTAAGAAGAGATGGCAAGAATACAGAATTATACAAAAAAGATCTTAATGGTGGGATAACCATGATGGTGTGGTCACTTACCTAGAGCCAGATATCCTGGAATGTGAAGTCAACTGGGCCTTAGGAAGCATTACTATAAACAAAGCTAGCAAAGGTGATGTAATTCCAGGTGAGCTACATAAAATCCTAAAATAAGATGCTGTTAAAGTGCTGAACTCAATCAGTTCAGTTCAGTTGCTCAGTTGTGTCCAACTATTTGCAACCCCATGGGCTGCAGCACACCAGGCTTCCCTGTCCTTCACCAACACCCAGAGCATGCTCAAACGCATGTCCATTGAGTCAGTGATGTCATCCAACCATCTTATCCTCTGTCGTCTCCTTTTCCTCCCTTCAATCTTTAAAAGTATCAGTGTATTTTCTGAGTCTGCTCTTCGAATCCAGTGGCTAAAAGATTGGAGTTTCAGTTTAAACATCAGTCCTTCGATGAATATTCAGGACTGATTTCCTTTAGGATGGACTGGTTGGATCTCCTTGCTGTCCAAGGTATCGCAAGAGTCTTCTCCAACACCACAGTTCAAAAGCATCAGTTTGGGGGCACTCAGCTTTCTTTATAGTCCAACTCTCACCTTCGTACATGACTACTGGAAAAACTATAGCTTTGACTAGACAAACCTTTGTTGGCAAAGTAATGTCTCTGCTTTTTAATATGCTGTTTAAGTTATTCATAGCATTTCTTCCAAGCAGCAGGCATTTCTTAATTTCATGGCTGCAGTCACCATCTGCAGCGATTCTGTAGCCCAGAAAATAAAGTCTGTCACTGTTTCCACTGTTTTGCCATCTATTTGCCATGAAGTAATGGGACTGGATGCCATGATCTTTGTTTTCTTTTTTTTTTTCAATTTATTTATTAATTTTAATTGGAGGCTAACTACTTTAAAATATTGTGGTAGTTTTTGCCATACATTGACATGAATCAGCCATGGGTGTACATGTGTCCCCCATCCTGAAACCCCCTCCCACCTCCTTGCCCATCCCATCCCTCTGGGTTGTTCCTGTGCATCGGCTTTGAGTGCCCTGTTTCATGCATCCAACTTGGACTGGTGATCTATTCCACGTATAATAATATACATGTTTCAATGCTATTCTCGCAAATCATCCCACTCTAGCCTTCTTGCACAGAGTCCAAAAGTCTGTTCTTTATATCTGTGTCTCTTCTGCTGTCTCACATTGTTTTTTGAATGTTGAGTTTTAAACCAGCTTTTTCACTCTCCTCTTTCATTTTCATCAAGAGGCTCTTTAATTCTTCTTCACTTTCTGCCATAAAGGTGGTGTCATCTGCATATCTGAGCTTATTGATATTTCTCCTGGCAATCTTGATTCCAGCTTGTGCTTCATCCAGCTCAGCATTTCAAAATATGTACTCTGCACATAAGTTAAATAAACAGGGTGACAACATACAGCCTTGACATACTCCTTTTCCAATTTGGAACCAGTTCATTGTTCCATGTCGGGTTCTAAAGTGTTGCTTCTTGATCTGCAATACAGATTTCTCAGGAGGCAGGTCAGGTGGTCTGGTATTCCCATTTCTTTCAGAATTTTCCACAGTTTTTTGTGATCCACACGGTCAAAGGCTTTGGCATAGTCAAGAAAGCAGAAGTAGATGTTTTCCCGGAAACTTCTTGCTTTTTCTATGATCCACTGGATGCTGGCAATTTGATCTCTGATTTCTCTGCCTTTTCTAAATCCAGCTTGAACATCTGGAAGTTCACTTTTCACATACTGCTGAAGCCTGGCTTGGAGAATTTTGAGCATTACTTTGCTAGTGTGTGAGATGAGTGCAATTGTGCGGTAGTCTGAGCGTTCTTTGGCATTGTCTTTCCTAGGGATTGGAATGAAAACTGACCACTGACCTCTGGCCACTGCTGAGTTTTCCAAATTTGCTGGCATAATGAGTGCAGGACTTTCACAGCATCATCTTTTAGGATTTGAAAGAGCTCAACTGGAATTCCATCACATCCACTAGCTTTGTTCATAGTGATACTTCCTAAGGCCCACTTGACTTCACATTCCAGGATGTCTGGCTCTAGGTGAGTGATCACATCATTGTAATTATCTGGGTCATGAAGATCTTTTTGTATAGTTCTTCTGTGTATTCTTGCTACCTCTTCTTAATATCTTCTGCTCCTATTAGATCCATACCATTTCTGTCATTTATTAGGTCCATTTTTTCATGAAATATTCCCTTGGTATCTCTAATTTCTTGAAGAGATCTTTAGTCTTTCCCATTCTATTGTTTTCCTCTATTTCTTTGCATTGATCATCTGAGGAAGGCTTTCTTTTCTCTCCTCACTATTCTTTGGAACTCTGTATTCAGCTGGGTATATCTTTGTCTTTCTCTTTTGCCTTTAGCTTCTCTTCATTTCTTAGCTATTTGTAAGGCCTCTACATTGATGTGTGTGTGCTTATATATAAAAAAATTCTTTGACCTTTTGTTATATGATTGAGTAGGAAATGGGCTAGGAGACAGTGCTATAGGTCGGGTTCTACAGAACTAGATCCTCAGACTGAATTTGTATGCAAGTGTTTTATGAAGGAAATACTTATGAGAGAAATTTACAAGTGAGTAGGTGAGGCAGGAAGGAAAAAACTGAAGAAGACAAAAAAGGGTATGATTTTAGGAAAAGTCTATCTTAATTATATCTTCAGTATTACCCTGCAGGAGAACATTCCTTTAGGAGTGGGTATTTTGCTTCAGTGTCTATTTCAATATGGTCCTCAGAGGTCAGTACTGGATATTAACATCTTAGGTATAGGTTGTACATAATTCCCCGGACACATTTTTCTCTTTTCAAATATCTGCAAAGATCAAAGTCAGTTCTCTGGAAATTTCTAGATTCAGAATTGAAAATAAAAGTACACCTATGAGGAAGACTCAAAAAAATTAAATTTATCTTAGAAGGATCTGTGTTTCTGAGGACTTTAGATGTGGCTCCCCTTTCTGCGTCTATATAAGTAGCCCTACTGGTTGTAGCCATTCCTAAACCAGCAGAGAGGGAAGAATGGAGGAAAATGGAAAAGAAGCAATTACCTTTAAAAGGGGACATAAATGTTGTATCATACTAATTTCATTGGCTCATATTTTACTGATGAAAACTTTACTTATATACCTCCACCTAACTGTAAGGGAGGCTGGGAAATTAAACTCCACTAAAATTCTATTACTGTAAAGGAGGAAGGAAATAGATTTGGGGAGGTACAACTTATACAGGTGCTGCTAGCTTATGGTTTTAGTTGCACTTGTGGAATGAGACATGGTTACTCTAAGAATCAGAATAGTTTGATGAGAAAGGAGACTGTTATAGCACAAGTATGACTAGTGCAACACTTAGAAGCCTGGCATAGCAGAATCAGCACATGAAATTATAAATTGCTGGCAGGTGGTAGGAAGAAGTAAACCAGGAGGATGTGGTATTACCAAAACTTGGAAAATAAAATGCTTCAAGAAAAGAGGGGGAAATGATGTGTATATTCTAGAATACTCCAGACAGTAAGAAAACAAGGATAAGACATAACAATCTGTTCTCATGGGGTTGACTTTGGAGTTTTGTTCACAGAGAGCTAAATAGAGAGCTAAAGTTCTGAAAGGTAGGTATTAGTTCAAGGTGCATGAGAATATGAGAGAGGATAAAAGATAAGAGATGATGTATTCTGAGCTTTCCTCAGAAAAAGAAGCAAGAGGCTGTCAGTCAGAGAGTAGTGAGAAATTATTTTCTTGGAAAAGTTTCTTAAGAGGTTTTTTGGCCTTTTTCTCTTTTTCTAAAGAGATCCATTTAGGGTACCCATGGTGACTCTCACAGCAATAGAAGCCTCTCTTTTTTTTTTTTTGGTATTATTGGAAACACTCAATCTCATCATTCTAGAAGAAGTAAGGAAAAATTCAAGGCCAAACATAGGAAAGAATCTTGTAAGGAGTCCAACCATGCAGAGCAAATCCATAATTTGGATATTTGTGATGAGAATTTAAAATTCATCAATTAACTGTTGTTAACCATTAAATTATTTTGGACATTAAGTACTTTGGAAGTATATTTCTTGGTTTGAAATAAAATAAATAGGCTTTTAAAATATATGTATTTTAAAATTAACATTCAATAGATTCTACTACCTTTTGTGTATACATCTATGAGCTTTAGAAAATGGATAGAATAATGAGACATCCATACAAGATACAGAAGAGTTCCATCACCCCCAAAAATCCACTGGGCACTTCTTTTATAGTCAATCAATCCCTATTCCCAACCCTAGCAGACTGATCTTTTTGTCCCTCTATCTTGGTTTTTTGAGAATATCATAAAAACATGATCATAAACTGAATGTAGCCTTTTTGGTCTTGGCTAATTTCTCTTAGACAGGCCAAAGGTCCATTTAATCAAAGCTATGGTTTTTCCAGTAGGCATGTATGGATGTGAGAGTGGGACCATAAAGAAGGTTGAGCACTGAAGAACTGATGCTTTCAAACTGCAGTGCTGGAGAAGACTCTTGAGAGTCTCTTGGCCTCCAAGGAGATCAAACTAGTCAATCCTAAAGGAAATCAACCCTGAATATTCATTGAAAGGACTGACACTGAAGCTGAAGCTCCAATACTTTGACCACCTGATACAAAGAGCTGATTCACTGGAAAATACCCTCATGCTGGGAAAGATAGAAGGTAGGAAGAAAAGGGGAAGACAGAGGATGAGATGGTTGGCTGGCATCACCGACTCAATGCACATGAATTTGAGCAAGCTCTGGGACATGGTGAAGGACAGGGAAGCCTGGTGTGCTTCAGTCCATAGGGTCACAAAGAATTGGACATGACTGAGTGACTGAACAACAGCAGTTTCTCTTAATCTGTGAGATTCATCTATCTTGCTCCATATATAAACTGTTCACTTCTCTTTATAGCTTTGTAGTATCGAATTACATAGATATACCACAGTATGTTTATCTATTCACCAGTTGAAGGACGTTTGGATAGGAACGTATGAAATGAAGCTGTAAATAAACATTGATATACAGGTTTTATCTAAACATAACTTTCCATTCCTCTTGAATAAATATGTAGGAGTGGTATTGGCAGGTCTCAAGCTGAGTTTACATCAACCATATTCCAAAGTGGTTTTACCAGCTTACATTTCCATAGTAACGAATGAGAGCTATTCTTGCACTGTATCCTCAATAGTACTTGATAATGTCAGTTGTTTTTGTTTGTTTTACTTTTGTCCATATTAATAAGTATGTAAAAGTATCTCATTGTGGATTTAATTTGCATTTTCCTAAAAGTGAATAATTTCAAACTTTATTTCTTGTGTTGATTTGTCATCTATTCATCTTCTTAGTTGAGCATCTGTTCAAAAAATGTTATTGGGTTTTTTGTTTTCCTACTGTTGAGCTTTGAGAGTGCTTTTTGTTTCCTGGATACAAGTCCTTTGTCAGATATGCGATTGGCAAATATTTTCTTAAAATCTATGCTGCAATTTTACCCTCTTAACACTGTCTTACATAGAGAAAAATGTTTTATTTTGATGAAATCCAATTTTTCAATTTCTTCTTTGGTGAATAATACCTTTGGTGTCATACCTAATAATACTAACTAATTTAAGGTCACAAAGATATCCTACATTTTCATGAAGATGTTTTGTATCTCTAAATGTAACATTCAGATATATAATCCATATTTAGTTATTTTTATATTGTGAGAGAGATGGATTGAGATTTTCCTTTTTTAGTGGAGTTGAATCAGTTGTTGAAGCTGAAACTAATACTTTGGCCACCTGGTGCGGAGAGCTGACTCATTTGAAAAGACCCTGTGGCTGGGAAAGATTGAGAGCAGGAGAAGGGGACGGCAGAGGATGAGATGGCTGGATGGCATCACCGACTCAATGGATATGAGTTTGGGTAGGCTCCAGGAGTTGGTGATGGACAGGGAGGCCTGGCATGCTATAGTTTATGGGGTCGCAAAGAGTCAGACATGACTGAGCAACCAAACTGGACTGAACTGAATCAATTGTTAAGATAGGGGAGTAAACAAGCTGAACTCTATGACTGCTGTCACTTACTACAAGAGAGAGTTTGCAGGCTGCAGGATGAGAAAGAACTCAGTCAGAGGGTGGCAGTCTCCCTGAGTTGAGAAGACTAAAATGAATCTTCAAGAAGGCCAGGAGGGTAGAGAGCTGAGTCTGCAAGATAGAGTAGTGGACCTCTACGCAAACACACACATCCTCACAAATACAGAAAGAAAGAGATAGAGAGAGAGGACAGTGCAGAAGTTCATACTTAGTATTGAACAAAGTATTGATCAACATATGCCTGTAAAAAAATGTCTTGAAGCTGGTGGGGGGGGAGACACAAACCCAAAATAATTAAAGAAGATGTGCAGAACTCACAATAGAACAAAGAACAGGTTGTCTTCTTACCAACTGGATGGAAAAACTATGAAATTTCCCAGGCATCAAGGAAAGGGTATAGCATGAAGTGGTATAATTTATTAGAGGTCCAATCTCAGCTTCACAGACTCATATTAATGGCTGCATTGATTATGCCATCACAAAATTTAAACAAGTCTCAAAAAGCTTAAGCTATGGCCAAGTAACTAAAATACATCCCAGAACAAAGTTCAAGAATACTATGAATACAAAAATATTTGGTACAACAAAATTCATAATGTTTGACATTGGGTCAAAAATTAACAGTCATGCAAATAAACAGGGAAATCCAACCAAAGTGTAAAGAGAGACTCAGAAATGACACAAAGAATTAGCAAATAAGGGCATAAAATAATGATTATGACTGTATTTCTTATGTTTACGGTGGTAACGGAAATTTTGAACATGTGTTAAACAAAGACATGAAAGATATAAAAAAGATTGAAATCAAGTACAATTGAGAAGTACAATGTCTGAAGTGGAAATTACATTGGATGAGATTAACAGCAGATTAGCTACTATAGAATAACATAATTCATTAACTTGAAGACATAGAAATAAAAACAATCCAAAGTAAAACCCACAGGGAGGAAAAGAGCTGATAAAAAATGAACAGGGCATCAGTGAGATGTGAGACAATTTCAAGCAGCCTAGTATACATAAAATTTGAGTCTTTAGAGAGCTCTCTCTCTCTATTTTATTCAGAGTTTTTCATTGTAATCAGTGGGTGAAACAGGCTGAAGTGAAATTATACTGTGTGGACAAGCGCTGAACATCTAATAGGCTTTTAGTATCATTCACAGGACCATACAGCCCAATCACTTTTCTTATTGGCAACTGATAAATCTTCATTCAGTTGACTAGTTGTTAAGATAATTGACACCATTGATTTAGTACCTATTAAAAGAAACTATCTTTACATAAGATAGGCTTTGCTTATTTGTTTTATTCTACCCTCTGTGCAAAGAACTGACTCATTGGAAAAGACCCTGATGCTAGGAAAGATTGAAGGCAGGAAGAGAGGGGGATGACAGAGGATGAGATGGTTGAATGACACCACCAACTAGATGGATATGAGTTTGAGCAAGCTCCAGGAGTTGGTGATGTACAGGGAGGCTTGGCATGCTGCAGTCTATGGAGTTGCAAAGAGTCGGACATGACTGAGTCACTGAATTGAACTGAACCCCATTTCCTAGCTCCTAATTATTCTTCTTTATCTCTTGTCTCTTGGTTAATATTATTTGCAGAATACGCATTGTCATCAGGCATATTATCTGTAGTAAGCTGAATAATACACCTCAGAGATCTTAGGTCCTAAACACCAGGATTGTAAATGTTACTTTATTTGTAGGGTCATTGCAGATATAATTAAATGAAATATCTTGAAATGAAATTATCCTGGATTGTCAGGGTAGGCCCTGATTGCAAACACTCATGTAAGACTGAGGCAAAGGAAGATTACACACACACACACACACACACACACACACAGAAACTGATGTGGCCACAAGCCAAGGAATGATAGCAGTAATTATCAGCTGGAAGAGACTAAGAACATAGCCTCCCCGAATGTCCTGCTAACAGCTTAATTTTGGTCCAGTAATACAGAATTTCTAGCTTCCAGAACTATGTTAGAATCAATTTCCATTTTACAAAGCTATCCAGGGTATGATAATTTGTTACAAAATAATACAATACAAAATACAAAAATACAATCTATTAACTCATTATGTATTTATTTTGTTTGCTCCCATCACATACACACAGAATGTATGCTCCATGAAAGCAGAAGGCTTTTTAAATTTTTTTTCCCCTCTGCTCTGTCTTCAGTGCTCCAAATGGTGCCTGACATACAACAGAAGTCCAATAAATGCTTTTGAAAGAATTGAATATTCAAAATATTGAAATATTCATATCTAAGATATTCACTGCAGTAAAAAAAAGTTCAAACAAATGGGCTGGAGAGGTGAGGGAAAGTTTCATGAGAAGGTGAGGGAACCAAGTTCTCTGAGAGACTCCAATTACCAGACTAAACCTTGTGAGTATGGAAATGACTTCTTTATTTTCCTAAGCTATGCTGAGATTCATTTCCAGAAATTGCTTTTATCTCTTGAACAGAGGGTGATGATCAATATGAATAATTGTCCCCGGATATATCTTGACATTGTCATTGGCTTCAATTGTGCCTAGAAAAGAAAAGCATAAATGACAAAATGTTCTTTGTTCCTATGTAATCTTCTTTTGTGGAGATGATAGTATAATAGGTGACAGGACATAAAACACAAAGGCCTGGGAGACCCGAGTTTAAATCCAGGCTTTGCCACTTCTAATACAAACAAACACCTATTTAACATTTGCCATGTGTTAAGAATTGTACTATGTGGTTTGCGCACTGATTCCTAGCCAGTTGCATAAACCTGGAAAAGTCATGTAACCTTTTAGTCTCATAACAACTCTGAAAGGAGGCTATTTTTATCCCTATAGAACTGATGCAGAAACAAGCACAGAGAGCTGAAGTAACTCAGTCAAGGTCACAGAGCCTAGTCCCAGAGCTTTAGGTCCCAGTTCCTAAAACTGGGATTCATATCTCAGGGCTGCCTGACTCCACATTTTGTTTATAATAGAATTTATTATTTTCCTATTTCAACATGATATATATATTTGTCTTAGGCAAATTTGTGACAGTCACTGAATTTTATTTCTGTTTTAGTTTCTTCATTTATTTTATTTTTTTTAATTTATTTTTTATCTTTATTTATTTTTTATTTTACTTTACAATTCTGCATTGGTTTTGCCATACATTGACATGAATCCACCATGGGTGTACATGTGTTCCCAAACATGAACCCCCCTCCCACCCCCCTCCCCACAACATCTCTCTGGGTCATCCCCGTGTACCAGCCCCAAGCATGCCGTATCCTGCATCGGACATAGACTGGCAATTCGATTCTTACATGATATTACACATGTTTCAATGCCATTCTCCCAAATCATCTCACCCTCTCCCTCTCCCTCTGAGTCCAAAAGTCCACTATACACATCTGTGTCTTTTTTGCTGTCCTGCATACAGGGTCATCATTGCCATCTTTCTAAATTCCATATATATGTGTTAGTATACTGTATTGGTGTTTTTCTTTCTGGCTTACTTCACTCTGTATAATCGGCTCCAGTTTCATCCATCTCATCAGAACTGATTCAAATGTATTCTTTTTAATGGCTGAGTAATACTCCATTGTGTATATGTACCACAGCTTTCTTATCCATTCATCTGCTGATGGACAACTAGGTTGTTTCCATGTCCTGGCTATTATAAACAGTGCTGCGATGAACATTGGGGTACATGTGTCTCTTAAAACCTCGAATAGCCAAAGCAATCTTGAGAAAGAAGAATGGAAGTGGAGGAATCAACGTGCCTGACTTCAGGCTCTACTACAAAGCCACAGTCATCAAGACAGTATGGTATTGGCACAAACACAGAAATATAGATCAATGGAACAAAATAGAAAGCCCAGAGATAAATCCACACGCATATGGACACCTTATCTTTGACAAAGGAGGCAAGAATATACAATGGAGTAAAGACAATCTCTTTAACAAGTGGTGCTGGGAAAACTGGTCAACCACTTGTAAAAGAATGAAACTAGATCACTTTCTAACACCGCACACAAAGATAAACTCAAAATGGATTAAAGATCTAAATGTAAGACCAGAAACTATAAAACTCCTAGAGGAGAACATAGGCAAAACACTCTCTGACATAAACCACAGCAGGATCCTCTATGATCCACCTCCCAGAATTCTGGAAATAAAAGCAAAAATAAACAAATGGGACCTAATTAAAATTAAAAGCTTCTGCACAACAAAGGAAAATATAAGCAAAGTGAAAAGACAGCCTTCTGAATGGGAGAAAATAATAGCAAATGAAGCAACTGACAAACAACTAATCTCAAAAATATACAAGCAACTCCTGCAGCTCAATTCCAGAAAAATAAACGACCCAATCAAAAAATGGGCCAAAGAACTAAATAGACATTTCTCCAAAGAAGACATACGGATGGCTAACAAACACATGAAAAGATGCTCAACATCACTCATTATTAGAGAAATGCAAATCAAAATCACAATGAGATACCACTTCACACCAGTCAGAATGTCTGCGATCCAAAAATCTGCAAGCAATAAATGCTGGAGAGGGTGTGGAGAGAAGGGAACCCTCCTACACTGTTGGTGGGAATGCAAACTAGTACAGCCACTATGGAGAACAGTGTGGAGATTCCTTTAAAAATTGCAAATAGAACTGCCTTATGACCCAGCAATCCCACTACTGGGCATACACACTGAGGAAACCAGTTTCTTCATTTATAAAATGAAAAGAAAGTCACTGGATTGATGGTTAAATTAATGTCAGTGGCTATGATGTTAAATGTTCAACCCAGAAACAGATACATTTAATGAGTCATTCTTGAACAGGGGGTTTTTGCAGAAACTAATGCTTGTGGCTAGAGATTTGTTTTGTAAGTGATATTGATATGTCAATAATGTTCCAGTAACAAAAGCCATGGGCTTCCCAGGTTTGAATTGAAAGCTGCTTAGTCATGTCCAACTCTTTGCAACTCCACAGACTACAGAGTCCATGGAATTTTCCAGGTCAGAATACAGGAGTGGGTAGCCATTCCCTTCTCCAGAGGATCTTCCCAACCCAGGGATCAAACCCAGGTCTCCCACTTTGCAGTTGGATTCTTTACCAGTGTTTCCGTGGTAAATAATCTGCCTGTCAAACAAGAGACCCGGGTTCCATCCCTGGGTTTGGACGATCCCCTGGAGAAGGAAATGGCAACCCACTCTAGTGTTCTTGCTTGGGAAATCCCATGTACAGAGGAGCCTGGTGGACTGCAGTGTATGGGGTTGCAAAGAGTTGGACATGATTGAGTGACTAACACTTTCTCACTACTCAAAGACAAACTTAATTCTGAGTGTGGTGGAGAGGAGTAAGTTCTGAGACATTAGAGAGGTGAACTAGTAGTTTGCGGAGTATTGGGAATGTAGGAACCCTCCAAAAACCCTTTGCTCTCGAGTATCACTTTGCCAACAAAGGTACATATAGCCAAAACTATCTATGGTTTTTCCAGTCATCATGTATGGATCTGAGAGTTGGTCCATAAGAAGGCTGAGACCAAAGAATTGATGATTTCGAATTGTGGTGTTGGAGAAGACTCTTGAGAGTCCTTTGGGCTGCAAGGAGATCAATCAATCAATTCTAAAGGAAATCAACCTGGAATATTCATTGGAAGGACTGTTGCTGAAGCTGAAGCTCTGATACTTTGGCTACCTGATGTGAAGAGCTGACACACAGGGAAAGACCCTGATCCTGGGAAAGATTGAGGGCAAGAGAAGAGGGCAGCAGAGGATGAGATGTTTAGATAGCATCACTGACCCAATGGACATGAGTTTGAGCAAACTCTGGAAGATAGTGAAGGACAGAGGAGCCTGGCATGCCACAGTCCTTGGGGTCACGAAGATTCGGACACGACTTAGCAACTGAACAACAATAACAAAGGCTCATCCTAGAGGGCAGAGTATGCTCCTAAAACTCCTGCCATCGTCTTTGCCTGTCAAGTGGAGTGTAAGCACCTCCCCGGCCAGATGTGAGCACAGACCAATTGTTTCTCTGCAGATTCCACCAGCCCACACTCTTGCTGCTTTACAAGCTGTGCAAACATGTGTGGGCTCGAGGCAGCTCAGTGCTGATACAGCCCTTCATCTGCTCTCCTTCTCCCGTGTAGACACGAGGCCAAGTTCTGAACGGGTGAATCCTTATGACAAGGATGCCTGTTGGGGAGGTGTGGTGGTCCCCAAGCCTCTCTTCCTGCAGACATGACCCAGAAACACAGTTCTCTCTTTCATTAGAGACGTGGAACTGTGCCAACCCCTCTAACAAAGCACTGGAGGATAGATTCTGCCTCACACATCTCTTGCTTTCAGCAGATGTTCGACAAGAGTGGCTGCCAGGGCATTTCTGTAGCAATGAAGGTGTTAAAACTTCAAGGCCTTCAGAATATGTCTGTGCTGACAGATTGGGGAAAACATGCTAAAGCGCTTATGATGATGAACATGTAAAAATAGGGCACAGATGTCTAATTTAAAAGACAAGAAAATTTCTTGGCATTTACATCTTATTAGTCATTACTATGTTTTTCTTGTATTTTATTCACACATTTAACTTTGGGTGTTCCTCTGATTCGCTTTGCCAACTGCAAGCTACCATCCCATAAACCAAAAAAAAAAAAAAAAGAGAGAGAGAGAAAGAAAGAAAAGAAAATGAAAGGAAGGTATTATACATTCCAAAAAATCATTAAGAGTAACGGAAATTTTCAGTGATCTTTGCTCAGAACCTCACTTGGTTTTCAGTGAGGCTGTTCAAACAAAGGTGTCCATACAGTGGGCCATCTTGACCTGATCCTGTGAGGAGGAAAAACCTTGGATGCTAGCAAGTTGTGCCTTTAAGAAGGAAGTGACAGTGTTAGTCACTCAGTCATGTCCGACTCCCTGTGATCCCATGGACTATAAAACCCTCCAGGCTCCATCTGACCGTGGAATTCTCCAGCCAAGAGTAATGGAGTGGGTAGCCACTCCATTCTTCAGGAGATCTTCCCAATCCAGGGATCAAACTTGGGTTTCCTGCATTGCAGTCAGACTCTTTACTATCTGAGCTACGAGGGTAGCCTGAGAAGGAAAAGGCATTTTAAAAATTACCTTCAGAGGGCTTAAAAATAACCTCTCTTTGTTTTAATGGCTAGGCTTTTATTAAGGTATATGATGACTTTAATAGTTTTACCCAATTCTTAACCATGGTGTGTTGAACAAAGTCTGAGTGGAATAAAAAATAAATAGTAGTTGCACAGTTGCACAAACACTTTTTCTATCTATCAGCTTTTTATAAGGCTTTCGATTAGAAAAAGACTGGTTCACAGACTAAATGGAGGGGAAAGATTTTAACTCAATAGACAGGAGAGCTTTGGAATCTTCAAACTTCTAGACAGCTGGCTGTGCTCACAGACAAAAAGAGAAAACAAAAGCAGAGAGAGAGAAACTGAAATTAGATGAATGATTTTCCTTTCCCGACATACCTCAGGGTTAGTTTCCCAATAGTACAAAGAGGAAGGATCTTGATCCATGTTGACAGGTAAGATCAGGGCAGAAAAGAGGAAAACGCTGCATGCTATCAACGTCATCAAAGCATGTGCTAATTAAATGCATAACACCACTTGCAGCTGTGAGAGTAGCTGCCCCTGTTCTCTGTGGCTCATAAAGCAAAGATGCGTGTGTGCACGTGCACACACACACACACACATGCACGCACACACACAGAAGGGACATAGTATCAAACTACCAAATTAAAAATTAATAGCTTAATAGCTAAGAGATCCTATAAATACTTGCTTACCGAAATCTCAGTTATACTGCATGGCACTGGAGGAAGCAAAAATTTTCTTTATACCTCAGTAATCTTACAAGTTAACTGGGGATCATATTGGGTAATATGCTATATTCAAATGCTATAGCATACACCAAATGCTTGTCAATATCTTACACATTCTAAACACTCAATAAAGAGTACCTTTTATTATAGGTTGTTGATCTCTTTTTTGATGCAATATCTTTAGAGACAGGTTCAAGGACAATCTATACATAAAGTAGATTCTCATTTTTCAGCAGGCTTATTTACCACCAATTTTATATATAATTGCACATACCTGAACTGCCTTTGCACAGGTGCTCAGCATTTTCAGAAGCTGATGACAGACTTAAATACGCCAGGCTGAGGACAAAGCAGATATGACTTTTGCTATAGTTTGCATGGGAAACTCCTTTTAAGGTTGTGTGTGTCGCACACGCCTCCTACCCGTGCATGTAGAAATGAGCTCCCTGCATAAGATTCCACGGAGAGTGCTCAGAGTCCGTCTCAAATTTCTCTCCTTACAGATCTTAGGAAGATGAGATTCAGAAGCGCTGTCTTTATAATGGAAAGTCCTCATATTTAGAATTCTAATGAAACCTTTCTTCAGCTAATTCTTTCTTCTAAAATTGTCTAGGCATAAACTCCCTCAAAACTCACAGAGGGTCTCTTTTCTCATTAATCCACACCATCACAACATTTTTAACCAGTTAAGAGAATGTCTTACATAGCCCAGGTCCTGATGTAGGGTATGCACTTAATAAGTGGTAGCTATTATTATTTTATCATTAATATTATTAGTCCATTTATAGGAAATCTATTTCCAGTGCACTATTAAAGCAATCATTAAAATCATTAGTGCAATCACTATATGTAGTGCTTAATTTTATTATAATTATCTTTATCTTAATAATCCAAATACTACTACTAACTCACAGCTATTTCAATTATCATTAATTACTTCTAACTTTATGGCAATCTATAATATTCTGGCAGGGCCAGCCCTCAGTTACATACTGAAATGACATATTTGTATTTGCTTCCTGTCCTCTGTTCCTTTGTTATCATACCTCTTTCCTTTCTCCCATGAAGAATATCTGGATATCTGGATAAATTAACTCTCCACTAGGGGAACTAGAAGATACACACCAAGGTATGTTTCTTTGTCCCTCTTTCACTACTTGTTCTGTCATCCTCTCTCTCGCCCTGGGTTTTTCTGGTAAGTGACCAACTCCTGGTGGGTAACAGGAGAGTAGTTCTTGATTGTGGACAGGGATCTTCCCAGAGTCACAGATCTTCAATCAAATTCTCTGGAAGATCAACATTTTAAATGCAGCAGAGCTGATTTCAAAGGATAGGCCAAATGCCAGGAGTCATAACTGCGGATTTGTTTTGGGGCTGGGGAGGGGTGAGACTTTGTAGAGGGAAATTCAATGTCGGAGATTTTGACTCTACTGGGAAACCCTGCAAGGGGCCACAATCCTAAACGTGGTGCTAATTCACCTAGAAAGGGATAATGAATACTAGGTAGCTGCAGGAATGGCTGACTGCCTCCTGAACAGTAAGAGCCTGGGAGCAGGGCTGGCCAGTCTTAGAAAAGCCTCATCACTGTCATCAACACCTAGAGAAAACACTGTGAACTGAAGAGGGAAACTGGCCAGGCCATGCCCAAGGGAAGGATTTCAATTACAAAAGCCGATGGCAAGTGTTAATTATCCTGTAGGGATCAGCAAGTTTTTTTTTACTGTAAAGGGCTGCTCATGTGATTTCCATCATTTCATTGGTGTGTTTGTTACAATTCTTAAAAAATTGAAAACACATTCTTTGTTTAAAGCCAATAGTTTGTCAACTCTTGCAAAATGACTAGGAGAGCCATGAGAAGGAAAAAAGCATTAGTGGGTTATAGGAAGGTTTGGAAAGGCTTCTGGAAAAAAAGAAAAAGGCAGAGATGTGGACTCGTTCATTTCCCTCCCCATCTCCAAACCCCACACAAGTACAATTATTTAACATCAGTCTGGACAAATCTTAATGTTCTAAGAAAAGCTATGTAGAATTTCAGCTAGCCCTGGAGGCCTAGCAAAGCTAGCTACTTCACCAAGCAGCAAAGAGACAACTTTCTCTCTGACTGAGACCATTCTTTTTCACTATCCAGCCTGAAAAGATTACATTGGCAAAATGACCTCCCTAAGAATCGTTAGCAAACAGTCAGCAATATGGAAACTAACAACCTGGAGGAGCTGTCAGAAAGGCAATGTGCCACTGGAATTATGAACTCATTAATTAAATATCAGTGTATCAAATGGGCTATGAGCTATTAATTCGAAAGCTATTACTGGCTTTGAAGTTGAAATTATAAGCAAAGCAATTAAAAAGTAACTTCTCAATGAGAGTGTTAAGGGATCATCATATCTGTTTATATACATCAGCTCTTTAATTTGGGAATTGAATTGCTCCCTTAAAAATAATGATTATATAAATGATCAAACTACCTATTTTATTGCGAAGCCTGCATGCTAGCATTAGAAGGAAAATCAGCAATCTTTCCTCTGCTGCAGTTATGCATTTCAAGTATTCTTTCTTTTTCACATGAGCAAAGGGATCACTGTGAAAATTACAAATCAGGAAAAGAGTGCAAATATTTAATAGGATTGATATTTGCTTTTGTTTACATCCTTTGGACACCCGGACTTCAAGGGGGTCAACTGTGACCAGGTGATGGTATTGAATAGATGGCTGTGCAGTTCAGATGTTTTTTGAAAGTATGACCTGACTCATGACTCCACGATGTTGTTTTGTGGATTTTTTTCAATGCATGTAATATTTTTAATCATGTCATAATAGTCAACCTACAGACTCATTTCCTTTGACATATAATGGAATTCCCTTTTTGTCAGCTTACCTTCTTTCTATCTTCTGTATCTTGTCATCCCCATTTTACTTGCATAACTCTGTTTCTGCTTATTTTATGGCTTTCTATCTTTTTTTTAAATGTTATCCTTTCTCTTGGTTTTAAACACACATAGACAAGCAAAGCAGCCACTGAAATCCTGTGGAAGTCAGATATCTCTTTGAATTTCATCTTTACTAGAGGAATATTAACTAGAAATGAACAAACAACTTCTTTGAAAAGAAGTTGTTTCTTTGGGCAGACTTAGCATCCTGGTTTTTAGACCAAGGCATCCTTTTCCTCCTACCATGTAAGCACAAACTATTGCCGGTAGGGGTTTGATTAATGGACTAAAACTTATTCTGAAGAAAAATGAATGCTTTTAGTGGATTGGAAGCAGAAATGCCTATAGTTTATAACCAGTGGTGAACCACTCTGAAAGAGCAGCTGGAGACTTTGTATCTATTTAGTTGTGGCTTGTAGGAACTTCTATTATTTTTTTTTTTCCCTCAGTGAATTCTAAAAGGTTCATTTATTCCTCCAAAGTGCAACCTTTCTTTTCTGTAACAAAACAAAAATAATGGTGGGCAGCCCAATGTTGGCATGGGAAGTCATCTCAACCCAGAAAATGCATTCATTTAACAGCTATTTCTTGAGTTTTGTCCATCACTCTTCCAAGAACTCAAAGAACCACACTGAACCAAACAAGTATCTCTTCTTCAAGGAGCTTGAATTCTAGCATTAATAATATTTTAATTAAATGTCAGCATTATCCTGTAACAACAGCATTATCATCACACAGTGAGCTAGAAAATCTTTTTTGGAAAAAAGTTTAGATAGATATCTAAACTATCTACCAGTTAACCTCAGGCATCAAAGGAATGGACTGGAAGGAGGTTCTAGGGCTAATGCTACCAACAAATCAGTTCTGGGAAGCATTATACTACCTGCTTTATTACTGTTTGTGTTCACGCAATTGTGTCCGACTCCTTGCCACCCTTTCGACTGTAGCCCTCCAGACTCCTCTGTCCATGGAATTTTCTAGGCAAGAATACTGGAGTGAGTTGGCATTTCCTCCTCCAGGATATCTTCCTGACCCAGGGATTGAACTCACATCTCCTGCACATTGCAGGTGGATTCTTTACCTCTGAGCCCTTGGGGATGCCCCTGATACCAAGCAACTAAGGCTTGAATGCAGGTCTTCCCATTTAAAAGATATATGTTATTAACAATGCAGTCCTTTCTGAGATTCACTTTCACTGTTTGTTTAATGGAGACCCTACTCAAAAGGCTTTGTAAGGATATAATGGGATAATGTATGTAAAACACTTAACACAGTGTTTTCTCCTCAGCAGGCAAGTGTGAGCATCCCCAGGAGGCTCTACTTTGTTTTGACAGCCAGAAGCCTGCTAAGGAAATGCTGGCAGACTTTCTTTCATCCAGGTGCAACCAGAGCTGGAGATGAGGACGCTGTGTGAGTGAGACTGTCTAATGTCTTCCCCTGGGCTCCTGAAGACCCATGGGTAGTTAGTGTCTCCTGGGCCAGACAAAAATTTTGTAAGTTTTATGAGAGTGTTGGATTCTGCAATAATATCTCACATTTTTCTCCACAGCTCTTCTGGAAATAATTTATACTGTTTACCGAAAACAGAGCCAAGACCATCAGATTAGCAAAATGTAGGATTCATGCTTATCCTGTTGTTAATGAATGATGGAGCAGAGGATACAATCACAATTATCCCATTGTAACACATTTGCCTCATTTCTGCCACGTGCTCAATTTTTGATCTTTGAAACAAAAGGAGAAAATAAGTAGCTGCATCCTTCATAAGTTTTCCTGGATGCATCAATATTCTCTTCCAACTGTGCTCCTGATTCTTTTAATTAGGGGCAAACAAAACACAATCACAAAGGCATTAATGCTCATAAAGCTTAGAAATCTCTTAAATCTCTGAAGAAATACTTGGCGTAATTAAAAAATGAAAATCTATCATTTAAAAAATAGTTTGACATGGCATATCTGTATTTTGCATTCTAATAGTTAACACTGATATTTTTTTGTGGTTTACCAGCTGAAAAAGCCAGAGAAGGCAGATCTCTGTTCTCATTCCAAACCCATTATTTTGCAGCTAGAAATGATTATAAGAGAAAGTGTATGAGGGGGACATGAGTGCATATATGTGTTGGGGAGAGGGAGGTAGAAAAAGTCATGCAAGATAAAAATGTTCATATCCTCATCGGAAAAATGACTGTGTTCTACCTTTGATAGTGTATCTCTTCTCCTCAAAAATGGTATTGTTCAAAGAATCTACAAGTCTAAGATGTAATTCAATCATGACAGCAAGTAGAGGTCATCTCCTCTAGGTCTGACATAATTAATGAAGGCAAATGGGCAGTCCAGGAGGGATTTAATAAAATTAATTTAATAAGTCTTTGTGAAGATATTTTACAAGGCTGGCTCTGTGCTAAAAAGTGCTGTGGGAAATATGGAACTCCGAAAGACAAGGTCACTTGCTTAAATAAGACACAGATCCAGGGCAAACACAAAGAAAGATGACAGGTTCATTAGAATACTAACAAACTTTAAAAATCATTATTCAAACTTGATACGATTGAGCCAAGACAGGATAATTTTAATCTATGGATTATATTATCTTCTCTTTTGATACAAGTTCTCTGTTACATTTACACTCCAAAACATTTCATACTTTCATTGGATTTGTCCTATTGCTTTTATGCATTGTTATGTTTGGGGATATTGTGTTGAATATGCCATTAGGTTATCTGATAATGGGATTATCAATTCAGGGTCAGTCTGGTTTCCCCACACTACTCCCCACCACCAATCATATACATTTCAGTATGAATAATTTTGATACAGTATGTTAGATGTCAAAGAAAAGTTGGAATGGATAAGTGAATATCAGAGAAGCTACTGGAAGAGATAACAAAATCTAGAAGCCCAGGAAATCACAGGTCAGGGTTGATTTCCTCCAGGATTGACTGATTTGATCTCCTTGTAGGTCAAGGGACTACTCCAGCACCACAATTCAAAAGCATCAACTTTCCAGTGCCTTCATGGCCCAACTCTCACATGTGTACATGACTACTGGATAAACCATAGCTTTGACTATATAGACCTTTGTCGGCAAAGTGATGTCTCTGGTTTTTAATACACTGTCTCGGTTAGTCATAGCTTCTCTTCCAAGGAGAAAGCGTCTTTTAATCTCATGGCTATAGTCACCATCCACAGTGATTTTGGAACCCCGAAAAATAAAACCTGCTACTGTTTCTACTTTCCCCCCCCATCTATTTGCCATGAAGTTATGGAACTAGATGCCATGGTCTTATTTTTCTGAATGTTGAGTTTTAAGACAGTTTTTTTCACCCTCATCAAGAGGCTCTTTTGTTCCTCTTCTCTTTCTGCCATTAGAGTGCTAACATCTGCATATCTGAGGTTGTTGACAAAACATACTAAAGGATCAATAATTTCTAAAAGGAAGGACCAATGAGACTCAAGAGAATTGGATGAAAGTCTGTATAAGAAGAATTTAGGTGTCCTAAGAACTGAACTGAAGAAACTCTCACATGTCACTTATCATGTAAAATGGGCAGCTGTCCCTCCTCTTTCCTATCACATGACTTTGGATTTGGAACCCAGGGTACAGAAGCACCATGTTGAAAAGGGAGAATGATAAAAACATGCACATTCTGAGTTTGCAACCTCAGGCTCCTCTACCTGACTGGCTTCCCCTTAATCTGTGCAAGTCAGTTGTATACTGCCAGGCAAATGTGATGTCCAGATACTGACAAAATTAAGTAGCTAACCTAAACAAATAAATAAACTTTGGGTTAGCCAAAAAGTTCATTCAGATTTTCTTTTCCCCCTATAACATCTTACAGAAAAACCCAAATGAACTTTTGGGTCAACCCAATTAATAGAGTTATAGGCAGCAAAGTCATGATTACTCCAGTGAAATAGCTGAACAACATCACTTGGTAGTGAAGCCCAATCACAGAGGAAACAAAAGAAAAAAAGGATACTCAATGCACATAGAGCTTTTTTAAGTATTTCACTGCTAAATATATAAGGAGAAACAAGAATCAACAGGGGGGGAAAAGAAACTTATTGAGAAAAGAATACATGAGGGGAGAGAAATAATGCTGAGAGATAAGAACAAACAAATAAAAATAAATCTAGATAAAACAAAGCCACAACCATTTTTAAATGTTACGTCTTTACAGCAACAAAAATAAGGGATTCCATGCAGGAACAAGAACAGAATGCCATGAAAAGAAATGTCTGGAGAGCCACAAAATGCTCTTGAAGGTTAAATTCACTGGAAAAGATGCAAGTTAAATCTATGAAATCTCACAGAAAGAAAAGAGAAGCAGACAAGGATGGCAAATAGCAAAGACAAGACAAAAAGTAACAGGTAATTAAAAGGGCTGGCCCACCTTGCTCAACAACCAAATAATATAAAGAAAAAAGAAAAAATAAGTTAAAAGTGAGAAACAGAAAAGCAGTAGAGAATGGGGCTGGCACACTCAGCTGGGCCAGCTCAGCTAGGAGGCAGCTCAGCAGAGCAGCTGGCCAAGCAGACCATGCCATTCTCCTGTCAAACATACATACTGTAGGCCCTCCATATCATTGTTTCTGCAACCATGAATTCAACCAAGTTCAGATCCAAAACATAAAAAAAAAAAAATTCCAGAAAGTTCCAGAAAGCAAAACTTGAATTTCCTTACACCCAACATTTTACATAAGCATTTACATTGCTTTTTAAAAGTATTTACATAGCACTTATATTGCATTATATAAGGTATTATATCTCTGGGTATTATAAGTAAACTAGAGATGATTTAAAGAATAGAGAAGGTTGTGTTTAGTTTATGTGCAAACACTATGCCATATAAATAAGGGACACAAGCATCCTTGAATTTTCATATCCACACAGGCCCTGGAACCAATCTATTGCAGATACCAAGGGATGGCTGTTATTTTACAAAAAAAAAAAAAGGAACCTCAGACAAAGATGTTCTCTGACCATAACAGAGCAGGACAAAAATATTACTACTCCATAAACATGAAGAGCACAGAGAGAAAAGAGAATACTGTTTAAACCACAAAAACACCCAAATAGCCTCCTTTTCTAACTTATATAAGTAATTGCTGCTGCTTTTCTTATACTTCACTTCTTTATTTCTGTTTGAGCAAGCCTTCAATGATCCTATATTCTAGATGAGAAGCATTAATACACTTTCTTTGGTTAGAGAGTATTGACCAAAGGAAATTATCCATGATATAATTCAAGAAACTATCTCATAACTGAAAGCTATCTTGGAATCAAAAGGAACTGTTGAATTCCTTGAAAAATGAAGAGAAACTTGTAAGTTGGACATAGAAAAATGGATATAATGGGCTTGTGAAAGGTTTATCTTCAAGAGAAAGTATAGGTAAAGAAGACAGAGAGTCCAGGACATAAATGCAAACTTATTTCAAGACTTGCTAGAGAGGAAAGAATCGGCATAGAGGCTGAAGAGAAACCAGAGGAACGGAAGGATGCTGCTGCAAGAAGAATTGCACAGCGTCTCTTGGGTGGATGTTTGTAAATGATAAGGTGCTAGCTGTGGTACAGGAGTGGTAGCCAGATCCCTGGACTAAGAAGTTAGATCAAGTGTTAGGAAGCACAGACAATGCTTAGAAAGTAAAGGATTGAGAAGAGAATCCACCTGTCATTCCCAAGTAGCATGACTCTCCCTTTCTAGGTCATCTTCCTTTCCTAAGAAAGCACTAGACGTCTGTTTTGGAGGAAGGGGCTTAACGTTGCTTGCAACTTTTAGCTCCTTGGGGGATGTTATTGTGCATATCATTCTTAGGAGTTTCTTTTACCAGATTAGACATATCTTTGTTCTATGTTGAAAGGCTAAGAAGAAAAGGAAAGATATACCCATTTGAATACAGAGTTTCAAAGAAAAACAAGGAGAGATAAGAAAGCCTTCCTCACTGATCAATGCAAAGAAATAGAGGAAAACAATAGAATGGGAAAGACTAGAGATCTCTTCAAGAAAACTGGAGATACCAGGGGAACATTTCATACAAAGATGGGCTCAATAAGGGACAGAAATGGTATGGACCTAACAGAAGCAGAAGATATTAAGAAGAGGTGTCAAGAATACACAGAAGAACTGTACAAAAAAGATCTTCATGACCCAGATAATTACAATGGTGTGACCACTGACCTAGAGCCAGACATCCTGGAGTGTGAAGTCAAGTGGGCCTTAGGAAACATCACTACGAACAAAGCTAGTGGAGGTGATGGAATTCCAGTGGAGCTATTTCAAATCCTAAAAGATAATGCTATGAAAGGGTTGAAGTCAGTATAGCAGCAAATTTGGAAAACTCAGCAGTGGCCACAGGACTGGAAAACATTAGTTTTCATTCCAATCCCAAAGAAAGGCAATGCCAAAGAATGCTCAAACTACCGCATAATTGCACTCATCTCACACGTTAGCAAAGCAATACTCAAAATTCTCCAAGACAGGCTTCAACAGTACATGAACTGTGAACTTCCAGATGTTCAACCTGGATTTAGAAAAGGCAGAGGAAACAGAGATCAAATTGTCAACATCCACTGGATCATCAAAAAAGCAAGAGAGTTCTAGAAAAACATCTATTTCTGCTCTGTTGACTATTCCAAAGCCTTTGACTGTGTGGATCACAACAAACTGTGGAAAATTGTAAAAGAGATGGGAATACCAGACTACCTGACCTGCCTCTTGAGAAACATGTATACAGGTCAAGAGGCAACAGTTAGAACCAGACATGGAACAAGAGACTGGTTCCAAATAGGAAAAGGATTATGTCAAAGCTGTATATTGTCACCCTGCTTATTTAACTCAGATGCAGAATTCAGTTCAATTCCATCGCTTAGTCATCTCCGACTCTTTGCAACCCCATGAACTGCAGCACACCAGGCCTCCCTGTCCATCACCAACTCCTGGAGTTCACTCAAATTCATGTCCATCGAGCCAGTGATGCCATCCAGCCATCTCATCCTCTGTCGTCCCCTTCTCCTCCTGCGCCTAATCTCTCCCAGCATCAGGGTCTTTTCCAATGAGTCAACTCTTCGCATCAGGTGGCCAAAGTATTGGAGTTTCAGCTTTAGCCTGTCCTTCCAATGAACACCCAAGACTAATCTCCTTTAGAATGAACTGGTTGGATCTCCTTGCAGTCCAAGGGACCCTCAAGAGTCTTCTCCAGCACCACAGTTCAAAAGCATCAATTCTTCAGCGCTCAGCTTTCTTCACAGTCCAACTCTCACATCCATACATGACCACTGGAAAAACCATAGCCTTGACTAGATGGACCTTTGTTGGCAAAGTAATGTCTCTGCTTTTCAATATGCTATCTAGGTTGGTCATAACTTTCCTTCCAAGGAGTAAGCGACTTTTAATTTCATGGCTGCAATCACCATCTGCAGTGATTCATCATGAGAAATGCTGGGCTGGAAGAAGCACAAACTGGAATCAAGATTGCTGGGAGAAATATCAATAATCTCAGATATGCAGATGACATCACCCTTATGGCAGAAAGTGAAGAGGAACTAAAAAGTCTCTTGATGAAAGTGAAAGAGGAGAGTGAAAAAGTTGGCTTAAATCTCAACATTCAGAAAACTAAGATCATGGCATCCAGTCCCAGCATTTCATGGCAAATAGATGGGGAAACAGTGGCTGACTTTATTTTAAGGGGCTCCAAAATCACTGCAGATGGTGACTGCAGCCATGGAATTAAAAGATGCTTGCTTGCTCCTTGGAAGAAAAGTTATGACCAACCTTGACAGCATATTAAAAAGCCAAGACATTACTTTGCCAACAAAGGTCTGGCTAGTCAAAGCTATGGTTTTTCCAGTTGCCATGTATGGATGTGAAAGTTAGACCATAAAGAAGTCTGAGCACCAAAGAATTGATGCTTTTGAACCGTGGTGTTGGTGAAGAGTCTTGAGTCCCTCGGACTGCAAGGAGATCCAACCAGTCCATCCTAAAGGAAACAAGTCCTGAATATTTATTGGAAGGACTGATGCTGAAGCTGAAACTCCAATACTTTGGCCACCTGATGTGAAGAACTGACTCATTTGAAAAGACCCTAATGCTGGGAAAGATCAAAGGTGGGAGGAAAAGGGAACGACAGAGGATGAGATGGTTGGATGGCACCACCAGCTCAATGGACATGAGTTTGAGTAAACTCTGGGAGTTGGTGATGGACAGGGAGGCCTGGCGTGCTGCAGTCCATGGGATCACAAAGAGTCAGACACGACTGAGTGACTGAACTGAACTGAGTTTTGTCCTTACTTCTTTTTCCCTGCACTTTACAAAATCTGACTGCATGTGAGCTCCTTGGCACCTTCCTAGGGGTCCAGAAGAATCTTCATCAGCATTGCTCCCCAAAAGTATTTACCACCATGAACTCAGAATTCATTTGTGAGATATTCCCTGCAAGACTGTCACCTCTCCACTTAAATACTCCCATTAAGAAATACTGTAGTTTTTTTTTTTTTTTTTTTTTTTTTTAATCTTCATTCAACTTAGGTTCCCAAAGCCCAGTTCCTTTTACACCAGCTATGATCAATTTTGGGTGTTATGGTCTCCCTATTCTAAGGCACTTTAGCCTACAATACATAAACTGTTTCTTCCTTGTCAGAGGCAGGTCTTTGTTGAGGAGTTCCCTTCTTTTAGGAGACTAATTTTTCAGTAAAGCAAACTTATAGTTTGTTAGATGTTCTGGGTTTAGCTGAATATACTTTTAGCATGTATCTGATCTGATGACTTGAAATCTCTGTCATTGTATTCTGCCTGTATAATATACTTGAGACTCACATTGAAATTCATAATTTCCTCCACTGAGCAGAGTGCCTGCACGTATATACACATGTTCCTTCACTCAACAAATATTTATTTGGTGGCTACTGTGTGCCAAACACTGTATTTTCAAAGGGATATGACTTGTGTTCCTCCTATCATCTCTATTTTTATGACATATTTTAAACACATCTTTCAAATATGAAGACTTAGGTATTTGAAAGGATAAATAAATCAATAAAATAGATTAATATACTCTACTCCAGTTTAGTTCAAAACCAAAAAGGATTTTTATAATGTTGATCCTGGGGACAATGTAATTTTGATGTTATAGAACTTCAAAGGAAAAATATGTCAAAGAAGCTCCCATATACTAATGTTTATTATGCTCCAATTATATATATTATGATATTTAATCCCCATATCAACCTTATCATATACTTATACCTTTTTTTTTTAACTCACGAGAAAATTGGGATTAAAAGAAAAGAAACAAATTTGTTGATGTCACACAGCTAGTAATTGGTGAACCTGCACTTACAATCCAAATCTGTCAGGTCTAGAGATGACCTTGAAGAATTTAGTGTGTTTGGCAGAAGAGAGACACCCACAGAGAACTCAATGAGGGAGAACTAAAAACAAACAAAACAATAATACAATTGCTCCCTTTAGGAATGATACTCACTTCTTCATCCCTCCCATTCCATCTGAGCCTCCTGATTTCACATGTCTGGGATTCACCCTCAGTTCCTGAATCTCTTCAATTGGAAGCATCTTTTACTGTTTGTATCACTCAGAATATAGACTCATATTGAAGACCACTTTATACTCACAAGCTTGAATACATAAAATGAACCTCCTTGGCCAGGAAGGAACTGTGATACAAATGCCTTCCATTGCCATCTTTGAAACAAACTTGCAGGTATCAGTTGGACTTTATTGACTCCTCTGGATGATTTTGTGTGTGTGTGAATAAGAATTATCTAACTCAGAGAACAGACGATGATAGTTTATTGCACAGCTAGATGGTGAAATGTAAAACTTCATTAAGAATGGAAGGGATCACAAATTGAGTGTTGTCCTTGAGTCTTTAATGGCCTCCCTCTATCCGAGGAGGTCAGAAGTTCAAAGCACTTGAGTTAAATGACTAAGAGATTGACATTCTGTCAAATAGGTAAACCAGAGGATTTTCTGAAAAACACTGTATTTGGATGAGATTCTGATGAAAAAGGTAGAAAATCTGCTGTTTGGGAAGTACAGGGTCAGACCACTGAAACCCCTAACTCCCGTGAATTAGTGGTTATTACGTGCAGAGGAAAACACAAACTTTGTTAATACTTTTCCCATCCACTGTGAAATATCAAAACTCAGCTGTGATGTAGCATTTAACTGCACATCGAATCTAGAGTCCAGTAATAGAAATTGCCTTTTTGCAGTAGAAAACAGGGTTAGAAGCAAACCAAAATAACACATAAAGCAGATCTCCATGGAGAAAATTGAAGACTGTTTCTAGCATGTAAAGATCGGGGATGCAATTCCTGTTCTGTGAAAAGGTTTTTTCCTGGGGTTTTAAATTTTCCTCTTGATTATGTGTAGAATCAAGGGGTGCCTGCATGATTGTGCCCATGCATGACTCCTGGTAACAGAAATGGGGCAGATACAGACAGATGGTGACAGGCTCATTTTTAAGCTCAACGAGCAGGCATGGAAGTCAAACATCTAAGGCGGATCATAAAAGTTGGCATCAGATTTTCACTTCCAAATTCAATATCCTCAGTCAGCTAAAACTAAGTTTACTTCACCAGTAAAGAATAGATTTCAAATAAAATAGTAATGACATTCAAAAATTTTAACTAGCTAATTCAGAATTTTTTTTTTTTTAAAAAGAATGTTTGCGTATTACTTCTTTTTCTCATTTTTTAAACTGGAATATAATTGCTTTACAATGTTGTGTTAGTTTCTGCTTTAAAATGAAGTGAATCAGCTATATGTATACGTATATCCACTCCTTCCCAACCCATTCCCCCCTCCTACCTGTCCTGATCATCACAGGGTACCAAGCTGAGCTTTCTGTGCTTTATAGCTGGTTCATACTAACTATCTATTTAACACATGGTAGTGTATACATGGGCTTCCCTGATGCCTAAGATGATAAAGAATCTGCCTGTAATGCAGGAGATCAGGGTATGAATCCTGGGTCGGGAAGATTCCCCTGGAGAAAGAAATGGCATCCCATTCCAGTATTCTTGCCTGGAAAATCACATGGACAGAGGACACTGGCAGGCTACAATCCAGAGTGTTGCAAAGACTCGGACACATACACAGTGTATAAATGTCAATCTTATTACTTGAAATATAAATTGAAGTAGCCTTTCTAAAAAACAATTAAATACACACATAATTATTTGTAATGGAGAAAATTAGAAATGATTTTTTTTTCCCCAAAAGCAGAAGACTCTGATATCCATTAAATCCCATCAATAAAAATTAAGTTTTCAATTAATTTTAAGGATAGAGGAACTTGGTTACATAATCTACCCTATATTATGAACAAAATAAGGTACAAATCAAATATTCAATATATTTCTCATAGAGTTCTACCTAGTGAGGTTTTTGCAGAAAACCAGATATACTCCAAAATGTTATTAATTGCAATATCTCCCCACTATAGCACACTTAACAATTTTTTGTTTAATAATAAGCATTGTTTCAGAGAAAGATTGCTTGAAAAACAATATATTGTCTTCCTTTTAAGTGCAAATCCTTTTGTATCTGCTGATGCATTTTTCAAAGTATATCCCTACATAATCTTAGAAAGAGAATCCCCCTCACCTAGGAGAAAAATATCTATATTGCTTTTGTTGAGTCTAGGCTCATAATCCCTTTCTTCTACTCTGTGATACAACCAGAGTTAGATGTCAGACTCAGGATCACAGCCTGTAAAAAAATACCAACACTATAGCTCCATCTCTCAACTACTTTAACTCTCTACAAGATCACAGGCACAGGAAAATAATTGCCAGACATTCAAGAGGAGCTCCCTTTGAGTATATCTCTAAAGAGCACGTGTCTACCTGTGGATTTGCAAGGAAAATAGAAAAGGATCAAATACCCAACTTGCATAAGGGTGATCTTTTGTGATTATGTCCAAAGACTCACCCTTGCACATTTTGTTTCCTTCTTAGGTCATGGGAAAAATTTCCTTGAAGACTTCTTATTCCCTTCCTTCTTGAGTAACGTTGAAATTAACTAAATTGAGGTAAAAATGCAGGAGGAAGTCCTGGAAGAGTTCAGTTGAACTCCTTTCTTTCGAATGAAAATGAATTTTCTCTCACCCCTGGTCAACTAATTTAACCAGCAAAACAACCTTATAAGGTAGGTACCATTATTAACTCTACTGTGCCAGGAAACCTGAGATGCAAGAGATTAATTAATTTGCCCAAGGTCACAGAGATAATTGGTGACAGAGTTAGAACTCAGACTCAGGCAGTCAAACTTCTAAAATTGCCCTTTATCTATCTATTATCTACCTACGTACCTATCTTTCTATCTATCTATCCATCATCTACCTACCTATCTATCTACCCATCTATCTATTCACCTATCTTTCTTTCTTTCCTTCCTTCCATCTATCCATCCATCCACCCATCCATCTGTCGATGCATGCAGATACTATTGCCCTACTTCTTCCAAACAAATGATGATTCATCAGAACACAGAAAAATCTCTAATCTGCAACCCACTATGTCTTCTCAAGTTAGCGAAAACAAGTTAAAAGTCTCAAAGTCCTCACGTTCAGTTTCACCTGTGAAAATGTGAAAACAACAAGTTTTTGTACTATACCACACCACCACAGACTGGTTCCAAGTAGGAAAAGGAGCATGTCAAGGCTCTATATTGTCACCCTGCTTATTTAACATCTATGCAGAGTATATCATGAGAAACGCTGGGCTTGAAGAAGCACAAGCTGGAATCAAGATTGCTAGGAGAAATATCAATAACCTCAGATATGCAGATGACACCACCCTTATGGCAGAAAGTGAAGAAGAACTAAAAAGCTTTTTGATGAAAGTGCAAGAGGAGAGTGAAAAAGTTGGCTTAAAGCTCAACATTCAGAAAACGAAGATCATGGCATCTGGTCTCATCACTTCATGGGAAATAGATGGGGAAACAGTGGAAACAGTGTCAGACTTTATCTTTTGGGCTCCAAAATCACTGCAGATGGTGACTGTGGCCATGAAATTAAAAGACGCTTACTCCTTGGAAGAAAAGTTATGACCAACCTAGATAGTATATTCAAAAGCAGAGACATTACTTTGCCGACTGAGGTCCGTCTAGTCAAGGCTATGGTTTTTCCTGTGGTCATGTATGGATGTGAGAGTTGGACTGTGAAGAAGGCTGAGCGCCGAAGAATTGATGCGTTTGAACTGTGGTGTTGGAGAAGACTCTTGAGAGTCCCTTGGACTGCAAGGAGATCCAACCAATCCATTTTGAAGGAGATCAGCCCTGGGATTTCTTTGGAGGGAATGATGCTAAAGGTGAAACTCCAGTACTTTGGCCACCTCATGCAAAGAGTTAACTCACTGGAAAAGACTCTGATGCTGGGAGGGATTGGGGGCAGGAGGAGAAGGGGACGACCAGGGATAAGATGGCTGGATGGCATCACTGACTTGATGGACGTGGGTCTGAGTGAACTCCAGGAGTTGGTGATGGACAGAGAGGCCTGGCGCGCTGTGATTCATGGGGTCGCAAAGAGTCGGACACGACTGAATGACTGAACTGAACTGAACTGAACTGAACAACACCACAAACATACTGAATCAAAATCTCTGCAACCTATTAACCTAAGGGTTGAGGCATTTCCTTGAGGACCATTTGAATGGTCACCAGCAGACGGAGCAAAGCCATTTGCACTAAAAGAGTTTTTGAACCAAGGGGATAACCAGGGCTCTTAGTTTAAGATTTCATTTAGCAAGTTGGCTGTTTATGATCAGACTTGACTCCCTTAAAGTGTTAAACATTTTCCAGCACTGATATGCATCATTGCAGGACAATTTAAACCCACAGGTATGTGCTTTTTTGGATGGACATATGAATGGATGGGTGTAATTCTTCATATTTTTATTTGGAAAAACATGTATGATATCAATATCTGGAAAATATCAGTCATGCCTATTCCATCTTTTTTTTCCATAGAAAGAGAAGAAATGTACTTTTTATATGGTATTGATTCTTTTTCATTGTTTTCTAAATCAACCAACAATATTTTATGCACACCTATGGTATTATGGTATAAATAATAAGGTGTGGTTGATTTGGGTGGGCTTCCCTGATAGCTCAGTTGGTAAAGAATCTGCCTGCAATGCAGGAGATCCTGGTTCTATTCCTGGGTCAGGAAGATCCACTGGAGAAGGGATAGGCTACCCACTCCAGTATTCTTGGGCTTCTCTTGTTGCTCAGCTGGTAATGAATCCACCTGCAATGTGGGAGACCTGGGTTGGATCCCTGGGTTAGGAAGATCCCCTGGAGAAAGGAAAGGCTACCCACCCCTGTATTCTGGTCTGGAGAATTCCATGGACTGTATAGTCCATAGGATCGCAGAGTCAAATGAGACTGAATGACTTTCACTTCAGTGATCTGGGTAAACTTCAGCCTTGCAAAGACATTAAAATGAATTCTAGTGAAATAGTCATTTTGTTCACTTATTTATAGTGAAGTTGAGAGCATTATGAGATACCTGATTGGAATACCTATAGAAATATGGTTTTGCGAACACTTAATTAAGACACCAAAGGATAGTCCTAAGTTGTAGAAATAATCGATTCCTTATGTTTGATGTATCTTTGAGCTACTTGAACTTTGGTTTATCACTTTAAATGTTTTGATCTCATCCTTAATATGGTTGACTTAGATAATATCATCTAACATTGGGTATATATTCTAAGTTTTATGACTGCACTCTGCTCCAATCTGTTCTTACTCTCCATCCTGAAGTTTATTCCATCTAAGAAAGTCACTGTTTGTCAATGGTTAGATCAACAGACTATAGACAAAAATGTCTAGAGATACTGTGCATGTGAACACTTTACCTCATTTAAGCCCATTTCTATGGGAATATTTCCAATCAGTAAAATAAAAATGATATTCAGCCTGTGTATGGCTACTTCCTTCAGCCAAGACAATGACGAATGGATTTATTATCTACTTTTCCTTAAACAATGCTTTTGTAAGGGAAAAAATTATGACAAACTTACATAAAAAAAATTGTTTGTGGGGCACAATTTTCAAATAAAACTCATTATATTGATAGACATTGAAATTACTGCTTATTGTGCAAGGACATAAATATCCATCCTGCCCAAAGCAAATTTAGCAAAATCAAAATATGTAACACTAAAGAACATTTCAGCTTTTCTCTAGCACATGGAGCCAGCCCTACATGCCAACCCGATTCTATCGCCTCTTCTCATTAAGCTTGAAAGCATATTTTTGTTGCTTTTAGCAGCTCCTAAAATTTCTTTGTCTCTTAGCACAGCACCATAAGAGTTCCCACCTGACAGATCATAAATCGTTCACACAGAGCAGCCTGTCCCCTGGCACACGCTGGCTACATTCTATTCTCCAGAAACATTAGTAAGAGCAGTTACGTGCTTTTGCACAGAACGTAGTTTCAGGATCTGGAAAATGGTTGACCCTGTCCTGTCAATTCAGAGCAGGGAATGGTCTACTTTAGACAAAGGATTTATTTTCACCAAGACTGAAAGGAGTGTTTTTTCTGTGATGAACACATTTGCAACAATAAAAAGTGGGTTAACTCTGAGGTCAAGGAAATAACCACACAAATATGTCCCAGACATTTAGCCGTCCTGCACACACTATATCATGTGTAATGGTGGTTTCTTCAACTTCGCCTCTAGACGATACTGAAAGACATGTAACTGGTGTGTCATTCTGCTCTTTGTTCCTTCATTTGTCCAGGCATTAATTGAGAATCCACTTGATTCTACACACTTTGCAAATGATACAGCCTCAGAGATGGAGAAGACACAGTTCCTCTCCACAGTTGCATACAGATGTGCAGCTATGCAGGCATTTATAGTAAAGTGTGTGAGATGTGTTATTAGCCATTAAGAAACTTACCCTGCAAGAGAGAAGGGGGAGTCAGAAAAGCTTTAAGGGAGGAATAAAAATGTGAGCAGAATTTTGACATGTGAATGAGAATTTCTTAGGTGATCATTGGGTTCAGTTCAGTTCAGTCACTCAGTCATGTCCGACTCTTTGCGACCCCATGAATTGCAGCACGCCAGGCCTCCCTGTCCATCACCAGCTCCCGGAGTTTACCCAGACTCATGTCCATCGAGCCGGTGATGCCATCCAGCCATCTCATTCTCTGGCGTCCCCTTCTCCTCCTGCCCCCAGTCCCTCCCAGCATCAGGGTCTTTTCCAGTGAGTCAACTCTTTGCATGAGGTGGCCAAAGTATTGGAGTTTCAGCTTCAGCATCAGTCCTTCCAACGAACACCCAGGACTGATCTCTTTTAGGATGGACTGGTTGGATCTCCTTGCAGTCCAAGGGACTCTCAAGAGTCTTCTCCAATACCACAGTTCAAAAGTATCAATCCTTCAGTGCTCAGCTTTCTTCACAGTCCAACTCTAGTAGGTAACACATAAAAGGTACACAATTTTGAAAATATAACATATTGTAGAATAGCAAGTGGTTTGGAATGAGTGGAACCCATGTAGCATGTGGTAAAGGGAGGATGAGACAAGAGAGATATACAGAGGAATCCTAGAGGATTCTGAATTTTAGTATGAAAGTGAAAGTGAAGTCACTCAGTCATGTCCAACTCTTTGTGACCCCATGGACTGTAGTCTACCAGGCTTCTCCATTCACAGGATTTTCTAGGCAAGAGTACTGGAGTGGGTTGCCATTTCCTTCTCCAGAGGATCTTCCTTATCCAGGGATCAAATCCAGGCTTTCCTCATTGTAGGCAGATGATTTTACCGTCTGAGCTTCCAGGGAAGTCTGAATGTCAGTAGAGAGAATGATAAGGATGTTTGCTTTTTCCTGTGGAGAGTCAATCAAAGATATAACTCAAGGGACGCTAAATGACCACATGTTCAGATATTCTTACTTAAGTAATAACAAAAAGTAACTACAAAAACCAGTATGACAAATTGCAAAAGTAGCTACAAATTCTCACCATCCCTGCATGTGTATCCCTTTGTAAAGTGAGTCTGAAGCTTTTTCCTGCAAGAGGCTGACTTTCTCTAATCACCGAGTCTTTCCTTGGTATGTGACATCCTTTGGTCAATGGGACAGGAGCAAACATATGCAGTCAGAGACTCAGAAATCACTTCCTTAAAGAGGCATGCTCTTCAACTGCTCTTGAAAGCCTCAAGCGGCATGTGAAGCAGTCTGGGCTGTCCACCTGAGTGATGGGAGGTAAACTTCTCAGCAATCCCATTGCCCTATTAATCTATTAACAGCCATATGTGTAACAGAGGCCATCCCAGACCATCCAGCCACATCCAATACCTGATGTGACCTTGTGACCTGACAACTGACTACAGAGGCATGAACAAGCCCAGAAAAGATCAATATAACTACCCCAGAGCAGAACAACTAAGCAATAAGCCCAAATAATTGTGCGCTAAATATTAATAAATGATTGATTTAATCCACTGAGTTTTGAGGCAGTTGTTTTTTTTTTAATGAAATAAAGCTAACAGATACAACAGAGCATTATTAGAGACATAAGCGGAAATGAAAGTCACTCAGTCGTGTCTGACTCTTTGTGACCCTATAGACTATACAGTCCATGGAATTCTCCAGGCCAGAATACTGGGGTGGGTAGCCTTTCCTTTCTCCAGGGGATCTTCCCAGCCCAGGGATTCACCCCAGGTCTCCCACATTGCAGGTGGATTCTTTACCAGCTGAGCCACAAGGGAAGCCCAAGAATACTGGAGTGGGTAGCCTATTCCTTCTCCAGTGGATCTTCTTGAATCAGGAATCCAACTGGGGAGTCTCCTGCATTGCAGGGGGGTCTTTACCACCTGAGCTATCAGGGAAGCCCAGAGACGTAAAATGGCAGTAACTATTCCAAAAGTTCCATGTGCATTTTTTCATCAAATTATAAAAATTTTATGATTTATGTCTTCATTTTATGGAGGAAAAAACTGATCTGTAGCCATTGCTTTTGACTACTGAATAAACTGAACTACAGAAGAAGTAAAATAATGTAAGACAAAACTTCAACAAAAAAACAGATTGAAAGAGGGTAATTTCTTGATTAGTGGTGGTGATGCTTAGTCCTTTGGAAATTCTATTTACCTCTGAGAATTAAAAATTAGTGTGTACCTGGTTTGCAAACTTTTAAGTAGACTCAGCCAGGGATATAAATGAATGGAATAGAAGTGTGCTTGATGTAAGAAGAAAACAGTGGATAGCCCACACTCCATCTAAAGTGGACAACCTCCATCTAATTGTTGTCATGCAAAATATAAACCCAATATTCTCAGTATTTTAGAACTTGTCTTCCTAAACAAGAAAAAAATTCTAGATGCAGTGTGAAATATTCTAGTACTTAAATGACTGTACTTAATTTATAACCATGTGTGTGTCACAGTAAAAATTCTTTCTAGCGTTTGACTAGTGGACATCTAGTTTGTAATCTGAAATTACAGAGGTGGTGGGTCTGGTGCGGTTGGTTTGTTGATTATTAGGCTACTTAAGTCTATCAGTGTGCTTCTAAGTTCCATATACAGTTGCTTGTCACAGTTTGCTTGGGGAATCTGAACCTGAAATTTTTTTTCCCCTCCTCAAGAAAATTATTCTCTAATGGGGAACTACCCTGACACTAGACATCCTGAAAACTTAGTACCTCTGGCTTCTAAATTGAGCCTTCAAAGATTTAACATAATCCACCTTTCCTAGCTGTAAGCCAGGAAACATCTGGATACCATCAGCCTTAAAGAACCCTGATTTATTTCCACAAGTTCTGTCCCCCCTAAAGTACTAGAGCTCCTTGGAAGATCAACCATCCCCTTCCTTTACATCTGTAAGCATGTCCAGTCATTCTTGGTTCTCAGTCATTTGGTCCATACTTTTCTTTAAAAAACTTCCCTGTTTTTCACTTGGGGTCCTACCTGTATCTCTGTCTGTTACTGAGAGCTCTGATCGGCTGTGTTGATGAAAGAGCTTGAGAGCTTCTCTGGCCTTCTTCTATCTCTGAAGGGGCATGGGAGGGTGGCGAGGCATCTAAATGAAACTGAGTTCTGGTGAGGTCCCTTGCAATTTACATAATGCCCAGCGTTGTGAAAGGGCCAAACCGCCACAGCCAGGACCACTCAGCTGGAGAGAGAGGACCCTTCATTTGGCAAATTTTACTGTTTCTAACACATCTTGCTTCTTTTCTGCTACCAGGCCAGCTTCCCTGTGCAGGTGACAGTAGCAAATGGGCTAGAATTTCAAAGTCTTTATTGTATTGATTTCCATTTATTTTGATCTTTACAGTCTTTTCTCTTTGCCAGTGAAAGTTGGGAAATGCTCTTCAGAGTTGGCTTCTAAGTTATAGCACTTTAAAAAACACTAGTAAGTAATAAGACAAGTGACAGATAAGGGTCAAAAGACGCATGATCAAGGGTAAGTTGTAGGAAAGCACATCAAGGCAGGGTCAGGGAGAAAAGCAAAGCGTGATACCCAGGTCCATGTTTTTCCTCTCAGGTCTGTCTCAGGCTCTTAAATGAGAGAATTTGGCTTTGCAGAATATGGAGCTAAGGGACTCAGAAAATTTAAGATCAATCAGTTATATCCTGATCCCACTCTGATCTATGCACAGTACTAGAAGCATGGCTGTGTCTTTAACACCTGTTCTAATAACCGGTCCTGCTTCAATCACCTGTCAATAGTTCAGCTCCTTCAGACATGAGGTCACAGCTTTCTTGTTTCAGGTTATTTCATTGTATGAAGATGCTGAAGCCCAGCCAAGTTTTTGGAGCCTATTACTTGTTGAGAAATATTTCTGATGTTTTCCTTCACACTGTTTTTTAAAACGTCTCATCCCTCTGTGGCTAGCTATCTTTTTACTTAAACAGTCATCCATAAACTCTCTTTAGACTTATTCTGTGCTAGTTGACTTTGAATAGCTTTCCAAGAAGTTGAGTGTCCATCTGTTTATCATTTATACATACCCCACTGGGACGCAGGGCAAGCCAGTAGACCCCAAACCTTTTTCCATTTCTGCTTCTATTTAGCATCTTGGTCTGTTGCTAATTCAGTATAATGTGTGTAGTGTGGTTTCTTTTCAGTTATTCTTTCTGGGTAGAATGCACATTAGGCTAACACATCTGTCTGTAACACCTGAATACATATATATATATATATATATGTATTTTATTCTCTCCTTCAGGAATTTGTCCATTCTAGACATGGGCCAATGATCACACTTGATCAGGCATGAGGAGTCTGCTGAAGGAAAGAGAAAACAATGGGGTTTTTGAGTTTTGCATAGTCTGGTGAAACAGAATGGAATGTACTGGGGACCATCCCTCCCCACCAAACACACACACACACACACACAGATAGCTGGTTTCCTCATAGAACTCTTGATGAATTGTATGGAATGGGAGATAGACTAGAAACTTCTAAAAGGCAGCAAGATATCTCTTGTGGTGTCACAGTATTTTGAAAATCAAGTCCAACCAAAAGGACTGGTCTCTCCTGAAGATTCTTGGCATGAAATTAAAGAGTTAAAATTAAAACTCTAGAGGGCAGACGTGAATCTCAACCTTCCAGCACTACATCACAACTCCAAGGATGCTGCATTTTAGAAACAGAAATGAATCCAAGGTGGGCAGTCTTCCTAATAATACTGAAGCCCAAGACACACATTCTAATCCTTGGTTGTGACAGTAAGTTCCTCCTGCTCTCCTTAACAGAGGGCAGCGTGAATACTCTCTGCAGGAAAGTTGCAGCATTTGTAGTCTATGGTTCTCTGTACCATAAAATGTCATGAAACATGAAGAGGCAAGAAAATGTACTTGAAAATCAAGATAAAAGATAGATAATGGAAGCAGATTTGCAGATAATCTAACTATTGGCTTCTGCAGACAAGGATGTGGAAAGGACTCCTTTAAACAGATTAATCTTCTTAGGGCTTGTTGAGCCTTTTTGTACCTCTTAATCTTTCCGGAGTTCTTCTTAGCCAATATCATTCTGACTAGTACCTCTTCTCCACTATTGCTTCTGGAACTCTGATAAGACAAGGGTCTGCCTGCAATGTAGGAGACCTGAGTTTGATCCTTGGGTCGGGAAGATCCCCTGGAGAAGGAAATGGAAACCCACGCCACTATTCTTGCCTGGAGAATCCCATGGATGGAGGAGCCTGGTGGGCTACAGTCCACAAGGTAGCAAAGAGTCGGACACGACTGAGTGATTTCACTTTCATTTTCACCCAACCTATCTAGCATAATTTAAGTTTAACTTTTTCTCTTCCATTAGAATACATACTTCTTTAGGACAGGAATTTTTAATGTTTTCTTTATTGCTATGTCTCAAGACCACTACAAAGTCATTTAATGTAATAAATTCCACATGATATTCTGATTGGAGGAAAACAATGCCTCTGAAAAATATAAGGAAAAAATAGCTGTACAAAATTCTGGATGATACTTATGACAAAACTCAGTTATATGCATCGAAATAAGAAATAAAAGCCATCTCAATATAATAGTGAAAGATTATAAATGTATATGCTAGTTAAGGTAGGAATAAATAAAATAATAGTTAATATTTATTAAATTCTTACTTTGAAATTCTATTCCATCTCTGTACATATTAGTCTATGTGGAGACTAATAATACTAATTACTACTACTACTACTTGAACAGTATTATTACTTAACATAATCTTGGGATTCCTATTTAAAGCAAAAATATAAAATAAAATAAATGAATAAAATCACAATTATTTGTACATACTATTCTACTGTGATGCTTTGGACTATCAACTGAAAATCCATTAAGATTAATAAAAGAATTAGATAAAGTAGCTGAATACAAAATTAATTAGAAATTATTTTCTACATACCAGCAATATTTTTTAGAGAATATTTTGGAAAAATTATTCATAATAGCAAATTTAAATAATATATTGAAATAACTTTAAGGAAACATGAGAAATATGTAGAAAAGAAAGCTTTTCTGAAATATTAGAAAAAATGGTACTTGTTCTCTGAATTAACTAGCTACTGATTTGACTGGTTTAGCAAAATGCTAAAGAGTGGACCTGAATACAGGTGTGGGAAAGGTGTGGCCTTTTCATTGGACTATACTAGTTAGATTACTCAACTCAAGACAATGGGGGTTTACTCATGCCCATCCTAGTGATGGCAGCCACATAGCCTTGTGTGTATTCCCGGAATGAGCTTTCTTTACCTGGGACTTGTGTATGTGAGTGCTCAGTTGCTCAGTCATGTCTGACTCTCTGCGACCCCACCAATGGTAGCCCAACAGGCTCCTTGGTCTGTGGAATTGTCCTGGCAAGAATATTGGAGCAGATTGCCATTTCCTACTCCAGGGGGATCTTCCCAACCCAGGGATCAAACTCAAATCTCCTGTGTCTCTTGCATTGGCAGGCGGATTTGTTACAACTGAGCCATTTGGGAATCTCTAATGAGGGACCTGGGCTCTGTGTAGACATCTTTGAAGTGACACAGCAAAGAGCTATCCCTGGGATGTGTACATCAAAACAAAGCTATTAACAATAATAAAAACAACAAAAAAAGGACAGAAATCTTGAAGCTGTAGAGAAATTTGAACCTCTGTACACTGTTGTCAGGAATGAAAGAATAGCATAGAAGCTCCTCAGAAAGTTAAAACATACCTGCCACTTGATCTGGCAATCCCACTTCTGGGTATTTATTCAAAAAAATGAAATCAGTATCTCAAAGAGATTAGCATTCCAATGCTCATTGTAGCATTATTCATAGAAGTCAAGATATGGAAGGAACTGAAAATAACCCAATTATTTATCAACAGATGAATGAATACAGAAATAAAGAGATGTGATATATACATTTAAAAAAAGAAGGAAAACATGCCTCTACAACAGCATAAATTAACTTCAAGAACATTAGGCCAAGTGAAATAAGCCAGCCCTCAGAAAGAAAAACATGACATGATCCTACTTAAATGAGGTATTTAAAATAGTAATATTCATAGAATCGAAGAATGGACTGATGGCTTTCCAGGGGGTTGGGGGAAGGGAAGTAACTAATCAACAGGTATAAAGTTTTAATTAAACCAGATGAGTAAATTCTAGAGATCTGCTGTATAACATCAGTACCTATCAGTTCAGTTCAGTTCAGTCACTCAGCTGTGTATGGCTCTTTGTGACCCTATGGACTGCAACACGCCAGACCTCCCTGTCCGTCACCAACTCCCGGAGTTTACTCAAACTCATGTCCATTGAGTTGGTGATACCATCCAACCATCTCATCCTCTATCATCCCCTTCTCCTCCTCCCCTAATCTTTCCCAGCATCAAGGTCTTTTCAAATGAGTCAGCTCTTTGCATCAGGTGGCCAAAGTATTGGAGTTTCAGCTTCAACACCAGTCCTTCCAATGAACACCCAGGACTGACGTCCTTTAGGATGGACTGGTTGGATCTCCTTGCAGTCCAAGGGACTCTCAAGAGTCTTCTCCAACATCACAATTCAAGAGCATCAATTCGGCGCTCAGCTTTCTTTATAGTCCAACTCTCACATCCATATGTGACTGCTGGAAAAATCATAGCCTTGACTAGACGGACCTTTGTTGGAAAAGTAATGTCTTTGCTTTTGAATATGCTATCTAGGTTGGTCATAAATTTCCTTCCAAGGAGTAAGCGTCTTTTAATTTCATGGCTGCAGTCACCATCTGCAGTGATTTCGGAGCCCCCCAAAATAAAGTCAGCTGCTGTTTCCACTGTTTCCCCATCTATATGCCATGAAGTGATGGGACCGGATGCCATGATCTTAGTTTTCTGAATGTTGAGCTTTAAGCCAACTTTTTCACTCCCCTCTTTCACTTTCATCAAGAGGCTCTTTAGTTTTTCTTGCCTTTCTTTGGGATTAGATTGGTACCTATAGTCAACAATAATAAGCTACACCCTTAATATCTGTTAAGAGGGTAGATTTCATGTTAAGCATTCTCACCACAAGAAAATGAGATTTTTTTTTAAAAGTCTAATTTCTCCATTATATTACTCAGTAGCTGGAAGTGGTTTCCTAAATTGGCAGCCCTCCTTTCCCTCCTCCGCCCCCACCCCCAAACTCGCCCATAACCTTTTAGACCTTCTACTCTTTCTGATGGAAAATGTTCTGATTGCAGCTTTCTATAGCCAGAGGGCCCTGTATATCCTCCCTCTCCTTACTTTGCACATCCAGCTGGGCAAAGTTTATTCTGTTTCATGTACCATAATCTGTCATGGCTGATTTTGTTATAACAAGATCTGAACAGATGGGGAATGGTTTGCGCAAGAATTACTTGCAATATGAGTGACCTATAGAAAAAAATTGGAAATTGGAATGCAATCCCTGCAATAAAATCCCAAACTCGTTATCCTCCCCACAGGATGCCCATGGATCTTGCCCCCACATGAAGGTGTTAATGACTAATCCAGAGCCCAGTCCTCTGGTAAACAGCACATGCACAAACAAAGGAAGAAGACAGCAACAGAGTAAGGCAGTAATATTTCTTTGTCATAACTTGTCCTTCTGATTTTTTTTTCCTATTAAGTGACATATACTTAAAAGATACAAACACAATCAGTTAACAATGGAAAGGAAATGCTGCAAATAAAGCAATTTCCTTAGATCTGGAAAATCTCCAGAAATAGACAGATTCCTATCAACATTTAATAAACTTTTTTAACACCTACTGAGTCCAATTTCATAGTTCTTCAAAGTTCTCACTAAGCATAACAGAGAAGATAATCAGAAACTCTTATGGACAATATGCTCTCTGAAAAGAGTATTAAAAAAAAAAGAATTAGGCAATGAGGATGCCATTAATCCTCTAATCCAACTGTCCATATTTATGTTGATTTAGAAAAAAAAAAAAAAAGGAAAGAACCTAGCCATTCTAAGTGGTTAATGCCTCCACAGCCACTCCAAAGAGACAGTGCAAATAAATTAAAATATCCTTCTCTGCCCAAGTTCTCTGTGGTTTAGTATGTTTTACAGTGACTGCTCAATTAGAATCAGCCTGAGGCCATTTCTACATTTAAAAAATTGCAACATTAACCATATGATCTTTGAACAGCATTTATGATCCAACTACATATTCCCTGCAGTTCCTAAAATACCATGAGTAGAGAAAATAAAATGAAGAGAAAGAATGCTTTCAGTATTATGTTATAAGCTTCTTCTGTTGAAATGTATTGCTTTTCATTTACACATATCTAGGCATTTTCTAGTTTCAACCCAGCCGTCCTGACATCTTGAATCTGTATCAAAACTTGGGCATCATTTTATAAAATTAGAAGTAAACAATTGATTAAACCATGTCTGGTTCTTTTCTGTTTTAGGTGAAATCGTTTCTCCTATCTGAGTAGAATTAATTTTTTTGAGGCTGAGACCACTGACTTTCATCTTCCATAAAAGTGAGAGTGTTAGTCACTCAGTTGTGTCTGACTCTTTTGTGACCCTGTGGACTTTAGCTCACCAGGTTCCTCTGTACATGGAATTCTCCAAGCAAGAACACTGGAGTGGGTAGCCTTCCCTTCTCCAGGAGATCTTCCCAACCTATGGATCAAACCTGGGTCTCCTGCATTGCAGGCAGATTCTTTACCATCTGAGCCACCAGGGAAACCCATAATTAACACTAAATAACACAATAAGTATGAAGAAAGCTGAGTGAGTGAGTGAGTGAGTGAAGTTGCTCAGTCATGTCCGACTCTTTGCGACCCCGTGGACTGTAGCCCACCAGGCTCCTCTGTCCATGGGATTCTGCAGGCAAGAATACTGGAGTGGGTTGCCATTTCCTTCTCAGGGGATCTTCCCAACCCAGGGATCGAACCCAGGTCTCCAGCATTGCAGGCAGACGTTTTAACCTCTGAGCCACCAGAGAAGCCCTGAGTGCTGAAGAATTGATGCTTCTGAACTGTGGTGTTGGAGAAGACTTTTGAGAGTCCCTTGGACTGCAAGGAGATCCTAAAGGAACAAGTCAATCCTAAAGGAACTCAGTCCTGAATATTCATTGGAAGGACTGATGCTGAAGTTGAAACTGCAATACTTTGGCCACCTGATGCAAAGACTCATTGGAAAAGACTCTGATGCTGGGAAAGATTGAAGGCAGGAGGAGGAGAAGGGGATGACAGAGGATGAGTTTGAGTAAGCTCTGGGAGTTGGTGATGGACAAGGAAGCCTGGCATGCTGCAGTCCATGAGATTGCAAAGAGTTGGACATGACTGTGCAACAGAACTGAACTGAACTGAACACAATAAGTAAGTCCCACCTTCCATATTTAATACTTAAATAGAGTATGATGTCTAAATTTCCTTTTTTATAGCTAAACAAGGTCATATCATGCCTAATGTAAAACAGCTTAAGGGATAGAAGCCACATACTGAATAGATAGATATTACACTGTTTCATTAATTTTGGTGGAGCTTCCCAGGTGGCTCAGTGGTAAAGAATCCACCTGCCAATGCCGGAGACACAAGAAATATGGGTTCCATCCCAGGGTCAGGAAGATTCGCTGGAGGAGGACATGGCAACCCATTCCAGTATTCTTGCCCCCAGCTGAGAGCACACACACACACATTAATTTTGGTAACAGCAGATTTGAGGATGGTGGATTCAGTATTCCTTCACAGGCAGCTTCTTGTCTTCAGAGAAAGTGACAAACATCAAGACTGTTATCATCCAGTTTTGTTGGTGTCCTATACTCTGGTCCCATCACTTCATGGGAAATAGATGGGGAAACAGTGGAAATGGTGTCAGACTTTATTTTTGGGGGGGCTCCAAAATCACTGCAGATGGGGATTGCAGCCATGAAATTAAAAGACGCTTACTCCTTGGAAGGAAAGTTATGACCAACCTAGATAGCATATTCAAAACCAGAAACATTACTTTGCCAACAAAGGTCCGTCTAGTCAAGGCTATGGTTTTTCCAGTAGTCATGTATGAATGTGAAAGTTGGACTGTGAAGAAAGCTGAGCACCAAAGAATTGATACTTTTGAACTGTGGTGTTGGAGAAGAGTCTTGAGAGTCACTTGGACTGCAAGGAGATCCAACCAGTCCATTCTAAAGGAGATCTGTCCTGGGATTTCTTTGGAAGGAATGATGCTAAAGCTGAAACTCCAGTACTTTGGCCACCTCATGAGAAGGAAAAGACTCTGATGCTGGGAGGGACTGGGGGCAGGAGGAGAAGGGGACAACAGAGGATGAGATGGCTGGATGGCATCACTGACTTGATGGATGTGAGTTTGAGTAAACTCTGGGAGTTGGTGATGGACAGGGAGGCCTGGCGTGCTGCAATTCATGGGGTCGCAAAGAGTCGGACATGACTGAGTGACTGAGCTGAACCGAACTGACTATACTCTGAGGTCAGCATGGGTAGAAATCTAGGACTCCGCTATTCTGGAAACTTTCCCTGTGGAGACTCACAAATTTTGCTGATCGGGCTTTAAAGCTACTCTTAAGGATGAGTCACTCGGGTAATGACACTCAACATTCCAACAGCTCTTTATCCCTTTTAGTTAATTATCCTGCAACATAGAAAATGACGATGGTTCTTATTTAAGAGGAAAATGAATGGTTTTGCTAAAATTGCAAAAGTCAGTGAAATTGGTTTCTAGATCACTGGGCATTTTGCCTCATATATTCCCAGGAGGATACATTGGCCTTGTACTCCCATCTCTCTCCCAACCATCCCAGCCACAGAGACCTTTTCCCCGATATGTGGCCTTCATTCACCAAGAATTCTTTCTGCAAACTTCCTTCTGCTATATCCCTTCCATGAACAATATAAACACCAGCAACACCTGGGAGTCATTAGTCTAATAGTTCCTGGCTTTGTTTAAAGTTGGGAAAAGGTCCATGGCTTGAACAGATGAAGAAGTTGAAGGAAAAATCCATAGATGCTTGCTGCTTTCTCATCAAATCTTCCCATCTATTTTCCCTAAGCAGTATAATCTACTCATCACTTCATCATCATCCCACTGCCCCACACTCACAACCACACACACACAAACACACTCATATCCACTGCTTTAATCAGTCCTAACCTAAAGCTTTTCCCATCCTCTTCAGTGTGAACAATACCAAGTCCTTTTTCCTTATGCTTATCAACGTAGTTGAGATGGGATAGACTTTATCAAAGATTTATTAAATAGGGATTTTTAAAAAGTAGATGGGATGTGTAGATGACTGCCACTTCACTTTCCTCCCAGCAATTCCGTCTTCATTCTTTCTAAAGAGGAAGTGACCAAGCAAATTAGGTTAGAAACAGCATTTTCTCTGAATTCTGTGGACCCTGAACACTCTCCTAAATCTGGCAAGCACTTGTGTGTGTGTGTTCTCTACGATGGTTGGTTAAATGAGAACCCAGCTCTGCCAATGGGAGGACAATGCTCAGAATGTCATCATTTCCTCTTTATTGAAACAGAGAAAAATATACACTAGATGGGCTTCTCAGATAGTGCTAGTGGTAAAGAAACTGCCTGCCAGTGTAGGAGACATGAGACATATGGCTGCTGTTCCTGTTTCGAGAAGATGCCCTGGAGGAGGGCATGGCAACCCACTCCAGCATTCCTGCCTGGAGAATCCCAGGGATGGAGGAGCCTGACAGGCTACAGTCCATAGCATCAGAGTTGGGGATGACTGGTGAGTCAGCGTGCCCACGCACACACACACATTTGCCATTTACCCAGTACTCTGGAGAGAAGCTGTTAACTTTTTATTACATTGACTATAAAATATTATTCTGTCTCACATTCCCTGTCCCATGATTTGTTCTGACTCCCTAGAGGTGCACACTATTATGAATTATATGTGTATCTTTCCTGTCACTATTTTGCTTTTTTCTTTGTTCATTTTCTCTTGATAACATAAACACAATTATGTGCATATCAAGGATTTTTGAAATGTGTTCTAAATATCAGAGTGAATACATATTTTAAATATAATTTTATAACTTTCTCTTTTTAACAGTATGCTTTCTAAATTTTACCACATGGATGGATGGATAGATATATCCTTATATACATGGATAACATATATATACAGCTTAGAGAGAGGAAAAAGACAGTGGGAGTAGGGGAGAGGAAGGAGAAGAAGAATAGAGATTTATTACTTTAAAATGCTATAAAATATTTTATTGTGGCACTACGTCTCATTTCATTAATTAACATTTAACATCCTACCGATTGACATTTAGGTTATTTCAGATTGCTGCTATTTTCATGATTGCACACAATGTTTCTATGCTGTGTGTCATGCAAGACCATTTTTCCCCATATCATCTATTGAATAGTTTGTCCTTGCTTTATTGATTTGTCTTTTTGTAAATCTGGAAAATTTTTTGCCATTCTCTCTTCAAATATTCCTTCTCCCCAATGACCATTTAATTTTTCTTAACTGATAAAAGTGTTTTAGAGATTCCCAGATTATCTGCCATACATTTTAATTTCTTGTCAGCACTTCCATCTTTTTATTTGGGGAGCCATATTGTTGATGATTTTCTGAGATCTATAATCTGGTTCACTAACTTTCTCTTCATCTGTCATTGTTTTCCCACTTGACCCATACTTAGTTGCCACGTGGTTTAATTTTAAGGATTAGATTTCTTATCTCTTGAATTTCTTTTAGAAATACGCTTGTTTTTCTTCCACAATAGCTATAAAATCCTATCCCTGTGTTAAAAATAGACTTCATCCCTCTCTTTATCTCAATACAAATTAGAAATGCAATTTTTAATTTTCCTTTTCACCTTGTTCTTTCAAACCTGGTCTTTGCTTGTAACGTCTCCTGTTCACCAAATCTATTATTTATATCCATGACAGTGGGCTTTCTCATGTGTTCGTAATTTTATTGTGAGTTTCCCTCTGCTGGGAGATATCCTGCTAAAGAATCCTATGCTTGCCCAGGGTTGTGAATTAATTGTTCTGTGTCAGTTTAAAATTTTGAATCCTAAGGGGAAATAAATTGCATTTTTAATTTTTAAAAATTTATTGGCATATAGAAGATTTACAACATTGTGTTAGTTTCAGGTGTACAGCAAAATGAATCAGTTTACGTATACACGTATGTCCACTCTTTTTAAGACTCTTTTTCCATATAGGTCATTACAGAGTATTGAGTTCCCTGTGCTATATAATAGGTTCTTGGTAGTTATCTATTTTATATATAGTAATGTGTATATGTCAGTTTAAATCTCCCAGTTTATGCCTCTGCTCCCACATTCTCCCTGGTAACCACAAATTAAATTGCATTTGTTTTAATAAAAGTAACTCACTTTTCTCTCCTGGCCTGGGAATGTGGCCTGTTTTCATGCTGTGTTCAAAGGCTAGTGGTCAAATTTATGCAGTGAGCGTTTTTCCAGTCCACCCCCCATGTAGGGAGCTTTGACACCCACCCCAGGATAGGCACTCATCCCTAAAAGGGCATCTACCAGCCTCTGTGGTGCCACGGTTTAATCTCCTTAGATTTGGGTTCCTTCTTCATTTTTGGCACTTAGGAAGTTCTCCTTCTGAGATTTTTGACATCAGATATGAATTTAAAATTGAGCATGTGGTCTACTCAGTCAGTTCTCATCCTGTTCTTTGACCAGAAGTTCACTTCCCCATGGACCTGTAACCATAGCAACCCTATTCCACTTCCCCACAGATGCCTGGGTCAGTTTCTCAGCCCTCTTTTCTTCCTACTTGTGTATCAATTACCCCTACATTATTACCACAGTGTTGTTATTACTATGAATATCTTAATATTTTAAAAGGTAAGATTCATTCTCCCTTCCTGTTTAAGATTCCCTTGGCTCTTTGGTGGGAACTGTGGTGCAATCAGTTTGAGGTAGACTTATCATGATTATGGGACACACACACTGCTTCCTCAAAGGCACAGAATATCATACCCAGGAAACAAACAATGTGTCAATAACACTGTGATCATTCCTTCTAGGACTACCTTGCTACTAAATTGTAACAGACCACAAGGTGCAGTTTAACTGGGACATTCCAAAGCAAGTGGTTCCACTTCCGTCCTCTCGCTCCTTAGAGAAGCAGCTAGAGAGGTTATGAGACAAGTGAAGGAGTGTTGATGGGAGGACCGTTCAGAAAAGCACAGCTTCCTCGTGCAGAAAGGGAAGCGCCAACTCTGCGGAGGAATTATTCCTACATCTATTTACGAAGGAAGGTAAAAGTCCATGATGACATCCATTAAGAGCTGGAAGTTTTCAAGTTACAGTGGTAACGCTGAGATTTTTGAACCCAATACCAACCCCATGAAGGGCCTGATCACTGAGTAAGAGAAGGCTGGATGAAGAGGTGTGGGTAGTGTATCCCATTCACTGCGTCACACCCTTGCTTCCCTTCAGACGTTCAGTACAGGCGGTGTAATACCTTCCAGGAAATGGCGGTGTGGAGTGCGCCTTGAGCACCAGGAGGCCAGGTGGAGACTCTGTTCAACTCCTAGAGGCTGGTTACTGTCTCATTTCTTGTGAGAGGAGGGGTAAGGGGAGCATGTCAAGAAGGAAAATGAATCACCACACGGGATCTTCATCAATCTTACCCATGGCCTTTGAGCACAAAGAGAGGCAGGTAACTCTGGTAACTCTAACCACATTACAAGGACAGTGTATTATCACAAAATTACTAATTTGTTGAGGCGACAGTACAATTTACACATCTCCAGTCCCATCTCTAATTGTCTGACACTTATTTGTTGCTGAAAAGAAGCACACAGCAGGAGAGGGTCTGAGAGGCAAGCCAATCAGTCGAAGGCTTTCAGAGCCACCACGGGCTCACTTCTGGCATACAGGACTTCACAAGAGAAGCTTTCAAAGGGGGAAAAACGCCCCGCTTCTGATGGGAAAAGAGATTTTTGAAACAGAAAACATTGTTTGATAGAGATAATATAAAAATTGGGACAATTTCTGCTTTTTAAGTTACTCCTAAGGCTGCAGTGAGGGAATCTGAGATCATGGGAAAATGCTTTGAAAACCCAGAATGCTGACAGACGTGAAGGAAGAAGGCATATACTGGGGGCTGTGCCATTCATCAGAGCTGGAAGGCTAGTGGATCCTCTAGCTTGTTGGATAATTCATTCTTCATTCTCTCTGGAGAAGGAAATGGCACCCCACTCCAGTATTCTTGCCTGGAAAACCCCATGGAGGAAGCAGCCTGTAGGCTACAGTCCTTGGCGTCGCAGAGTCAGATATGACTGAGCGACTTCACTTCACTTCATTCTCTCTGGACCATTCCCATATAAGAATGGCCACCTCTTGCCTGTCTGTCTCTCCCTTTCTTTTAACTCTTCTAGATAGCTAACAAATCTTAGGCTGCCTGGTTTATCCCATTTAAATATTTTGCAAGGAATGATGAGCAATGTCATGCAAGAAGTGACGACATGTCAGTCGCCTTCATTGCCATAAAGGCAAATGGAGACTTCCTGAATGAATGGAGTCCCACCTTGGATGGATCAAAGTCAGAAAGAGCCAAATGTGGCATAAAGAACAGCCTCTTTCTCAGCCACCCCCCAAAGACCACAGAAGTAAAGAGGAACAATACATTTGAAGTAACTCACCTTATAAGTTAAATGCAGACAACAGCTGCTTGAATTGCAAAGCTAAGTTGCAAAGCCAAAAAATATTCAAAAACCTATGAAGGTGAATTGTATGAATACTTTGTGGAATTATTAGATATCCCTGCTTACAAGGAACTATATATGTCTTCTAGGAGTTTGTACACACAAGGACACACACATATTTGTGTATAGAGAGAATTAACATTACAAAGTAATAATGTATTTGATCAGCTGCCAAATGTAAGTGCTCACGCATAAACATGTTCTGAGATTTCAGAGCATGAAGAAATTCCTTCCTGCTGGTGAGCAGGTAAGGCTCCATGGAGGAGGCCTCAATTAGGTACACCCTGAAGTACAGGCTTATATATTTATATATGAAAAGAGGAAGCAAGGTATAGATAGATCAGTTGGAAATATTATTAGTAAAGCCTTCAACGTGAAACTGAGCAATCCTTGTAAAGAAGACAGTAGGATCACTTAAGTGGGAGCAGAGGATCCATGGAGGAGGGAAAAACAGATAAATCTTGAAAAGAGTCATTTAATTAGATTGCAGAGGTCCTTCATTACCAGAATAAAAGAGAGGACCATGAGGATTAAGCAAAGATTTAGTCATCATGGACAGCATCAAACATTTCCAACTTTGGCTGAGACTAAATGAAAAGAAGATTAGGCTCGGGGGATAACAGAATTATTTTTTTTCCAGAGGTTGCCAGTCAATTAAATGTGGATTTTACATATTTTAAATTCCTTATAATATTCAGTGTTTCAATAGTTCTTATCAAATAAGCTTGCTGAAAACCAGCTCTACCTTGTGACAACTTAACTTCACTAAATCATTTTATTATATGGAAGAGTCAGCAATGGGTTGACGTGCCATAACTTTGACAGGAGTTTAATTCATTTCAAATGAAACCATCAAAATGCTATTGAAGAAATAGTTTATATTTACCCTCTATTGTATTATTAGGTATCAAAATAATCTGTGTCAAAAAGGCTGGCATCATGTATAACCTTGGGTCTTATATGGATCATAGCAGAGCCCAAGCTTACTCTGCATATTACAATGTATATCATATTTTCATAGCGACCGTGAGAGAAGGCTACATAACTAACCATGAAGTATGTGGTGAATCACAAACCATGCAGTCTGTACTTGTCAAATCCTAATCTAACTTAGTTCACATTTAAAAGACACTTAAAGAGAAAATAGGTCTGATTTCAACAATGGAAAATATCACTTAAATGTTAATATATTAGGATTGCTTATCTGGATATTGCTCACTCACTAGCATTTGTCAAGAGTATACATAAATTTACTTAGAGATCATGAGTAGCTGATGAGCCCCATCTGAGAAGAGGTGAGAGGGAAACATGATATTAAACATTTAATGATATTAAATGTTAAGAACAAACTTTTAAAATATATACTCATGTGGCCCATGGATTAATTCATTCAATACATATTAATATTTATTGTCTATGATACAACATACACCATTTTGGGTATTAGGCATATAGCAATGAACAATAATAGTCTCTACCTCCATGAAGTTTTTAATTTTTTTTAATTTATTGTATAGCTGATCATAGCAGTGCTATTTACTGTGGCCAAGATACGGAAGCTATCTAAATGCTCATCAACGAATAAACAGATAAAAAATATATGGTGTATATATATATGCACATATACACAAACAATGGAATACTGCTGCTGCTGCTGCTAAGTCACTTCAGTCATGTCCAACTCTGTGTGACCCCACAGAGAGCAGCCCACCAGGCTCCTCTGTCCACGGAATTCTCTAGGCAAGAATACTGGAGTGGGTTGCCATTTCCCTTTCTGAATGGAATACTACTCATCCATAAAAAAGAATGAAATAGTTCCATTTGCAGCAACATGGAAACATGGATGAACCTAAAAGTTATCATACTAAGTGAATTAAGTCAGAAAAAGGAAGACAAATACCATGTATCACTTATATGTGGAATCTAAAATATGACACAAATGCCTCCATGAAGTTCTTATTCTAAAAGGAGACACAGATAAAGAGAAACAAACAACAAAAGGCATCTAGTGTTATGTTAAGGCATGGTACATTCCTGGAAGAAAAATGAAGCATAATAGGAAAATAGAAAGCTTTAGGTTGTTTTGTTAAATCAGGTGATCAAGACAGGCTCGTACAACATTAGGAAGAAACCAAGACCAAGAGAGGAAGATAGTCCTGGATACATTTAGGGGGAAGATTACCAAAGGGAAAAGGATTAGCAAGTGTGAAAGTTTTAATACAGAATAATGTTTACTGCAGTGCAGGAAGATAAATCAACCAGTGAAGCTAGATCAGAGTGAGTAAGACAGAGGGCATGGTTGACGAGACTGGCGAGTTAGCAAGAGAACTAGGTTATTAAGCATTGGATTAATATTAAGGACCTTGAATTTGAATATAAATAAGGAGGGAAATCTTTGGAAGGTTTTTCTTTTGTGGAAGACATTTCATTTGATTTGTCTTTCAGAGGCTTCATTCTAGCTGCTTTGTGAAAAATAGGAGGAAAATATGGAAATATTGCAATTTTTGTTCATTCTATTTTAAGTGGAAACACACTGTCTAAATTTTTATGATTTATTTTTTAAATAGACATTGTATTTTTGAGATTCATCCATTTTTATCCATATAGGAACATCCTATTCCATTTCACTGCTATACAGTATTCTTTTGGTATATGAATATGCTAAAATTTTATTATGTATTTTACATATAGTGAACAACTTTCAGTGAACAACTTCCAATTGCTTCTAGTACTTTGCACTTCAGAAAATGCCATTTTCTACATAGTTCTTAAACATATGTAGTATTTCCTCTTGGGTATATATCTAGGAATCAAATTTGTGGATCAGAGGACTCATCCATCTTACTCATATTTGGTAATGACTCTGTTTTTCAAAACAGAATGTACAAAACTAGACCTCCTTGAGCAGTTTATGATGATGGCTCTTGTCACTTCAAAATTTTGACCATACTCTCAGACTAACTTTTATTGATTTTGTGGTTGTGAAAGAGTAATTCAATGTAACCTGTATATCCCATATTATTAATAACATTATGCAGCTTTTTATATGCTTATGTTCCATTCAGGTTTTCTATTTTGTGATATCCTGTGGGTGGGGGGGGGGTGGCGGGGAGGTTCCTCATTTTTTCACTCTTGGGTCGTTTGCCTTGTGAGAAAGTCTTTCAATGGCAGCATCTACCTCATGTTGCTGCTGCTGCTGCTAAGTCGCTTCAGTCGTGTCCGACTCTGTGCAACCCCAGAGATGGCAGCCCACCAGGCTCCCTGGTCCCTGGGATTCTCCAGGCAAGAACACTGGAGTGGGTTGCCATTTCCTTGTCCAATGCACGAAAGTGAAAAGTGAAAGTAAAGTTGCTCAGTCGTGTCCAACTCCTAGCGACCCCATGGCCTGTAGCCTACCAGGCTCCTCCATCCATGGGATTTGCAGGCAAGAGCACTGGAGTGGGGTGCCATTGCCTTCTCCAATGCACGAAAGTGAAAAGTGAAAGTAAAGTTGCTCAGTCGTGTCCAACTCCTAGCGACCCCATGGACTGTAGCCTACCAGGCCCCTCCATCCATAGGATTTGCAGGCAAGAGCACTGGAGTGGGGGGCCATTGCCTTCTCCGCATCTACCTCATGATGACCCACAATTCCTAAACACAGAAAGGTAACACGTTGATACTACCTTCCAGTGACATGAATGGCACTGGGAGGTCTTGCTTTTCTATTTCCTAGTGTTTATTGGGATAATTTCAAGTCTGAGCAAAACAGAAGAAGGGCAGAAGCCCTCACCCATGCTCATTGGTTTCACAGGTTCTTAGAGCCATGTGTATTAACTCAGTGGATTGACTACAAGATTACAGCCTTCTCCTATCCTGTACTCCATCACGCCAAACAATGTCATTCCCAATGCAGGACTGACAGGCACTCATGTCCGGCCTTGGTTCTGTATCCCCGATCCATTAGTATTGGCTCCAGGTCAGCTTTTTGAATACAAGATCAATTGTAATATAGTTACATTGACTTCTCTGTGTATCAGAGAGTAGATAGAAAGTTGAGAGGGATCAATAAATGTCAAACAACAAATCAGAAAATACATAGTGTATATGAACCAGTTAGCATGCATGGATTTCTCTGTGCGTGTCATTGATTCAAGTATACGTAGTTCAGAAATAATGTGTTCATATTCGTATCTGAAAGCCAAAATGGAACTCAAACTCCTCAGGCTATGTCTTTAGCCGAATAGAAAATAAGAAATGACAAAATTCTTGGCTTTGTGTTCAAAATCTTAAGTTTTCTGGATCTATTACCTTTTCAAACTCAGTCATGCCTTCTGTCCAGATGTTTCTGTTGGACTAGTCTAATTTGCCTTGTCCTGTTTATCCTGTGTCCATTTGTCCTCCACCATAGCCATAAGTTTCCTTCCCATCTGTTTTCTGCCTCCTTAAACCACCCCCTAACCAAGGCCCTGGCCAAATCTCTCGTCTATTAAACCTGTAACACCATTACTCTGAGGCTCAATCGGTCAAAATGCCCTAGCTCTTATTCTTCTTAGGACGAGTTTATAGCCTTATCCTCTTTGCCTTATCATGTCTTCCTAATGTGATTAGCTTGCTACCTGTGTTTTCAAGCCAACACCTGAGGATCTAGGACTGTGGACTATCTACATACGTGCCACCCATACAGCACATTGCTTGCACACAAGTAGATGCTTAATTAAAAGTGATGTGTTAATACAGACATATGCTTGCACACATACCACTTGCTAATGTCATGTTCATCAAAATTAATCAGTTTCCACTAGGATCCTGCCCTCTTTTTAACTTGAGGCGCTGAGTCAGACAATTTCTACATTTCCATTTTTTTCCTTCCACTCATCCTGACCATAATTTTGTCTTTAAGGTGAGCACCTATTATTAAAGAAACATCAAGCTAAAATATGCAAGGTGAGTTCTAGCTACACCTCACTCCAGTACTCTTGCCTGGAAAACCCCATGGACGGAGGAGCCTGGTAGGCTGCAGTTCATAGGGTCGTGAAGAGTGAGACACGATTGAGCGACTTCACTTTCACTTTTCACTTTCATGCATTGGAGAAGGAAATGGCAACCCACTCCAGTGTTCTTGCCTGGAGAATCCCAGGATCGGCGGAGCCTGGTGGGCTGCCATCTATGGGGTCGCACAAAGTCAGACACATCTGAAGTGACTTAGCAGCAGCAGCAGCAGCAGCAGTCCTAGCTAAAATGCATGGGGCACCCTGTTCCTTCTTAAGGTCATGTCTTGGTATCACTGGCATGTCTTGGTATCTCAGAAATTCCAGCTTCTTGTTCCTACATCTCATCACAGAGATTTAAAATTAGTCTAAAGATGAGACAATCATGTTCTTACAGAATCTTGAGCTGTCTTTGGGCCTGACAACTTAGGAAGTTATCACTATTAATAAAGTTAACACATGTTTTTGACAAAAACTTATATAATGCTTCTTAGTGCTTTACAGGTATTCACACACTTAATTTGTATAAAATGCTACAAGACAGGTACTGTTACTCTGCTCAAGATTGTCTCTTAGCCACTCTCCATCCAGGCCCCTCCATTCCTCATGCTGCATCAGGCTCCTTGTCTTCAGGTTTATCACTGAATCCAGGCACCGGGACAGAGCAGCAATATATTAGAGAGAGGGAGGAGAGAAAGGTCAATATTTTTACTTTATCAATTTCCTTTTTGCTAGGCTGTGTATTGACAACAGATGCTTTTATTCCTGCCAAAGTCTACAACTTCCATAGCTAGCCCTCTCCTAAAGCAATAACTCTCCTAAGATTCTATTAACCACTCTCTCTTCTTGCCCTTTTACCTAGGAAGGGTGAGGGTTTTTTATTGCTAAAGTATTTTATTATCCTTTATTAGTTTTCTTAAGCCTGCTCACACCTCTGTAAATATTCCTTTTATTAAACTCTTTTAAGTTGTCCCATTTGAGTATAGCATTTGACTGCCTGGGCATGAACCTTTACAAGTAAGGAAACTGAGACACGATCACACAAAGTTACTTGCTCTCACTTATTCAGCTAGCAAGCAGCATAGCTGGGATTCAAATCTTGGCTGTCTGACTCCACAATCTGTGCTCTGATCACAGATTGTTCTATGCTCTCCCTGGGTCTCCAAATTTAGCCAGACAACTGGTTTTTAACACTAATATAAGCCTCCAATATATGCTTATCAGCTGAAGCCAAGACCAAAGGCCTCTTTCTTTGCCAGGAGAGAAAGATCATCAGATCAATTTCAGAAAGGATGTGGGCAAAGTTAAACATGAAAAAGGAAAAAACTGCATTTGGCCATGGTTTTCCTGTGAACTTCTTCTAGGTTCTACTATTGTCTGTTTTGCATTTAAACAGTAGAGACAGGCATGGATTTAAGACAAACTAAAAAATAGTACATGATTGAAAACAAGGAACAAGTGAACAACAAAGAGTAACAGTCTAAGATCAAAATCCCACTGAACATTTCAAAGACTCAAGCCAGTCCTTTGCTCAAACCAAAATGAAGTTGAATTTAAACAAAAAAAATACAATAATTTTGTAAAGGAAATGCTCATGAAGTAACTCACGGTGGCTGATGAGATCTTCCACTCCAATCCTACAATTAAACAGCCAGTGGTCTGTCCTATAATTTATCATGAAGACAACATTGTTTCAAAACCACTGTTTAATACCACTGTGCATCAGATGCCTACTATGTGTGAGAGACTGTACCTAAATATCATTGATAAATTTCTCTACATCCTTGAAAGTTAGATAATATTGGTCCCGTTTATTCGGTGGAGAGCAGAGACTCAGAATGATTATTTTCTCATCATCAAAACATGAGTGGGTTTGCTATATTTAAAATGGATAACCAACAAGTTCCTACTGAGTTGCACAGGGAACTCTACTCAGTGTTACGTAACCACCTGGATGGGAAGGGAGTTTGTGAGGGAATAGATACGTGCATATGTATGACTGAGTCCCTTTGCTGTCCACTTGAAACTACTGGCTATACTCCATACAAAATAAGGTTTTAAAAGAAATGAGTGGAGAATTAGGATTCAAACTCAAATATGCTTTTTAATATTATATATATATATATATCTTTGAAAAAATTGTACTCACAGGTGTAGAATTACACAATAATTCAACATTCAATGACCTCAGAATGGTGGAAACCACCTTGAACTCTATTTAAGCTTTCCCCAGTTTTGTAGTGCATACTTTATTTTGGCTGACATGAGATTATACAGATACAATAAAATGCATTTGTTTTCTTTTTATAGTTCCCTGAATGCAGCCACGAGTGAGGTAAGAATAGAGTATAATTCCATGTTGGAATTTTCACACCTGAGAGCTGAAATAATTTAAACTTGTTAGTTCTATCAGACTCTGCCAATTGCAGAATATACTTGGTTTTGTGCAATGCACAGGTCTCTAAAATCGTTTACAGTCCACAGATAGTGGGAATTGTATCCTTTCCTCATGACTTCTAAGTCATTTAAGAAAGAGAAACCTCAGTTTTGGAGGGAGCATCTCTATATTATTCTTTTTCCTCTTATTTCCCCATCCTTGGCAATGTGCTCAACAGTAAATCAAGTATCTAATTTAAAAGTAAACTTTAAAAAAAAATGTGTTGTTTGGTAGACACAAGGCAGGAGTTTCTATAACAATTATTCAGTTTGGAGGACTGCGGTAGACACAACCACAAGATCTTGTCCATGGGCTTTTCTCTGGCTGCATACAATTTTCTACCCAGAGGTAGAGAGATCGTAGGCTTCTGATGTTGTAGGAAGTGCTGCTAACCATGTTTACAAAAATGGTTGAGAAAACCCATGTCTGTCTGACAGCTTTTTACCACATCAATTATAAATGCATTTTCCCCTGGGTGGTATTATCTCTCGCCCAAGGAATTTTCCACTGTCCTGGAGCATTTGCTGAGGAGAATTGATTAGGAAGGCGGCTTCCCAGTAGATGGAGAGAAACTGCAAATGCTTCTGTTTGTGGATGCTGTTACCCTCGTAGCATAAGTACTGCAAGAATGTGAACAATTACAGACAAAAATTCAACCAGAAGCTGCTATGATAGGATTGGCAATTCACCCCTGCGGAGCAGAACAGCCCCAGATGTGTGCAGCTGGAATAGAACTACCAGGGCAAAGTGCTATTTGCTGCTGAGGGAATTACAGACATCACCCACGTGTGTGTGGGGGGGAGGAGATACATATTCTGTTCAGGATGAGCTGGAATTGTCTTGATTGATCATACTGAACAGTTTTTCACTGGTGATGTTTGTATAGACCCAATTTTCTCTTTTTTCTGATTATGATCACAGGAGGCTTGTGTGCACGTTCACTCACTTCAGTCGTGTCTGACTCTTTGTGATCCCATGGACTGTAGCTCACCAGGCTCCTCTGTCCGTGGGATTCTCCTGGCAAGAATTCTGGAGTGGGTTGCCATACCCTCCTCCAGGGGATCTTCCCAAGCCAGGGTTGAACCTGCGTCTCTTTAAGTCTCATTCTTTATCACTAGCACCACCTGGGAATATCAAGTCTAAATTAATTATTAAGGAGAGTTTATATAAAATACTTTCAACAATTCTGGGTGTATTTTTCAAGCCCTTTTGTATATTAATGTGACCAACTTTGAAAAATTTTTATGTTTATTTATTTTATTTTTATAATATAAAACTTGATGGTATTTGACCCTAACTAAGGTGACTGAATCTCAACCTTCCTTCCAATGTTATTTCATATTGGAGTCTTCATATAGGACTTTTTCTGTAACATCTTAGGCTTAGGATCAATATAAGGAAGCATTGAATTAATGTTAATTGAAAGAAAAGATACAACTTAGGTTGACAGATTATTTTGGGAAAGTGAACATATGAGGTAAAGGTCTTAAAATTGTTCAATGTTTTTGTACCAGCCATCCCATGACTATAAATTTCTCTTAGGAAATAAATACAGTTATGCTGTTCAACATGATAGGCATAAGCCACACTGAGCACTTGAAATTTGGCTCATCTGAGATGAATTCTATAGGGCAGGGTTGAATTGGGAGTTTGGGACCACTACATGCAAACTCATATATAGAATGAATAAATAATAAGGTCCTATTTTATAGCACTGGGAACTATATGCAATATCCTATAATAAACAATAATGGAGAAGACTAAGAAAAAGATATACTATATACTGAATTTTGAAGACAATATAAAAATGTAGACTATCTCACTAATATTTTAATTTAATAATATGTAGAAATGAAGTATTTTTAATATATTGGATCAGGTAAATTAACTTCACCTGTCTTTTTTTTTTTTTTTTTTTTTACTATTTTAAGATATACTCAAAAGAAGAAAGGACTATATGCATATATTTACTACAAAGTGGCCTATGGTGTAAGCATTTTGGTACAAAACTGAAATACATATTTATCGATGTTGCTGCTGCTCCTTAGTTGCTCAGTCATATCCAACTCTTTGCAACCCCATGGACTGTAGTCCACCAGGCTCCTCTGTCCATGGGATTTCCCAGGCAGGAATACTGGAGGGGGTTGCCATTTCCTTCTCCAGGGGATCTTCCCAAGCCAGGACTGAACTTTTATCTCTTATATTGCAGGTGGATTCTTTACCACTGAGTCACCAGAGAAGCCCATCTATCAATGAGAGAATAGCTAAAAACATTAGAAAATAGATAAATGGTTCAGTGGTATACAGCTACACAACAACGGCAATATGTGGAACACCCATATAAGTGAAAAAAGTAAGCCAAAATTTTGTATGTACAATCTTATAGAACTTTATAAAAATATGTATCTAAATGGAAAAAACTAGAAGATAATATGAAAAATGACACTCTTCATAAAGAGAGATTTTAAAAATATTGCTTTTCTTCTTCAAAACCTGGGCATTTGGTGATACACTGTTGTTTTCATCAGTTCAGTTCAGTTGCTCAGTTGTGTCCAACTCTTTGTTACCCCAAGCACTGCTGCACGCCAGGCTTCGCTGTCCATCACCAACTCCTGGAGCTTACTCAAGCTCGTGTCCATCGAGTCGGTGACGTCATCCAGCCATCTCATCCCTTCTCCTCCTCCCTTCAGGAGGCATCTAAATGGAATCTAAATGTATCTAAATGGGGGAAAAAAAACTGGAAGATAATGTGAAAAATAACACTCTTTATAAAGAAAGATTTTGGAAATATTGCTTTTCTTCTTCAAAACCTTGTCATTTGGTATTACACTATTGTTTCCATAGTTAAGACAAATAAAAACATAAAACTGGCAGAGAAAGGTGTTTTGGCTTCCTCTGTGTCTTCTAGGTGATGTCCTGTTAAGAGTATTCAAATAGCTTGCAAACCTGGGCAGCCAGTCACGTCTGCCAGGGAGCAATCAATGCATCTGATGTGGGGATATGGTTAACATATGGTTCATCTTTGGGACTTATGGTGGGATTGCTAACACCTGTACAACTTCACCAAATATTTTGAGTTTTACAGAAGAAATTTACACACACACAACACACACACAAACACACACACAAACACACACACACACACACACACACACAGAAACCAAATCAATTCAAATTCAATCACTGAAGGAATAAACATAAGGTTCTTGCATCAGCACTGCTATAGATCACTTACATTCCTATCACGGCCCTATACCAAAGCTTCCGCAATCTCATTGTCTCAATGTCTCATATTTTTATTTTGAACTCACTGCCTCCATTCTCCCTGCTCCTCCAGTCTTAGTGTACAAGACAGTTTCCCTAAACTATTTTTCTTGCAATGTCTTGCCCCTCTTGATTAGAAAAACAGTGAAAACCTAAATGAACAACCACTTTCTTAGCTGTAGATTAACACCCAATTGCCTTTCTGCTAAGTTGCTTTAGTCGTGTCTGACTCTGTGAGACCCCATAGATGGCAGCCCACCAGGCTCCCCCATCCCTGAGATTCTCCAGGCAAGAACACTGGAGTGGGTTGCCATTTCCTTCTCTAATGCATGAAGGTGAAAAGAAAAAGTGAAGTCGCTCAGTCGTGTCTGACTCTTAGCGACCCCCAGAGGTAGCCTACCAGGCTCCTCTGTCCATGGGATTTTCCAGGCAAGAGTACTGGAGTGGGATGACATTGCCTTCTCTGATTGCCTTTCTATCAGTCTTTATTCAAGAGGTGCACTTCTGTCTGCTCTGACAGATTCTAATCTCTAGTTTATTGGATTTAACTATACTAAATAAGTACTGGTCTGGTTAATAAAACACTGGTTAACAAAGTATTCATCTTGGAAAGCCTAGACCAACTATCACCTTTTAATGAAGTATTCCATCTCCTACTGACAGTATTTTGGACAGAGATGCACAAACGAGGCACCTCTCTTTAACAAACACTCTGTTATCAGTGAAACCTATTCAGTCCTCAAGCTAGAAATAAGGGCTCAAAACCTCACTCTGCCTTCTCTTGTGTTCTTTTATCAAGGCACAATTCTGTTAGTTTTGCTTTCTAACCAGCCCCTCATCTCCTCTCTTCATCTCTCTACCTTTTCTCCATTTTGGGCCCGCCATCCACATCATGCCTGGATTTTATGTCCCTGCCCTCGTTCATTTGGTCTCACCTACTCTGACCTTGTTCCAGTAACCAAACCACTCTTCACATAACTGCTACAGAATTAGTCCAAAAACACAAATCTGATTATTCACTCCCTTCCTTGCAGTAGTGCCTTTACTTACTCTCCATCACCTTCAGGGCAATATTTCTAGTGGCTGACAAAACACACTGTCACTCTAGCACCATCTCTCCATATTTACTCTTATATAGTTTATGCTTCAACAATACCAATCTGTTTGTTTATTGCTAAATATAGCATGTGTTTTTTTTTTAGGTTTTCTATCTTTTCTCCTGATCATCTCTCTACCTCTTTGACCATTCCCAACCACAGGGCATATAAACAAACAGCACCTGACTTTTTCATCCTTATCCTTTGAAATTAAAATGAGTGTGGTTTTCTCTAGGAAATGGTTCGAAAATCAGATCTGATTGATATTGACAGCTGGCTTCACTGCAGTTTCTGTCTTCTTTCCACTCCCTTGTCACTTAGACATATAGCTATCAATTCATTTCCATGAGTTTTCAAAAATATCCACGTCTGTCCCTCCTGGCAGACAGGAAACACCTTGAGAGCAGAAAATACATCTCATCTCGTTCTCTGTCACCAGGTTCCGTATGTCGTGGGCACTCAATATGTTTGTGGAATGAACCAGCAAAGAAAGCCAGCTGAACCCACTGAACATAAACTACTTATGATGACAAGAGTTTAATCCAGTTTTAGCTGTAATACTACCAGTGATCGAACAAATATTTACTTAATCTAAGGGCTCTCTCTTTTTTGTCATAGCCAAAATATTAGTGCTAAGGTGAACAACCCTCTGGGTTTCTCTGGTATGTTAGTTTGCATGTAACGAAAGATCTTGACACAGACTAGCTAGAGACAGAGAGGAAAGGACTGTGCAGTAGACGTCACCTTGAGCTTGCCGGGTATGTTTCAAGTTTATAAGATCAGGCAGCTACAGCTTGCAAAGGTGAATTCAGGTCCAGGTAAATGTTAGTATGAGATATTTGAGTTTTGCAAGAAAAACATTTTCCATTGGGTTGCTCCTTTTAAATACCATGACCAGCAGTGTCCACGGGGAAATCAAAGAAACGTGTTTGCTTTTACTTCTCCTTGCTATATGTGCTATCTATTCCAGGATTGTGACACTGTACTTCTTTTGTTTGGTGGGTATGGATCCTCTCAGGGACCCTGAAGTATCTTTGGAAATACCAAAGAAATAAACTGTCATTTTATACAACTAATTGGATAAGAATTTATGTTAAATTTATAAAATATATGCCAAGGAATTTAAAAAATCTGGCCACATTTTTAGATATTTTTCCTCTTGTACAATTATCATAATGGGAACTAGAAATAAATGTTTCTGTAAAACAAGTAAGTAATGCAGTAAGAATTAGTTCTAAGTTATCGGAAGGTATTTCAAAAGAAAATAAAATATGCCTTGTGAAACAAAAAATGTTTAGACTATAATTTCAAAAGATGCAAGAAATGACAGGTTTTGATAGTTTGATAATTTCCTTTGTAATTCTATACTAAAGAATAAGACCACTCTTGAGTTTTACAAATAAGGAAGTGAAAAAAAATATTTAAAATGTTGCTAGACTATAACATTCATTTTTTGAAAGACTTTTTTGTTCAGAAGACATCTGAAGACTGTGACCTTATACTTCAAAAGTGTGATTCCAACAGCTATTCTTAATCCTGTGTTGTTCTCAATGAGTGTTATCATTGATTAGCTAATAAATACATTCTAAATACCTATTGTGTGCTAGAATGTAACTCCAAGATCACACAACAATTCAAAGGATCTTCTAAGATGACTAAGACAAGATCTCAGTGTATGTATTCATGAAAATCACAAAGTCAGTTTGGGAGACCCATGTTAAGGTCACACCATATTGAAATGTCAGTATAATAACAAAAGACAGAAAGCTACAGTCATAGAGAATGGACCAGTTATTGCCAGGGATGAAAGATGCAGGGAAGATGGGACTATGAGGGAGTTTTAGGGGACTGATAGAACCCCTGATGATGGGGTTGGTTACATAAATCTATGTATGTGTCAAAATTCCTAGAACTGTACACTAAGAAAAGAGCATTTCCTGTTATTAAAATAATAATATAAATTGAGTAGGAAGAATAATAAATTATGCTTATATGCTTTTCAAAAAAATAATAAAGGGCAGTCAAGGAGTAAAGTACAAATTCCTCCATCAAAGATGTCTTCAGAATAGATGATGCCACTTATTATCACATATCCATATTGCCCGTTGACATGTTTAGAATTTGGAGATGGTACAGAAAAAGGTGGAACCGTAATAATTTTAATACTTTAAAGCCTTCCCTTGCCAAGCCCAGCAGGTGGGAATCATATGCTGTGTGCAGAACTTGGACTGGGTTTGTAACGGATGGTCTCCACAGCCCCTGTTTTTCTACAGATGGCCCATTGCAAGTGGGGAGCAAAAGCCACCTTTCTGGCCAGAAGCCACTCTTTACTCTAATGCAGTTAGATGGCAGTAACTCAGGCTTTACATAGCAGCTGATGACCAAATAATCCAAGTGTAATTAAAAGTCATGTTCAGAAAACAAAAAAGAAATCCCCATAGAGCGGTTTCCAGGAGGAAGCTATCAGGCAGCCACACAGGAGGCCAAATACAAAGAATGTATGAGCCAAAAATGACTTGGGAAGAAAAGGGACCTGGCTAAAGATGGAAGGAATAGGGGAGAGGCTGGAAACTCTTGAGCTCCAAAAGCAATAGCTGCTTAGAGCTGATTAGCTCACCTGAAGGTGATGAGAAGGGAAAAGAAGAAAAATCCCTGCCTTGGACCTAAAACAAGAGAAATGCCCTAAGCTCATTAGCATCAGGGAGCCAAAGGCTTTGTTCCCACACAAAATTGGCTGAGAGAATTACAGAATAATGATCGTCTTTGGTAAACAGACTTCACGCCTGGAATTAGCTCTGGTGCCCCCACATGCATTATTTCTCTTGTGGACACAAAGGAGCATTTGCATGAAAGTCAGTGACGTCAGTAAACATGCTTGGCTGGAATTCCCTAGGGGCTATGAGAAATTATGGAGGCAATGAAAAATTACAAAGTGGTAAAACAGTTTTGACAGGAAAGCCCTCTGGAAAAAGGAAATTCTTCCTTCACCAAGGCAAATTTTCTGTGATTTAGGTTGGAAAAGAAACACGTCAAATATATATTCCAAGAAAACTGCAACTACCTGAGTCTCTTCATTTTGTTGTTGTGTTAGTTGCTCAATGGTGTCTGACTCTTTGCGGCCCCATGGACTGGAGCTCACCAGGCTCCTCTGTCCATGGAATTCTCCAGGCAAGAATACTGGAGTAGGTGGCTATGCCCTTCTCCATGGGATCTTCCCGACCCAGGGACAGAACTCAGGTCTCCCTCACTGCAGGCAGATTCTTTACCGTTTGAGCTACCCAGGGAGGCCCTGTCTCTTCATTGGGCAGGTTTATAACTAAATACAGAAGGCAGCTTCTTCTAGTTGACACATCTTTTTTCTGGATTATCTCAATTTGGTGGAAGACATGATCCTTAATGAAATATTTATATGATAGGAGGGGAGGTAAATTTCCTTCTGTACATGCAGAATTATTCTCCAAAATTACTTTCAGATTATCTTATTCCTATTTGTTGAACAGTAAGAGGGCATTATTGGGAAAACCAGTCTTACAGAGCAGAAGCCCACATAGACCCTGGACTGTGTTGAGAAGAGTGCAGGATAACGTGTTTTTTTTTTTTTTCCCTTAACAACTGTTGCCTTTAAATAGACAGAGAATGCTTAGTAACGATATACATGAGATTATTATTTTTGGTCTCATACAGTTTCAATCCAAAATGCTGGATAAATCAGTGCCTCAAATGGAACATGTGTTCAGTGTGGTCTGGCTTAAAATACAGACTATGTAGCATTCCTGACATTCACTTTAGGGACAAGTACTCTGGAGGATCATAGAAATATCCCTTACCTCCAGAGCAACTACAAGTGAGACTCAGTGAGAGGCTTCTGTGGCTGTCAACCAAGAGAGAAGAATCTTCCATAATAAAATACTAGGTGGGAGAAAAGCAGTGTAAACTCTAAAGTCACAAGCACAGACATTTCAAATTGCAGGCAAGTGAGGTGTGACTTAGCTTGTTTTCCTATCAGCAGCTCTAGCATCAATGTCTGCAAGTTTCTTCGAGTTCTAAACAATACGAAAATAGTCCAGATATATCTTAGGAAGAGCATATATTTTAGAGCAACTATAGAATTTTTTTTTTTTCAAAATTATATTGACTGGAACTAGAGGCTTCTCTGGTGAAATGTGGTAGCTCCTAGTTTCTGTCTCATCGGTGAATACAGAAATTTTCATGGAGGCAGTGAAATGAAGCAGTTAGGAGTGGTCACTGTGAAAAAAACTACAGTTAGAAGACAATCCCAGTTCAACCTGTACATTCCTTCATTTGCCTGAACTCCATTTCCTTCATCTATGAAATGGAAATAAGAGAACCTATGTTGAGAATTGTTATAAATATTAAATGAGAAGTTTGTTCCATGCTTAGCACAGCATAGAATAATCATTCCACAATCACACAGTAAAATAAAATTAATTAAAGAAACTTAATAAATCATGAGTGACTTTCTGTTTGGAGATTCACATTGACTGGTATTGAGTCAAAGGTTTCTTTGACAAGGAAAACTTGGTGAATATAAAGTTGTATTACTCCATGAGGGATAGCTGCAGCAGCTGCTATTATTATAAGGATTCCCAGGAACTCAACAGAGGAGAATTCTTATATCTTCCACTTTTTCTCCCTGGATTTCTCAAGGTGATAAATGACAGATGGTTCCATATGACCTTCCTTTTTTCCTGTGATTTTACCAGTTTGCTTTAGTGTGCCTCTTACATGAACCTGACAAGCCTCACTTATATATAAACATTAGGTAGTTTATTTCTTCAAATTTCAATGATGTTTTTGAATTATTAAAGTAAGAGATAAAGAAACCACACAAAATAATGTTTTCATGTATGTGGTGAGGGTGGTATTCAAAAATTGAGTGAACCGTGGAGGAGACAGAGGGTATTCGTGGGTTTGGGAGCTCAGAAATACTTGAGGAGGTCTTTATCTCTGAGTCAAGCATGAAGGAGCATTTCTTAACTTCCTCTTGCAGCCTGTTGTATACTGTGTGACATTCTATTTCTCCCAACCGAGTTCTTCTAAAGTAGACCAAGATACCCCAGATGGCCACATATTTTCAGGAAAAACTATATGTAGAAAATACATGATTGGGTATTTTGATGAAGCAAGTTACTGTTATTCATTGCTTTTAAGAGCCATGAATATATGACAATTTATAGTTTGATTTAAAGAAATCTTGTCTTATTTTGAAACATATTTTGAAACAAACTATTATCTTTACCAGCCCCAGACCTTGAATCATCACCATTTAAGACAATTTTCAAGAAATTACAATAGAAAGTGGCTATCACTACTGTATAGAAATTATTTGGCTTATCAGGGGAATTCTTAAAACACTTGAATGAAATTCAAATACTTTTTTTTCCCTTTTCTTTTGAGAGAGAGATGGTAAAAAATCAATCTAAGGCAATTTGACTAGGATGATTGTCTTCATTTGTTAGCTCACTTGCTGCCTGTATTTAATCTTATTGATAAAGCAAAGTATTCAATATATAGCTAGAATCATTATTATGATCACAACTGGTAAAGAGAGGCAGGAAGTAAATTAGAAAACAAAACTATGACTTTTCTTGGATAAGTTAAGTTATCACTCTAGGAGGAAAGATTGTGCCTTAAGATACAAAATATTTAAAGAAGTGTTTCTGTTAGCTAGCTAAGAATAGAGAATTTAATTTTTTTTTTCCTTTTCAGCAATCAGGAGTCAGTATATCTTGAAAACAAACATTCAAGAGCAACCACCACTATCACCACGTCAAAAATCCCACAGAATTTCTTTTGCAGGTTAGTTTGTTCAATAATTTAAGATATAGTTAGATTCATAGTGGTAATAAATTCATCAACTTTCTCATGCTGGTGTAGGCAAGATCAATGATACAGACTTTGCCAAAGATTGCCTAATTGACTTGAGGACAAAGAAATAAAATAGGGGGACATGTGTTCAAGGAAGGGTTTTAAAGAATTATCTTATTCCTTGAAGAAAGCCTAGTTTTACCTGTCATGTGAGCCCTGGGAACTCTGATACTCTTTACTCATCTTTACCTTTGTATAAATCAGGGTATTCAACACTTGTAGGAATCAAAACAAAAAATCAGAATCAGTTGGATGTCAAAGTTGTTATCTCATTGAAATTTACTTCTTAGTGATAAAATAGTTGAGATTTTGTTTATTTTATACAGTTTTGACTTATTCAGCCTTTTCCAGGAAGAGGCATTTACTTTTGCATGAAAAATAATAGGCATAATATTTGTGAAGATTTCTATAGTCAATATATGTAAAGGAAATACATTTCCAATGCAAAAATAAGTTATGTGGGGAAAAAAAAATGCCTGCATGTGCTTAAGTGGATTTTTCTGTGAAGGAATTTCATAGATTTCACCAAATTCTCAAAAAGTCCGGAGAGTGGAAGATGTTCCTGAACAACTGGTCTGTAGGGAAACTCTTCTGAATGTAAAAATAATAGAACCAATCAGTAAATAAGCACAAGAAGTTTATATTTTCAATGATATTAAGGAGAGTTGTAATTAGTCTTAGATGCTATTATTAATAGAAGGTGTGAAAATGTTACCTTTTCTGAAGTTGCTTAGGAAATGTCAAGGGTTGTGGCCATATGCATCTAATATCTCACATAAATGAAGCCAATGAATTTTTCTATAAGATAAAATACCTACCCTTTAGCCCCCTGCCAGGATACATTAATTTTGAAAGTAGGTACTTCATTAATCAGAGACAGAAGATCACCTAGAGAAATTATTAAAATGCAGATTCAGATTTGGTACATCTGGGGTACAGCCTGAGAGTGTGCATTTCTAATAAGCTCCCAGATGAAATCACTTGCTGTTGCTCCATCACACACTGAATAACCAGGCTTTAGGCTAACAAATAAATATTGTGATGAGCAAAGTAAAGAGTGCATGCATTTTATCTGACTTACTAATTTATCTTGCTTTGGCACTTGGTTGACTTGTTACCTATACCCCAAGGTAAGCATCAGTGACTTATATCTGCATTATTGTCATGCATTATTATTATACTATTGCATATACTAACTGTTCTCCCTACTTCCTATTTGCCCTCCCTCCAAAATTATTAATATCATTATTATTGTTTTTGTTATTACTATCATTCATGCTATCTGTCATATACTCTTTTAAACTCTTCATAAATGTTGGCTCATTAATTCATCTTATTACCACACTAGTCACCTTATAAGATATTACTTTTATTATCTCATTTTCATGCTCCAAACATTTTAGCAGCTCCAACAGTTCTCTTAGAACTGTTTCTTTTTTTTTTTTCTTATGAACTCTCCCATTGACCATCATTGCTCCAGAGTCAGAACTTTCCAGATAAGGCAAATCTCAACTTTGTGCCTTATGCATTAAATGTAAACTCTAATCTATCATAAATTAACTAGTAAACAGAGCCACGTTTGATCATCTGTAGTCTAAAATATATCTTCATCTTTTGTCTAGTTGATAAGCAAGGCCTTTATAATTTTGATTATTCTCTATGCATGAAAGAGAGTACAAATCACTAATGTGTCTAGATGATTTAATGTTACAAGAGAAAAAGAACTACCATATAATCCAGTAATCCCACTCCTGAGCATATATCCAGAGAAAACCATAATTTGAAAAGATACATGCTCCCCAATGTTCATTGCAGCAATAGCCAACTCATGGAAACAACCTAAACATCCATTGTCAGAGGAATGGATAAAGAAGATGTGGTACAATGGAATATTGTGTGCTGTGCTTAGTCGCTCAGTTGTGTCTGACTCTTTGAGACCCCATAGACTATACCCGCCAGACTCCTCTTTCCATGGGAATTCTCCAGGCAACAATCCTGGAGTGGGTTGACATGCCCTCCTCCAGGGGATCTTTCCAACCCAGGGATCAAACCCACATCTCCCACATTGCAGGCAGATTCTTAACCCATCTGAGACACCAATGGAATATTACTCAGCCTTAAAAAATAATAACATAATGCCATTTGCAGCAAATGGATGAACCTAGAGATCATGCAGTCCATGGGGTCGTGAAGAGTCAGACACGACTGAGCGACTTCACTTTCACTTTTCACTTTCATGCATTGGAGAAGGAAATGGCAACCCACTCCAGTGTTCTTGCCTGGAGAATCCCAGGGACGAGAAGCCTGGTGGGCTGCCGTCTATGGGGTCGCAAAGAGTTGGACACGACTGAAGCGACTCAGCAGCAGCAGCAGCAGAGATTATCATAGTGCAATATATCATACAGAGAATGACAAATACCATATGATATCACTCATATGTGGAATCTAATTTTTAAAAATTATACAAATGAACTTATTTACAAGACAGAAACAGACCTACAGATACCAAAAACAAACTTACAGTTTCCGAAGAGGAAACATAGGAGGGAAAGGATAAATCAGGAGATTGGGATTAAGTTACACACACACTACGTATAAGATAGATAACTAACAAGTACATACTATATAGCAAAGGGAACTTTATTCAATATTCTATAAAAGAAAAGAATCTGAAAAAGAATAAATATATATATAATTGAATCATTTTGCTGTATACCTGAAACTAACAAAACATTGTTGTGAATAATAAAAGAGTCTGAGAGCTCTCAGGGGAAAAACAGGAGGGGATCTAGTAGGATCAAGGATAAGCTGGCAGGTACATCCTAATTTTTCTTCTATACTTAGATAATAAGTTCATCCATCCTGTGTCTTTGCAAATTGATAAAAATAGCTACAATGTCAGGTTAAGAATATCGTAAAATTATAAGGGATGTAGTTTTCATGAACTATAGAATTCTTGGGAATATTCACAAATATTCATGTCAGCACTATTCATGACAGCAAAAGGTGGAAACAACTGAGAGGGCCATCCTATGAATAACAGATAAAAAAAAAGTCATACATCCACACAAAGGATTAGTCAGCTAGAAGAGAATGCAGTACTGATATACACAACAACATAGATGAAACTTTATGCTAAGTGAAAAGGGTCAAATACAAAAGGCCAGATATTGTATGATAGGCAAATTCACCAAGACAGAAAGTAGTTAGGTTGAAAGGAGCTGAAGGGAGAAGAGATTGGGGAGTGGAGTTTCCTTTTGAGATAATGAAATATTCTGGAACTAGATACTGTAGGTGGTTTACAATACCATAGATGAAATAGATGCCACTGAATTACTGAATTAGATACTTAACATGGTTAAAATATTTTTGTATTGATAGTATTTGAATTTTACCTAAATTCTGAAATGTGTATATGATAGAGAGAAGGTTGGGGTTTTATATGGTCTATGTCTCACTCATTTTATTAGTCTCATGAGGATAGAGAGATCTTCCATAACTGTCAGCAGCTCAGGCTTCTTCTCTTTAAAGTTCCCACCAGGCCCTCAAATGGCCAAAAGGTCACACAGATTTCCAATTCCTTCATTTTAATGTTACCATTTCTAATCAACCTATCTGGAATTCTGGTCCTTTATAAAGAGATTTATTATGACTTCATCGTATTTAATATAGCTTCTCAAATCAAATCTCTGCTCCAATAAATAAATTACCTCAGAATCCTATGAATGCATGAGCATGACTTTCACGTCCATACTTTTCCCGATGTTATTAACCCCAGCTGAAATATTCACCCTCTCCACTAGGCACAGCCTATCCATTCTCTAAGGTATAGCTAAAATTGCATCAGTATTTATCACCGCCCTTTTCTGAAAGTTCTTGTTTCCTTCGGAACTGATGGGGTATGTCCAACACTCAACTCCTTAAAGGGCTGCCTGTGGAAACTTTTCTTCTCAACTAGTTCATGAGAACTGAAATTTGAGGCCATCTGTGTTAACATGACTTAGCTAAGACTGTAGCCCACTGATCCCAAAATAACTTACTTGGTTTTCCCGAGAAAGATTTGCCCAGAAAGAACCTGTAACCTAATAAAATAATTTCACAGCTTGCTTCAGGAACTTCTCACCAATCAATTTATAAGTGACACCTAGGAAACAGCTTACTTATTAACCACAGATTACTTATCAAGATATTCACTCTGCTGTATGGCCATTCTCACAATTATACTACAAATTACATTTGTAATATATTATAAATTATATATATCACAATTATATATATATATAAATTATATCACAATTATATTACAAATTGTACCCAATTTATATATAATTGTACCCAAATTATATATATCACAATGAGATATATATATATTTGTGTGTATATCACAATATATCACTATTATATTACAAATTGTACCCAATCCCAGTTAATCTTTAACGATCTTCCTTAAACCACTTGAATTCAGACCCTAAAGCCCTATAAATATTTGAATTCTGGTTTCCCCAGTTTAGGTATTGCTGAGATTACATCAGCGTGGTGTTTTTCTTAATGCAACTAACCCTAAAAAGTCTAGTTTTGCTTGATTAGCAGCTTTCTAGTGATAATTTGGGGGAGTTTAATATCCTAAAGTATATACAGGGCTTCCTTACACTATACTCACTTTTTCCATTGAACCCTCGTGGCTAGAGAGGGATGTATTTCATAGATGAAGAAGAGTAAGAAGGAAGGGCTTGCGTGTTAAGAAGGAAGAGAAGAGAGAGTAAGGAAAGAAGGAAGGATGATTTCTGAGTGCCATTTCATAGAGCAATCCTATAATGTGAGCCATCATCATCCAGAAAGCATATGTTATTAAGAGCTAAGATCTGGGAAGAATCTAGTTGTAAGTGAGAGCTTCTCTTTTAATTATACACGCAGTTATTAGTCACCCCTGGGACATATGTTCTCAAATAGAAACCTATCTTCCCCGTAATTTTCAGGTAATTCTTTCTTAAATTGTAGCACAGCTCTCTAAGAAAGCCATAGGATCCATAAAAGACTTCCTGAAGTTGCAGTGGAGAGATGCCTCTGGATTCTCTCTTGCGGGTGTACCTGTGATGGTTGAACTGATTGAATAATTACTGATACCTAGAATTAGTAGAGTGAGTTCATCTCTCCATTAACATGTTTAGCACTGATTATTCCCAATTGCATTCCTGTGTATCGCTGGTGATAACCACATGGATTATTCATTACATTAGGCTCTGAAAATTAAAGGATGAATGAAGGTTTATAAATAAGAGAAATAATACTGACTCAGAACCAGATGCATCTACGGAAGCAATAATCCTACACCCAAACCCTGGATGGGAAAGAAAGTTTAATCACGCTATTAGGAAAACCTTAGAGCTATTACTAAAGAGCAAATTATAAAGGATACCACATTTGAAGGAAGGGGTTTTTTAAGCAATAGGTTAAATCCTCATCACAAAACCAGTAAAGAGAAGAGTGACAGTCTGAATGAATGAATAGTCTTCTCTTGAGAGAGAAAGTGTGAGTTGCTTAGTTGTGTCTGACTCTTTTGTGACCCCATGGATGGTAGCCCACAAGTCACCTCTGTCCATGGGATTTACCAGGCAAGAATGCTGGAATGGATTGTCATTCCCTCCTCCAGGGTATTTTCCCAATCCAAGGGTGGAAACTGCCTCCTGTATTGCAGGCACATTCTTTAATTTACCATTTGAGACACCAAGGAAGCCCAGTATTCTCTTACCCTTGCTTACTTCAAAACCTTAGGATTTATAAACATTGTAGAACATGACAAAATTTGTGGAAGATATTATACTTGTATTTTTCTTTCTTTAAATTACTAATCATACATCCTAGAAAATCATCCTGGAGGGGCTTCTTAAAATCTGTCTTCTTCCAAGAGCTCAAGAATAGCAGGGGTATGTTATCCCAATAATTTGGAAAAAATGGTAAAACTCTTCTAGTACTTGTTCATAAGTTAAATAATAAATCAATAGATGATTAATAAACTTGAGATGTGCAAATCTACTGAAAAGAAAAAGGAAGCTCTCCAGGTCAGTTAAACTCTATTAAAATAGTAACTGAATATATTAGCATATAGACCAGAAGGAGTATTGATCCCATGAAAGCATAGTACAAAGGTAGTTGGAAAGGGTTAATGCTGCTCATGTCCCTCTGGGTAGGATCTGGGGGAGAATATTCAAATCCCAGTGGTACCACCTTCCCTGGAAGTGCAAAGCATGTTCTTCACCCTACCTTAGCCAAAGACTCTGTTCTGAGATTCTATAACATCCTATGATGGTCCCATGACTGTTTCCCACATAGGCCTTGCTACCACAAGAAGTTTGTCATGCCCACGTGAGTTCTAACTTCTCTGCTCTGTGACCATCTTCTTTCTTAATACATATTAATAGGCCCCTGTTTAGATGTAAGACTTCAACAACTTGTTATACTGACATCTCTGAAAGATAGAACTGTTCCCATATATGAGGAGATTAAAGTTCTGAGCCTTCAGAAGTGAGAGCCTCTGTTCTTCAGTGCACTCTACCATGCTAACTTGAATTATTTTATACACCATCCTCTTCAACATGATGACTCTCATCCTCAAACACTGAAACTCTTCCTTACTTTCTATGTTATATACAAAATAGAAACCACAAGATAAGGCTCCCTTATCTTCTACATTCTCTATTCCAAATCCATTAATTCAACTCACCTACATCTTTAACCATGTTATTTTCTGTTCCTTCTTCTCTCTGCAACTCTATCTTTCTGACTATATATAGGGATTAGATATAGATATGCAGATAATATATACATATACATATATAGATAGAGATGAGATAGAGATAGAGAAGTGACCCTTAGACAACACGGAGTGATTAAGGGCTGCAGACCCTCCAGAGAGTCGAAAATCTGCCTATGCCTATAATCAGCCTTCCTATCCACATCCTCCTGTCTGTAGTTCTGCATCTGCTTATTCAACCAAACATGGACCATGCAATACTGTAGTTAATTTACTATTAAAAAAATTCATGTATAAGTGAACCCCTGCAGTTCAAAGTCATGTTGTTCTAAGGTCAGCTGTATGTGCATGCATGAGTGTGTGTATATACACACATATTTAAACATACACATATTTTTCTGCCTTAAGAGTACATCCTTCCAATGTGCTTTGAATTCCATCCCCTCTCTTTTAATTGACTGTGTCCTGTTGCCAATATTTCATTCACAGAATATTACAAAATGCTTATTATATTCCAGATACTATTCAGCAGCACAGATTTCCTCTTATTCTCATCACAACCTCTAAAGGTTGGCATTTCTATCTGAATTTTGCAGAGAAAGGAATAGTCACAACAAGGTTAATACAATACAGATGGTAAATGGCACAGCTGATATTTGAGACCAGGTTATTCTGACTCCAGGACACTTTTTTTCTTGTTCATTGATTTTTTGTGTTGCTTCTTTCCTCCATTACAATATAGGCTCTTTGAGAGTTGGAATCTTGTCTCTGTTGTGATGCATTGTATTCCCACATCCTCAGGGATTAGTGCATACTCTATAGTCAATTAATAGTTGAAAGCAGCTCTTTGTCCTTTTCCTGTTTGCCCATTTCTGATTTCCTCTAACCTTGAAAAAAACCGATTATAGGGATGAAATCACTGGACAACTTTAACTCCTGACTTCTGCTCTCCTGAGTTGTATATCATGCCTTGACTAACCTGTTTATTCTTTCCCTAGATTAAAAGAAATAAGCATGAAGAATAACATAGCTAAAGAATGACTAACTCTCTACCCCAACAGCCATCTTACCACTCCTGCAGGTGGATCACAGAGATAAGATAGCATCTGAAGAGTCAGCCATCTTCCCCTCACCTTTCCCTTTAAAAACTGTCATAGCTGAGCAAGAAGAATCTTCAGAGTTCATCTCAGAAGTCCACCTTCTCCCCAGATTGCCAGGGTTTCTGAATAAAACATCTTTCCTTTCCACTTACACTTGCCTCTTGATTGTTGTTTCTTGAGTGGCAAGCAGTCAAACCTGAGTTTGGTAACAATAGTAATTCAATAAATTCATGAATGAATAAATGAATTCCCCTTCTACTCTCTTGGATATGGAAGCTGAGAATTTGGTTTTTGACTCCTTTGTTCACTGTTGCCTGACGTTCCTACCCTATCCATTGCCATATAACCAGCTTGTCAGTTTTCCTTTTTCCATGGAATTCAATAACTTGGCCAAAATACAGCTGTTTTTTGCCCATAAATTTCTTCTTGTATTATCTCCATTTCTCTTGAAATTAGTCTTTCTTGAAAAACCAACTATTGCTTAAACATCCTGTGCAGAAGGCTAGAGGAATGCAATTTGCTGTATTTATCAGCCTCTATGTGACCTTGTTGTTTCAAACATGCTCAGGTCAAATCTAATTTATTGTTTGCTTCATGGGCACATATTATCCTAGTTGACTATATTCACTAGCTAGGTGTAACTCAAATCTAAATCCCTTTGGCTTTTACAACCTCTAGGTTCAATTCACTTCCTCATTATATTTTCTTCTAAGTGAACAGGATATATATATATATATATATATAGATAGATAGATAGCCATTAACAGATGGTAGGCATACGTTCTCCTTAAAACCCCCTCCTCCACTACTGAGAGCTACTGAGTAATTTTCCCAATTGCCTATTTTCCACCTCTTCCTTACCTCTTCCGTGACCTTAGATCTCATAATGCTAATCAATAGATTGTTAGATATGCTTTTCAAGGAAATCTTTAAGCTGTTAGAAGTCTGCAGTTGTGCCCTTTCTCTTATTATGCTCTTTTTGGGGGCCCATATTCATGAAATGTGGTAGAGTGGCCTTATATTTTTGATCTGTAGCAGTTTGCTCCATGGAATTCAGTGCCCTGCCCCCAAATGCTTTGCCCTTGGACTATAAAAAAAAAATTTCTTTTTTTTTTGTTTAGCTGTACTGGTCTTAGTTGGGGCATGCAGGATCTTCATCGTGCCATGTAGGACCTCTTGTTGCCACATGTGGATTCTCTAGCTGTGGTAGTTGTGGCGCAGGCTCAGTAGTTGCAGTGTGGGCCCTGTTGCTCTGTGGCATGTAACACCTTAGTTCCCCAACCTGCACTCCCTGTGCTGTAAGGCAGACTCCCAAGCGCTGAACCACCAGGGAAGTCCCTGGCCTTTTATATTTTATCTAGTAGCTAATGTAAGTTCAGGTGTTAGCCACGCAGTCATGTCCAGTTCTTCTGTGACTCCATGGACTGTAGCCCATCAGGCTTCTCTGTTCATCCAGTTCTCTAGGCGGGAATATTGAGGTGGGTAGCTATTCCCTTATCCAGGATTGATATCCTACCCACCCAGGGATCGAACTTGGGTTTCCAATATTGTAGGCAGTTTCTTTACCATCTGAGCCACCAGGGAAGCCCAATTAATGTAAATTAGCTACTTTTTAAAAAATCTGTTTTTTTAAAAAAACATAGGTTCCCAGGGCCCACCCTAAGAGATTTCTGATTTTGGGTCTAAAGTTGCATCTGCAAATGTACATTTGTAACAGCTCCCTAAGTGATTCTGATGCTTGACTAGTCTTAGCAACACCTGAGATGAGTTTTCTTCCTAGAGGATGAACAAAAACAATAGGTCTGTTATTGCTATCTTAGCTAGCAAGTACATTATGACAGAGATAAGAGACTTGACTTTGTTTATCTTTGTTTCCAACACATTGCTTGTGAAATAATAGTTCAAACCTCATCAAAGCTTTCACAGGTTTCCTGAGGCCGAAGCTTCTATATCAATAAACAGCAAAGCTGGAAGGTAAAGAGTTAAGTCAGTTTTCACCTAAACATAAATGAGGTAGAGAAAGAGAAAGCAGATTCTGCCCCTGGAGATTTGAAAGGACTTAAATGTTAGCACTAACATATTGAACCTAATTCTCAGCTTCAGAGGTAGTCAGGGCAATCACCCAAGAGATCAATGCATGCTCTCCCCCAGGGACAGGTGCATTCCTGCCTTTCCTATTCTGTACCCCAAACCTCATTTCTGACCAACTGCCCAACAACGAAGAATAGCTGTTGTTGTTTTCCTCTTCTTCTTTTTCTGTGAAAAATTCATTCAGGACATAACATCATAATTCTCAACTCCCACTCGTTTTTCTTCTTTTTGTGAAAATCAATAACCTATAGGACTGGATTTTATGAAGGCTGAAGCAGTTAGGAGAAAATAAAGGAATGAATCTTTTGGCTCATCTTATTTCACACACCCACCTGCTTACTGCCTTTGTGCCAGCCAGAAGGGACCAGGGAAATACCCAGGTACAGATGCTATGTGTCTGAGGAGTATGCATGATGGATGGAAAGGGACGACAGAAAACAGACAGAGAAAGAAGGATACAAATATGCATACATACAGAGAGAGACAGAAAGACAGAGGAATAACGGGATAATGAGGGAGATGCATGAACTCAGGAGCCAAAAGTCTGGTTACCATGCTTGTTCTGTGAGTAGAAGCCAACTGTTAAACACAACTAGCTAAGCTAATAAATGCATTACTAAATGAATACTTTATTAATAAAATGGATATTTAGCAGCAAATGAGAGGATTCAAATTGGAAGGATATTAGAAACATACCAGAAGTTTTTAACATCCATGTTAATAGTACTAGAAGAAATTCTACCTTTCTGATTATAGGCGTTATGATAAAAACAGTATTGAAGGTTGCCATTCTATCAGTGGTATGTAGGATGGATTAGACTAGGAAATAGTAATTACTAGCAATTCCATTTGGAGAATAGTATCATGCTTTCAGCGTGGGATGAAGGTCAGCTCTGGGAGGAGGACAAAGGAATAGGGAAAAAGGCATTGTAAGAGGCAGTACATCAGGGAAAGAAGCAAGAAGATACAGAAAACCATTAGATTGTGGGGATAAAGGAAAAGAATCTTCAGGAAAGACAGAATCCTGCACTTCAAGAAGTTACCTCCTCTGGAAGGAGTTTATTGGTTTTCCATATGGTTAATCACTACCTTCTCTGGATGCTGACTGTCATTTGTACATGTTTTTTTTTTTGTAGAGGGTGCATCGCGGACTTTATCGCTACTTATTTGCTTATCTTTCTTTGTATTGGATTGTTTTCTTCTTTAGAAAAGATACCTATTCTCAAGAAAGCAGGAACTGTACTGCTTCCAGGCACGGGTTAGAGGACAGTAGGGTAATTATCAGCGAGGGACAAGACTTGCCTGGCTTTGAGTTGTTTTAAAAGAGGCAAGCCGAAAGACAGGTGTCAAGGGTAAGCCAGGATTTATATATAGCCAATCATTATAATCCAGAAGAAGCACTACCTGCAGATTCAGGGCACGTATGTTTAAGGTCAGTGCTAAAGAATAAGGCTGGAGCCTCAAGTTTAATGACTATCCAGTGTATGGTAGGAAGGAAAACATTAGATTACGTTGCTATGTAATTAGGACGAGAATAAGAGCAATAACATGAAGGCAGAGTATTAAGCATGAAATTTAGTGAATTCAGAAAGAAGCTGCTAAATATTCATTTCTCCAAATCTCAGTTTGAGGCTCCTCAAAGCAAAATGTTTTTGAATGGTCAGATACTATATCATAATTCTCTCTTCTCTCTCTCATTCCAGTAACTGTGTTAGTTCTCCCCTTTTAAGAAAGCAAGATCTCAAACTTTGAGATCAGTCACAATAATTTTAACAAAAGTAAAAGAAAAGGAAGTATATTTTTTCCCATCTATCCTGTCTATATAGTTTTTCTATATTTGTTATTAATATACAAGTTATCTGGAATAGATTACTTACAGATTCAAAGCATTATACCTCTTACCTCATCCCTCCAAGCCCTGCCTCCAAAAGATAGGAAAAAAAAAAAAAAGATAGGGAAAAACAAAGTATTCTCAAGAAAAAAATAAATCTATCCTGTTTCCATTAAAGATGTTTTTTATTCTATCACCTCTTCTTTATCATTGTTAGGTGTTTATATTCCAGATTTGTCAGGATAAATACAAGCAATTAGACAACATTGGAAGTTATTATAAATGCAAAATCTTTGGATAAATGTTTCTGCGTCAGGCTGCTGCTGCTAAGTCGCTTCAGTTGTATCTGACTCTGTGCAATCCCATAGACGGCAGCCTACCAGGCTCCTCCATCCTCGGGATTCTCCAGGCAAGAATACTAGTTTAGTTGTATTTAAAAGCCAGCTTTAAAAGCCAAAAAGTAAGTTAAAATAGTAATGAAATTATATATATCTGGAAGGAGCCTAACTTGTCAGGTAGCTTTACCTTTTCCCATAGCCCCTGATAAATCATGCCTTTCCTTGTCTTAAAACTCACCCTCACAAAGGAGGTGTGGTGGAGATGGCTTTAAAGTGCACAGTATTTCATTACTCTTCTCTTGTCACAGAATTTACCCATGCAGTCATTCAACAGACCCTGATTAAGTGTGTCCTGCATACAATGGCTTTCTCAGCTTTATAATAGGAGGATCAACACATCCACACACTCTCATGAGCTTTAGCTAATTGTTGATTAAATGGGTCAATATTTGGGAACTATTTCTATCTAAATTTACATCTTCTGTTCTGAGCAAGGGTATTGGTGGTCTTCAGCTATCCGGAGCCTTCTCTCCAGAGAGACTTCAAAACACAGAGCAGTATCACAGTAGTGAGACTAAGGCAACTGTGGTCACCATGCCTGTTAACACATAACCATTAAACAAATACAGAACACTACAGTAGGTAGGCAGAGTACATTAGTATGATCTAATTTACAGAGGGTCTCTGCCTGTTAGAGATTAATTGTCCAGAGTTCATAACAACTTAAAATTAAGTATCAAAAGGAAGGTATATTCAATGTGTAATGAATTTATAAGAAAAAAGAGAATAAAAGGAGTTATTGCTACAGACTAGGAAGTCTTAAAGGGGGAATGGCATTTGAGAGTCACAACTACTAACAAGTGTTTTTGAACCCTGTATGAAAATTGATCTCACTTTATTAAAAAAAAATTATTATTTTTATTTTCTAGATTTTTTGGCCACACCACGTGGCATGTGAGATCTTAATTCCCTGACCAGGGATTGAATCTTAACGACTGGGTCACTGGGAATTTCCCCCAACTGCCCCGTGAGAATTTGAAACCACAGAGTCTCCACTTTTAAATGGGGGAAAAAAAAATCACCTTCCTTTTCTTTTTTTTTTTCAATCTCACACAAAGATTTCATGAAGAGAATAGAGAGATTTAAAATGCATGTGATAATTCACAAAATTTGAAGAAAGTTTATATGTGAAATAAACAGAAAGTCATTATACAGATCTAAGTATATATGGCAATCAGCACCCAAATGTTGTGGGGGCTGAAAATACAAATAACTGAGTGGATTCTTTTAGAAATTCTTGGATCTTTACCTGGTTGTGAAGGACACATAGAGAGAGAGAGATTACAGTCCCTTACACGGAATATTCCATGTGCTGCCTCTACCTCTGCCCACAGATGGACAGATACTCATCAAAGTCAGAACACTGGCAGGTATGACCAGCAGCAAAAATTCTGTGGCCACAATCTTCTGTAATTTGGGAGTGCATCTCAAAGCTTCTAGGGTTACTGTACCTGCCAAAGCAAAGGGACCATGTTTAGGGTTGAACAAATATGCATGTTTTCCTAGAATAATCCTGGTTAATAATATTCCCATTTACTTTCAAAAATGTCCCTCTTTACATGGTTAATTATATGGGCACCTTAACTATACTCTGCTTTTCAAAGGACAAGCAGATGTGGGCCACAGACCCCTGTTTTCCTATGAGCAGAGTTCCAAAAAAAGTCATGAGGTTAGAATAGTTGAAGAGAACATGAAAACTGTCTGGAAACTATAGCACAGGCAAAATGCCAGTCTCAAGCTTTGCAAATAATAAGCTGTTATCAATTCAATCTGGCTTTATACTAAATGACATTTGGACATTTGATTGTATATATGTACTTCATTATGCTAGGTTTTGAAGAGGCAGAGAAACCAGAGTTCAAATTGCCAACATCTGTTGGCATCATGGAGAAAGCAAGGAAATTCCATAAAACATCTACTTCTGCTTCACTGACTACGCTAAAGCCTTTAACTGTGTGGATCACAAGAAACTGTGGGAATTCTTAAAGAGATGGGAGTACCAAACGCCTTATTTGTCTCCTGAGAAACCTGTATATGGATCAAGAAGAAAGAGAACAAACACGGGACGACTGACTGGTTCAAAATTGGGAAAGGAGCAGGAGAACTAAAGAACTTCTTGATAATGGTGAAATAGAAGACTGAAAAGAAGCCGCCTTGTAACTCAACATAAAAAACTAAGACCATGGCATCTGGTCCTATCACTTCATGGCAAATAGAAGGGACAAAGTTGAAGCAGTGACAGATTATTTTCTTGAGCTCCAAAATCACTGCAGATGGTGACTGCGGCCATGAAATTAAAAGGCACTAGCTCCTTGGAAGGAAAGTTATGACAAAATTAGCATATTACAAAGCAGAGATGTCACTTTGCCAACAAGGTCCCTATAGGCAAAGCTATGTTTTTTTTTTTTTCAAGCAGACATGCATGGATGTAAGAGATGGACCATAAAGAAGGCTGAGTGCTGAAAGATTGATGCTTTCGAATTCTGGTGCTGGAGAAGACACTTGAGAGTCCCTTGGACTGTAAAGAGATCAAACCAGTCAATCTTAAATGAAATCAACCTTGAGTATTCATTGGAAGGACTGATGCTGAAGCTGAAGCTCCTACACTATGGCCACCTGATGTGAAGAGCCAACTCTTTGGAAAAGACCCTGGTGCTGAGAAAGATCGAAGGCAAAAGGAGAAGGGGTGGCAGAAGATGAAATGGTTAGATAGCATACCAGACTCAAAGGTCATCAATTTGAGCAAACTCCAGGAGATGGTAGAGGACAGAGAAGGCTGGCATGCTACAGTTCATGGGGTTGCAAAGAATCAGAAACATCTTAGCGATTGAATAGCAACAACAATGCATCAGTGGGTTATCCACTCACAAGTTACAATTAGAAGCTTCTGGAAGGCAATGACTCATGTGATATAACTGAGATGATGCCAATGATGAGAAGAAGGCATATATGAAGTACCTGTATAAGGTACTACATAACTTACAAAGAATTCATGACAATTACAGAGAAAGCAATGGCACCCTACTCCAGTACTCTTGCCTGGAAAATCCCACGGGCGGAGGAGCCTGGTGGGCTGCAGTCCATGGGGTCACGAAGAGTCGGACACGACTGAGCAACGTCACTTTCACTTTTCACTTTCATGCATTGGAGAAAGAAATGGCAACCCACTCCAGTGTTTTTGCCTGGAGAATCCCAGGGACGGCAGAGCCTGATGGGCTGCCATCTATGGGGTCGTACAGAGTCAGACACGATTGAAGCGACTTAGCAGCAGCAGCATGACAATTATTTCTGCTGATTCTCAATTTTCTGTGAGTAATTCTACTTGTAAGGGTGAAGAAACTGAATCCAGGTCCACTATTGAGCATTACTTGGTGTTGAATTGGTGTTGTTAGGACTACACCAATCCTAATTCTCATCCCTGTCTACAGCCTGTAGCTATTTTGTTGATAATGGTTATTTTGACAATAGTCAACAACAGGATGGAAAGGCAATGAGAACTAGAGATGTTCTAAATTATCTCAATAGATTCTTCTCTTGCCAGCCCCAAACTCTCACCCATGCTCTTTCTCCTGCCAGCCATTTAATCTGACCTAAATAGGATCTCCCTTAACCTGCCTAATATCCTTTTGTTTTTCAGGTCCTCATCTCCTCCAGGAAGCCCTCCTTAGTGCCTCAGGTTCACAGGGATTCCTCACTTCTCTAAGCACTCATGCCCTTGACTCATAGAAACACTCATTCTGAAACTCAGTTATTGACTATATGATTTTTTAAAATTCACTGGGGACAGATACTATTCCTGCTTGTTACTACACCCACAACTTCCCTCTACCTGCCCTCCCTCATATCCTAGGCAAGGACTCAGCAAGCAGAGTGAACCCAAACACACAAACATCTCAGTCAAAGAGACTGAATCCACTTGGGAAAGCCTGGCAGTATTTTCTCTCCAGAGAATTAGGCTCCCCAATGGGCTGTGAAAACGAAGAAATCAGGCTCAGAGACCCACCAGCAGAGGCCAGTGCCTTGGTCTGATCCTCTACATGTCTGAGGACTATAGGGCTTTTGCCCAGGGCAGATGAAGGGAGGCAGGCCTGAACCTATCTCCGCACAGAAGCCTCTTTCCCTGAGGCTGAAACGTGTTAATAACTGTGACAATTTCTGAGTTCTAACGTGTTCCAGTTTGTAACCACCATGCGGACTAAGCCTCATTCCTGTCGTAGGCTGCAGGGTCCATCCTTGTGGAGCTTTTATATTAATCATGACAGGTTCTATCATTTCAACCCTGTTAATTTAACTCATATTATAAAGCATTGGCGAAATCTCAGAGGGAGAGACAGGGGTTGGCATACAATTATTAAAAATCTGTCACACCATTAAAAGACAAGGTATGTGTATGTATATTTGTGTATATATGCAAATATAAATATTGTAAAGCCTTTTCACTATTTGTTCTGTGTTACTCTTTCCCCAGAAATGGTTGTGGCTAACTCCCTAAGACCCTAAAATTTTCACTCAAACAGTACCTTCACGAAAAGACCTATCCTGATCATCGGACTTAAAATTGTTACCAACTCTCTCTGGACTCTTTCTCTTTATCCGTCTTTTTTCTAATATCGTATTCAATCTATTTATTTATTCCATGTATCATGTATTGTTTGTCCCCTACTGAAATATAAACCATGTGGGTTAAAATTTTTTATTGCTTTTGTTCACTGATGAATCAATCACAAGCATAATAGGATAGTGTTAGGCACTTAGGTACTCAGTAAATCATTTTATGGGATGGGATGGAATGAAAAGAATGAATGAATATTGAATGCTTATCAAACCCTGGGGCTTCCCAGATGTATCAGTGGTAAAGAATCTGCCTGCCAATACAAGAGACGCAAGAGATACGGGTTTGATCCCTGGGTTGAGAAGGTCCCCTGGAGGAGGAAATGCAATCCACTTCAGTATTCTTGCCTGGAAAATCCCATGGACAGAGGAGCCTGGTGGGCTATAGACCATGGGGTAGCAAACAGTTGGACATGACTGAGCATACACTCACTAAACTCTGTGTGTTTTTGGAACAAATGGTTCACCTAGAGATAATACAGCCAGAGTAGGGTCAGGAGACCTCCAAAGACACAGTGATATTTGGGAATATGCAAATGAGCACAGACTCCTGCTCCCTAAGAATGGATCTCAGAGTCATCTCTGTAACATGGGATCCCATTGGCAATCTTTGCTGTTACAACTATGAGACAATCTAGGGGCATGCTAGTACTACCACCTTCTAAAGACTAAGAATCTGAGAAATTAATCTTGAAAAAATATACATCAACTCCACCCACCTCCAGTGGACAGAGTATCATGCCATTTTCCCAGTGTTTCTCACAGGACTTTAGCAAGGAAAAGTGTAAAGGAGTAAACACTGACCCTGATATCAAGGTATCTATGGTCAGGACCCATGGGACATTAAAGGAATAATGAGAATGATGTGAAATGAAGAGATGGTAGGACAAATACACATTATCCAAACACTTACAAAATCTCCAGTGTGATTTAAGTTCTCTTCTGAATACTGGACAGATTATAAGACGATATACGGTTTTATCCATATATCCAGGAATACAAGGAGGGAATGTAAGTGCATAATTATAATATAAAACAATACAAGCTGCAACATTTATTTTTAATATATATAAATTGCTATGGGAACACAGAGAGAATGGTGAATAATTTTTTCCCATAAATGTAGGGAAAGCTACAGTGACAGGGGAAACCTTTTGGCCTTGAAGGATATGTCAGTTTGTCAGAAGAGGAAGTTAGGCACCTCATGAAGGAAGAAATAAGTGGAGGCAAGTGGCCTGTACTAGGGAAAGGCAAGTCCAATACTTTGCCAAGGGTCTTCCTTTGCTCAATCCGATGATTTGTCTGGTCCTTTCCATCTCTCTCCTAAGACATGGAACAATCCTTGCTTCATAAGACACAGTCAAGTATAAATAAAGTAAATGCATAAAACAAATGAAAACAATCAGAGTCCAGCCAGATCAATAATCAAAGCTCCGAGCCTATGTCCTTTTTTATTTTTTTAATAGAAGGTCTGATGTCTTATAAGACTACCCCTTATAATCTGTGGTTTTATGGGTCTGTGATCTGGTTTTGCCAGTTATTCCCTCTCACTTTGAAGGTGATGATTGGACCTGTGATCAGGGGTCATATTGCTGCCTCTGACCCTGGAGTGCCTGGCACAAGTTTGGGCACAGAGTGGTCATTCAGAAAATGATATTTAAGGAGGAAAGTTTATAGAGAGGCATCCAGAGAGTCAGACAGACTGCTTGAAGGCTTCCCCTGCCAGATCTTAGTGTGTGGTCTTGGACAGCCACTTAATATCTCTATGACTCTATTGAGAAAATAGGAACAAAAGGATTTAGGGCCTAGTGTCACTATAAATAAATAATAGTATGCAAAGTCTTTGAGTAGGGCCGGGTACAAAATAGTACTTGGTCAAAGATGCTGCCGTTACTTAGATTTGCTACTGTACTGATTCTCCTGATTCCTTGCCTCTGCTACTGCTCTGTCTCACCTCTCAGACTGATTTAGCCAGTAAAAGTAGCCAAGTACCAGAAGAGAGGAGGTCAAAGTCTTAATCTTGGCTCTGCCCCAAACCACCTATCTTCTCTAAGGTAAAATAGTTCCCCTCAGAGCTCCGGTTTCTTAGGGGGGTTATGGTGAGGCTCAAATATGTATGACTATAGGGATAAAAGAACTATACACATATTCTTATATGACTCTGGGTTTTCAGTTTCTCCTTGACCCCAAGACAGACACAGAGTGTCATCAAAAGTTCCCCAGGGAACTGGGCTTCTTCACAACAGATGAGTGGATACATGTATACGTGTGGCTGAGTCCCTTTGCTGTTCATCTAAAACTATCACAACATTGTTTGTTCATCAGCTATACCCCAGTACAAAATAAAAAGTTTTAAAAAAATAAAAACTTACACAGCAAAAAAAGAAAAAAAGAAAGAGGACACAGAGAAAAATCTAGATTCAGAGATGAGAACCTGATCCTGGATCCAACAAAAGAGTGTGGAAATTTCATCACCAACCCCCTGCTCCTGTCATTCAAACGCACCCTGAGCTGAACCAGTGCACCACCCTGCACTCCTGTGCTGTGCTTGGTTGCTCAGTCGTGTCTGATTCTTTGTGACCCCATGGACTGTAGCCCACCAGGCTCCTCTGTCCATGGAGATTCTCCAGGCAAGCATACTGGAGTGGGTTGCCATGCCCTTCTCCAGGGGATCTTCCCAACCCAGGGATCGAACCAGGGTCTCCCATACTGCAGGTGGATTCTTTCCTGTCTGAACTACAAGGGAAGACTGCTCAGCACTCCTGGCACAAGCTCAACGGAGGACAGCTCCCCCCTTGAAGCCAGCTTGACATGATGAGAACATGAAAGTTAAAATTTCTATTTTCCTTTCTACCGTGGCACTTAACTTTCTGAACTATAATTGCAGGATTTTCTTATCTGTGTTCCCTGCCAGAGCAAGAGCTCACTACAAGACAGACCAAGTATTACTTGTATCTATATTCATAACATCCTGCAAGGCACCTGAGACAATAAATATTTGGTGAATGAATAAAACAAGAAATAAATGGGTAATAGTAGTAGTATCAACAAGAACTAAAAATGACTAATGCCTTTACTATGTTTTACTCTGGGCAAGCACTGCATAAGTGCCACTCAAACATTGTTCCAATTAATCCTCAGTGCAGGAGGACAAGAGAGGTACTCCTATCTCTCTCTCACGGACAGGAAAACAAAGGCTCAGGAAGAATAAGAAGCATAAACAAGTTTACACAGTCAGCAATCAGAAAAACCCAGGATCACACTGATGCCTGCTTGAATCCAAAGCACTGACACTGAGTTGGCCAAAATATCTGCTGGGGTTCTTCCATAGGATCTCATGGAAAATCCTGAACACACGTTTTGGCCAACTCAGTACAACCAGGGGTGAGATATTCAGCATGTGAATAGACTAATCAAAGGCCCCTCAGGCTACAGATCACCTCAAACTGAGCTAAACTTGAATTCCATCATTTTCTCCTTCCAAACTTTTTTTTTTTTCCCCCAGTAAAGCACATATGCTTAACATCTGAATTCCTAGGTTTCTCAGCACCAAGTCTTTACCCCATTTGGGTTGGCAAGTCTTTGACACAAAAGTCCTAGTAAAACCATCACTGACAACCACCTCCAGGAGTATAGAACAATAAGGCTGGGAGGAGGGGCAGGAGAACTTTCAGCTCTGAGAAACTGGCACAGGTGCTTTGTTCTTTCAGAAAGAAGGTTCTCCAAAATTTCAGTCTAACTCAATCTTAATTTAACATCACATTGCAAGTCAGAGTCTTACTATAATTAAGGCAAGGCTGTATAATGTCCATTCTGGTGAGAAACATGATTTTCTGTCTAAAGCCCTGTTTGTTAACAGGACTATTAGCTGAACATCACATAAAAATAAGGCCCTTCAGAATGCTGATAATTGCAGACATAGGAAATTCTGAGATAAAATAAAACTCCAGTGACATTATGGACACATTTAATTTGGTGACAATTAGTTTGATTAATCCCAAGTGAGAAGCTGAGGGAAGAAGGAAAGAAAGTGAAATGGTCCATTTTTAGGGCACATTTCAGAAAAGACTGATTCAGGAGGATTTATTTGCATAGTCACATTACAATCTGAAAAGGCAATAAATGAAATAAGAATTGCTATTTTGTGGGGCCATTGTTTCCATTATTGTTTTTATGGGGATTAAATGTAGGGAAGGGATCGACAGCCCTGGAAAGTTAAGAATCATGCTATCTCAAAGAATGGCTGCAGAGATGCAGTCAGAGAATCAGGAATAAAAGGAGAAAAAGACTTATGTGGAGGTGTGAAAGGCTTCCCAAGTGGCACTAGTGGTGAAGAACCCACCTGCCAATGCAGGAGACATAAGAGACACAAGTTCGATCCCTGGGTCAGGAAGATCCCCTGTAGGAGGGCATGGAAATCCACTCCAGTATTCTTGCCTGGAGACTCGAATGGATAAAGGATCCTGGTGGGTATAGTCCACAGGGTCACAGAGAGTCAGACATGAACGAAGTGACTTAGTACACAGGAAAGGAAGTGTGAAGATGCAGGGGCTGGCTCAGAGGTCTCCCCATCCGAGGAACCATAACTACTGAGCATAATGCAGAAAGGGACTCAGTCATCTGGGTCATATCCAGATCACAGAATACGGGTTTCCCAAGGCTCACAGATTTGTTGAAGATATTTTGACTATTTAAGAGATGGAATGTCCAAAGGCCCCAGAGTCAAGGCAGGTGAAATATAGAGAGCTCTAATTAGGAGTGAACCAAGAGCTTCCAGATGTTCAAGCTGGTTTTAGAAAAGGCAGAGGAACCAGAGATCAAATTGCCAGCATCTGTTGGATCCGTTGGAGAAGGAAATGGCAACCTAGTTCAGTATCCTTGCCTGGAGAATCCCAGGGACGGAGGAGCCTGGTGGGCTGCTTTCTATGGGGTCGCACAGAGTTGAACATGACTGAAGCAACTTAGCAGCAGCAGCAGCTGGATCATAGAAAAAGCAAGAGAATTTCAGAAAACCATCTACTTCTGATTCAGTGACTACACTAAAGCCTTTGTCTGTGTGGATCACAACAAAGTGTGGAAAATTCTTCAAGAGATGGGAATACCAGACCAACTTACCTGCCTCCTGAGAAATCTGTATACAGGTCAAGAAGCAAGTTAGAACCTGACGTGGAACAACAGACTGGTTCCAAATTGGGAAAGGAATATGTCAAAGATGCATATTGTCACCTTGCTTACTTAAATTATATGCAGAGTACATCATGGAAAATGCCAGGCTGGATGAAGCACAAGCTGGAATCAAGAATGTAGGGAGAAATAACAACCTCAGATATGCAGATGACACTACCCTTATGGCAGAAAGCAAAAAGGAACTCAAAAGCCTCTTGATGAAAGTGAAAGTGGAGAGTGAAAAAGTTGGCTTAAAAATCAGATTCAAAAACCTAAGATCATGGAATCGGATTTCATCACTTCATGGCATATAGATGGGAAAACAATGCAAACAGTAACAAACTTATATTCTTGGACTCCAAAATCACTGAAAATGGTGGCTGCTGCCATGAAATTAAAAGACACTTGCTCCTTGGAAGAAAAGCTATGACAAACCTAGATAGCATATTAAAAATCAGAGACATTACTTGGCCAGCAAAATCTCCATCTAGTCAAAGCTATGGTTTCTCCAGTAGTCATCTGTATGGATGTGAGAGCTAGACCATAAAGAAAGCTGAATGCTGAAGAATTGATGTTTTTGAACTGTGGTGTTGGAGAAGACTCTTGAGAGTCCCTTGGACTGCAAGGAGATCAAACCAGTCAATCCTAAAGGAAATCAGTCCTGAATATTCTTTGAAATGACTGATGCTGAAGTTGAAGCTCCAATACTTTAGCCACCTGATGCGGAGAACTGACTTGTTAGAAAAGACCCTGATGCTGGGAAAGATTGAAGGCAGGAGGAGAAGAGGATGACAGAGGATGAGATGGTTGGATGGCATCACTGACTCAGTGGACATGAGTCTGAGCTGCAGGAGTTGGTGATGGACAGGGACACCTGGCGTGCTGCAGTCCACGGGGTCACAAAGAGTCAGTCATGACCGAGTGACTGAACTGAACTGAGTTATAAGTGTTACAGGAAAAAGATGGCTAAAAGACAGGAGAAAGCACATACAAAGAGGGCTTGCAGGTCACCAGGGATAAAGTCCAATTAAACGAGGAACACACTGAGGTCTCAAAGATGAGCAGTATCAGGACACCAGCTGCCCAACTTAACACAGTTGTGGACTGGAACTGTGGTTCAAATCAACAGCCCATTATTGATTTATCAGGGGTTGATATGGGATAACGGCAGAGAATAAAAAACTGAACTACATTTAAGTGGTCTTATTTCTCTAGAAGTTTACTCTAGAGTGGAGGAGAGAGAAAATATAAAATGTAGAGATAATTGCAGGTTGGGCTAAGTTACCCATGACAATTACTTGGTTCTGTCATGTCTCTTTCCTCATTGTGTTTCTTGTGTTATTTTCAGAAACATGAAAATAATAAGGCCCACCTTGCCTAGATCACAGTGTAGAGTGAGAACAAATTGAAGCACTCCTGAGAAATGTTCACAATTTTATTCAAATAAGATGTTATTTTATTGTTTTAAATTGCTTTGAACAAGACGTTGAAAACTTATGATCACTAACATAATGGTGTGTTGTGTGCTTAGTCGTGTGCGGCTCTTTGCAATCCTTTGGCCTGTAGCCCACCAGGCTTCTGTGGGCGTGCGGTATTTCAGGCAAGAATACTGGAGTGGGTTGTCATTTCCTCCTCCAGGGGATCTTCCCAACCCAGGGATCGAACCTGTGTCTTCTGCATCTCCTACACGGCAGGTGGCTTCTTTAATAGAAAAGATTAATGTGGATATTGGCTCAGAACTATGAAGGATGCCTACAACTGTTAAAAAAAAAAAAAAAGAAATCTGGAAACAAGTGGAGAAGACAGGCATCGAAAAGGGTGGGAAATGACTCAGCTAATACCATTGGCCAAATTTGTAAAGCAGCATATGCTCCTTTTCATAAGAGAGCTGTTGTTTATGGAACTTCAGCATTTCTCTATGCCAGTGCTAGATGACTGAATAAGACGATTTATGAGATGGCCAAGCATTCAAGATTGAGTGTTCTCAGGAATGAAACACAGATGATCAACTTTTAGGAATGTGAAATTTTGGTGTACAGCAGATAGGAGAGAGATGAAGAGGAGAAAAAGAGAAAGCAAGAAAAGATGGTCAGGAGGGTCAAAGGAAGAATGTAAGGCTGAGAAGGAGACATAGAGACCCAGAGAGACAGAGAAACGGGGACTAGGAACCAGACAATACTTGCAAGAAATAGCTCTGTGTGGAGACAAGGGCTTTCCTGGTGGCTCAGTCAGTAAGGAATCCACCTGTAATGCAGGAGACCCAAGTTCGAACCTGGGGTTGGGAAGATCCCCTGGAAAAGGAAATGGCAACCTACTCCACTATTCTTGCCTGGAAATCCCAAGACAGAGAAGTCTGGCAGGCTACAGTCCATGAGGTCACAAGAGTCGGACACAACTCAGCGACTGAACTGCTACCACAACCACCACCACCACTGGGAGACAACCACAGCAAAGGTGTTTAGAAGTGGGTAAGAGAAATGATGAATACTCAAGAGAGCAGTAAGTGTGACTTTACATAGACAATGCTTGGAAGATTAATGGCTACACCTCTACAAATCACCTGGCACAATCCCTTGACCCCAGAGTATGCACTGATTAAATGTTAGTCTCATTTCACCTTCCCTTTCCTGTACTATTGTGAGTAAAGTACAACAGGTACCATTTCTCATGTTTCTGAAGGTCTCAATATCTTTACTACTACCATACAAATGCTTGGTGACTGTCAGGCGACAGAAGTCTAAAAGCCTAGGACATCTTGGCTACGAAGAACAAAAATAACTTCAAAGCACCTCAAAAGAGATCAGCTGGAATGCTGTGGTTTTATATACTGAAGCAAGTGGCGGTTGCTCTTAGAGACTTCTCCAAAAGAAGTAATGTTTGTTAAAATGAGGTGAGGGTAGTTATAAGAATGTACACTCATATAGAAATATATCAAGCTGTTCACTGAACTTTATGTTGTGCTCATACTTTATTGTATGTAATTGATACTTCAACTATAAACATGTATTAGAAGCAATGTAGCAGAAAATTGATGCACTTTCTGAATTCCACAGGACAAACAGTAGTAGCACCACTGACGGTCAGTAGAAAAGATAGATGCATCTGAAGCTGTACACTGGCTGTCCCCTGGACACTGTAACTTACAGTGAAGAGGACTCAAGAAGTAGTGAGCTTGTATCATACCTGCACAACCTGGGACCATTGATCATACACTTTGGACACAAAGGATTCTACGGGAAGGAAAGGGAAACTACTATTCTTTGAGGGTTTGTGTGTGTGTGTGTGTGTAAGTGAGAGCCGCTCAGTTGTGTCTGACTCTGTGACCCCACAGACTGTAGCTCATCAGGCTCCTCTGTCCATGGGGATTCTCCAGGCAAGAATACTGGAGTGGTTTGCCATACCCTCCTCCAGGGGATCTTCCCGACCCAGGGATCGAACCCATGCTTTATATGTATGACCTCCTTTAATCCTCACTCTATTTAATAAAGAAGCCATTGAGTTGTATTTGGAGGGGTTAATTTTCCCGGGGAAGTAATATGCCCTGAGGAATCAGAGAAGACACTGACTGTGGCATAAAGCCGTTTCTCATCCCAAAGCAGCATATGATGCATTTCTCCCCTCCCCCTTTTAAAATCCGAATCTTTTCCTGAGATTCTGGTGGCAGTCCAAAACAGCTTCTCTTATAGAAAAGGGTGTAGTCTACCCTATTTGTCCCAGTGTTAAGGAGAAAGGCAAACCCTTTTCCCTAGGCTGGAACAGTTATGTGACAGCCATTCCCCAGATCAACTGCTTCCATTAATAGCCACGTGAAACATATCAGGAGTCAGGCAAACAGAGAGAAACCTTAAGAGTAGGAGCTGTAGTTTCCACACAATCCCCATGCATTATGCCCGTTACCACTAATGCCTGTGATATGTGTGAGCTGAGGGAATTCTCCACTTTATTAAGAGGAAATGATATATACAGTTACTTATGGAGTAAAATCAAACAGCAGAATTGCTGTCTGTCTATGGGAACTCTTTCTCATTAGTGTCATATAAATGCAAGGTAGATGCTTACAAAGATTGATAACACATAGGGCAGGTATAACCACACCATTTGATTGACTCAAAGCCAATTTCCAAAATAGAGAGGTATGGCTTTTTCTGACATTTTCTAAAAAGAATATTCCCATTCCAGAACCACAACCTCACCCCTTAATAACAGAGTATAATGCAATATTTCTAGCTCTTAAACAAATCTGGAAGGCGAAGAGCAAAAAATGTGGTGAGGTAAGCGTTTTCTACTAAGCAAAATACATTAATGAGTCAACTCATTTCCAACCTTCATGCTATGTGCCAATTGCTTAAATCAAATGAGAAGCTCTTTCTAGCTCAGGACCCCAGAGCTCAAGTGCAAGTTGTCAGATCTGATAAAAGTCGATTTTTTCTAGAAGGAAACATTCCCTTTCTGTTTCCAGGGTCCATCTGTTTGCAGGAGTACATTTCCCGGCTAATACCAGTTTGTCGACAGTATTTGCAATGAACTTTAATTGTGTGCTTTACCTGACAGTCTTAATTGTAATCTGCCTTCCTTCAGGTAGCAATCAGTGGAGTGAGGTAATCATATCTCCCTGAAGCCCATAAACACAACCACCTGTGCCTCTTCTGTCTCACATTCCTCTTTTAAACTTCAGTATCACACGCAGAGGGGATAGAGTCTAAAAAGGTACCATGTCCTCAAAATAGCTGTGATTTTCCTATCCTGACAGGGGTGTATAATTAAACACAGACAGAATAACTGAGGACAAAATAATCCTATAATTTTAAATTATAATAGAGCTGCTGTGCAAAGCAGAGATGAGCTCCCCGTCCCCGCTGCCCCAGTAGGGAAGGAATTGGTTCTACTTCATGCTTATGTCTGCCTTTGTAGGGTTCTCTGAATGTTCTTCTTGGTATGTAGTTTCTATGTCAATATTAGGGGCTTTCCCATCATACACTGCATCTGGAACCTCCACTCTGTTCTTTACTCTCTATTCCACTGCTCACAGCTCTGATCCACATTATCTCCTAAAGATGGTTCCTGAAGTCGGGTCTAGTTGGTCTTCACATGTTCCATTTTCTCTGTCCTAACCACACCACTAAGGCAAAATGATAGGATACTGAAAGAACTCCCCAGGTCAGTAGGTGCCCAATATGCTACTGGAGATCAGTAGAGAAATAACTCCAGAAAGAATGAAGGGATGGAGCCAAAGCAAAAACAATACCCAGATGTGGATGTGACTGGTGATAGAAGCAAGGTCCGATGCTGTCAAGAGCAATATTGCATAGGAACCTGGAATGTCAGGTCCATGATTCAAGGCAAACTGGAAGTGGTCAAACAGGAGATGACAAGAGTGAGCATTGACATTCTAGGAATCAGTGAACTAAAATGGACTGGAATGGGTGAATTTAACTAGGATGACCATTATATCTACTACTGTGGGCACGAATCCCTTAGAAGAAATGGAGTAGCCATCATGGTCAACAAAAGAGTCTGAAATGCAGTACTTGGATGCAATCTCAAAAACGACAGAATGATCTCTGTTCATTTCCAAGGCAAACCATTCAATATCACAGTAATCCAAGTCTATGCCCCAACCAGTAATGCTGAAGAAGCTGAAGTTGAATGGTTCTATGAAGACCTACAAGACCTTTTAGAACTAACACCCCCAAAAGATGTCCTTTTCATTATAGGGGACTGGAATGCAAAAGTGGGAAGTCAAGAAACACCTGGAGTAACAGGCAAATTAGGCTTTGGAATACAGAATGAAGCAGGGCAAAGGCTAATAGAATTTTTCCAAGAGAATGCATTGGACATAGCAAATATCCTCTTCCGACAACACAAGAGAAGACTCTACACATGGACATCACCAGATGGTCAACACCAAAATCAGATTGATTATATTCTTTGCAGCCAAAGATGGAGAAGCTCTATACAGTCAGCAAAAACAAGAATAGAAGCTGACTATGGCTCAGATCATGAACTCATTATTGCCAAATTCAGACATAATTGAAGAAAGCAGGGAAAACCACTAGACCATTCAGGTATGACCTAAATCAAATGCCTTATGATTATACAGTGGAAGTGAGAAATAGATTTAAGGGACTAGATCTGATAGATAGAATGCCTGATGAACTATGGACAGAGGTTCCTGACATTGTACAGGAAACAGGGATCAAGACCATCCCCATGGAAAAGAAATGCAAAAAAGCAAAATGGCTGTTTAGGGAGGCCTTACAAATAGCTGTGGAAAGAAGAGAAGCGAAAACCAAGGAGAAGAGGGAAGATATAAGCATCTGAATGCAGAGTTCCAAAGAATAGCAAGAAGAGATAAGAAAGACTTCCTTGGAAATCAATGCAAAGAAATAGAGGAAAACAACAGAATGGGAAAGACTAGAGATCTCTTCAAGAAAATTAGAGATACCAAGGGAACATTTCATGCAAAGTTGGGCTCAATAAAGGACAGAAATGGTATGGACCTAACAGAAGCAGAAGATATTAAGAAGAAGTGGCAAGAATACACAGAAAAACTGTACAAAAAAGATCTTCTTGACCAAGATAATCACAATGGTATGATCACTCACCTAGAGCCAGACATCCTGGAATGTGAAGTCAAGTTGGCCTTAGTAAGCATTGCTACAAACAAATCTAGTGGAGGCGATGGAATTCCAGTTGAGCTTTTTCAAATCCTGAAAGATGATGCTGTGAAAGTGCTGCTTTCAATAGGCCAGCAAATTTGGAAAACTCAGCAGTGGCCATAGGACTGGAAAAGGTCAGTTTTCATTCCGAAGAAAGGCAATGCCAAAGAATGCTCAAACTACTGCACTATTGCACTCAAGTCACATGCTAGTGAAGTAATGCTCAAAATTCTCCAAGCCAGGCTTCAGCAATACGTGAACCGTGAACTTCCTGATGTTGAAGCTGGTTTTAGAAAGGGCAGAGGAACCAGCGATCAAATTGCCAGTGTCTGCTGGATCATGGAAAAAGCAAGAAAGTTCCAGAAAAACATATATTTCTGCTTTATTGACTATGCCAAAGCCTTTGACTGTGTGGATCACAATAAACTAGAAAATTCTGACAGAGATGGGAATACCAGACCACCTGGCCTGCCTCTTGAGAAACCTATATGCAGGTCAGGAAGCAACAGTTAGAACTGGACATGGAACAACAGACTGGTTCTAAATAGGAAAAGGAGTACCTCAAGACTGCATATTGTCACCCTGCTTCTTTAACTTCTATGCAGAGTACATCATGAGAAACGCTGGACTGGAAGAAACACAAGCTGGAATCAAGATTGCCGGGAGAAATATCAATAACCTCAGGTAAGCAGATGACACCACCCTTATGGCAGAAAGTGAAGAGGAACTAAAAAGCCTCTTGATGAAAGTGAAAGAGGAGAGTGAAAAAGTTGGCTTAAAGCTCAACATTCAGAAAACGAAGATCATGGCATCTGGTCCCATCACTTCATGGGAAATAGATGGGGAAACAGTGGAAACAGTGCCTGACTTTATTTTTTTGGGCTCCAAAATCACTGCAGATGGTGACTGCAGTCATGAAATTAAAAGACACTTACTCCTTGGGAGAAAAGTTATGACCAACCTAGCTAGCATAGTGAAAAGCAGAGACATTACTTTGCCAACAAAGGTACGTTTAGTCAAGGCTATGTTTTTTCCTCTGGTCATGTATGGATGTGAGAGTTAGACTATTAAGAAAGCTGATCACCGAAGAATTGATGCTTTTGAACTGTGGTGTTGGAGAAGACTCTTGAGAGTCTGTTGGACTGCAAGGAGATCCAACCTGTCCATTCTAAAGATCAGCCCTGGGTGTTCCTTGGAAGGAATGATGCTAAAGCTGAAACTCCAGTACTTTGGCCACCTCATGTGAAGAACTGACTCATTGGAAAAGACTCTGATGCTGGGAGGGATTGGGGGCAGGAGGAGAAGGGGATGATAGAGAATGAGATGGCTGGATGGCATCACCGACTCGATGGACATGAGTTTGAGTGAACTCCGGGAGTTGGTGATGACAGGGAGGCCTGGTGTGCTGTGATTCATAGGGTCACAAATAGTTAGACACGACTGAGCAAATGAACTGAACTGAAATGAACCACACTGCTTGTGGTACTCCAGTAATCTTTCTAAACTGAAAATCAAGCCAGGCCACAGATCTGTCAGAAACAGTCAGTGATTTAACCTTCTTAGAAATACGGCACTGACATTACCAGTTTCCAAATGATTGCCACTCTCTGCTCAAAACAGAAATGAACATAAGCTATCAAGGAAAACTTCATCAGTGTTAAAATAAATGAATGGACCCTAACCAATGTTAAAATCATATACAGATAATGTCATTTTTACAGTATAAATATATGCAATGCATTTTAAAAAGAAACTAGTATAATTAGAATCATGAATTCACTTATGTATCTCATAAACTTTTAAATATTCATCTACAGTTAATGACACTACTGGATGACTATAATTTTCCTTTCACAGCGATTTACTTATCCACTTTCCTTTCTTCAGTGCTTTTTTTCCCAATATTCAGAAATATATAGATAAGCCAGTATTTTAGTTTTTTATTTTCTACATTAGGATTGAGGTAAACAATTACTTCATTTAATTATTGGCCATATATGTTTTCATGTATGTGTTTATAAATTGTAGATACTTATTCTTTCTCATAGTTTTATTAGCATGTTCATCTATTTCTTCATTTATAAGAACTCTTTATATATAAAATCATCATAATGTATTTCTCTAGTCCATTAACTCCCAATCTCCTAAATAGTTAGTCACTCCTTTTCTTCAAGCCTGCAATACCTCCTCCACTATCCTTAATTTTACTCAATTGTTTTTATTTCTCATGAGGGTGAAAACCTGAATTAATTAGTAGAGAACTTCACAAGTTGCCACATTTGCACTAACCAATATGTACACCCATGCATGTTGCCTTCTTTTCTGTTATTTCAGATGAATTCTTCATGCTTCTAACTAAGATGCAGCCTTCTTCTCATGTACTAGCTTTCAGTCCCTGGAATGGTAATCAGAGACATCACACTAGCAATTTTCCCCTATCATCTGTTTTACCAGCTCCTCCCTCTCTACTGGCTTATTCTCATCAATAAATGAAATTGTTCATTTCATTTCACCTATCTACTGTCTTTAATGTCCTCTAGCTACCAGTTCATAGTTCTTTTCCCCTTTATAACAAAATTCCTTGAAACACTTGTCTCTCAATTCTGCCCTTCAATTCTCTCTCAAACCAGTTCCAGCTACATCTTCTTCCACATAACTCTCTTAAGTTTTGACATATTAATAGCATTTGAATTCTTCATCTAAAATGCTTTCAATTAATTTTTCAGATACCAGACTCTTCTGATTTTCCTCCTAAATTATCAACTTACCCTTTTCAGTCTCCTTCACTGAAAGAGACTGATAATCTTTTAACTCTGTGTGCCACAGGGCTCAATCCTTGTTCTTGCTTTTGTTGGTGGTGTTATCTTTTCCTTTCCTCTCCTTTCTGTTTATACCCAGTTTCTCTGTTGGAGATCTCATCAATTGCTTGACTTTAGATACCATATAACCTGACTGGTCTCAGAATCATATCTACAGCTCAGATTTATCTCTTGAACTGCAGACTCAAGAGATTTCAGAGATTTCCAACTGCCTTCTCTATGGGGCGATCTAATAACCATTTCAAACCTAAGGCATCAAAAACTGATCTCTTGTTATGTTCTCTGAAACCTGCTTCTCCTAACATCTTTTCTAGATTTTTTTACATGTCTCAATCATTCCAGTGGCTAAGACCAAAATTTTCCTTGATTTTCTCTTTGTTCCTTTAACTCATATCTCATTCATTTGCAGATTCACTTGGCTCTTCCTTCAAAGTATGTACAAAATCTTACTACTTATAATAACCTCCATTGCGACCACCTGTTCCTTGCTCTTATCTTCTTTAATCTAAAATAGACCATAACTTTACAGTTGGTTTCCAGTGGTTCTGCTCTGCCCTTTTAGAATTTATTTACAATAGAGTAGCCAGGATGATTCTGAGAAAACATAAATCTAAGCAAGAAATTTTTCTGCTAAAAATCCCAGTGGACAACCACCTTACATAGATTAAATTCCAGAGCTCTTAAGTGGCCTCCAGAGTTCTGCACCATTAGACCCATGATATCTTTCTGACTGCTTCTCCTGCTTCTATCCCATTTGTTTACATCAATACAGACATGGCTTCCTTGCTGTCATTCAAATATGCCAGGTACACTCTGACAGCAGTTTTTGCTAAATTAAGTATCTGTTAAATGAATAAATGAGAATATTAAATAAAAAATCCTCTGAGTAAAACACCCAAGTTGCCATCTCAATCTACACACATGGGCCTATTGTAAAAAATTGTAAAAATTGTCACTGATCAGCAGGAGCATTAAGTAGTTTCAAGAGAGTTTGGAAAAGAGATCTTCAAAGGCCTATAGACAAATTGACACAGATCTGACTTAACAGCACAGTAGATTCTAGCTCCTAAAGGAATAATATCCTCAAAGTGCTAAGAGAAGAACTGCCAAATTTAAATTCTTTAATCAGCTAAACCACCATCTGAAAGGATAAAATGGAAATTAAGACACTGCAGACAAAAACTCAATTGTTCTAATCATGATTGTGTCATTTTCTAATTGTGTGACACTTTCCAAGTTACTTAACATCCTTTCTGTTGTTTTCTATTAATAAATGGATAATTATATTATTGTTCCATAGGACTTACTGTTAACAATTCAATGAGGGTTTACATGTGAAGCTTTGCCATATTCTCAAAATTTTAGCTATATTTCTGATGTTTCATATTCTTATTTTATTATTAGAAAACATGGAAATCTTTCAACTCTATTTTAAAAGCTTGTAATCCTAATCTTAATATTCATCTCAGCTAGTAAAATACAATAAAAATGCCAAATTCACTTATAAATCTAGATGAAATATTATAGATAAAATATTACCAAATCAAATACATCAGTTTGTCATTATCAACAAGGTGTATCTTAGGAATGTAATGTGTGAATGGATTAACATCAGGAAATCTATTAATGTAATTCAGTATATTAAAAGATTAAGGGTGAACAACTATGTGGTTATCTTGCTGCTGCTGCTGCTAAGTCACTTCAGTTGTGTCTGACTCTGTGTGACCCCATAGATGGAAGCCCACCAGGCTCCCTCATCCCTGGGATTCTCCAGACAAGAACACTGGAGTGGGTTGCCATTTCCTTCTCCAATGCATGAAAGTGAAAAGTGAAAGTGAAGTTGCTCAGTCGTGTTCGACTCTTAGCGACCCCATGGACTGCAGCCTACCAGGCTCCTCCATCCATGGGATTTTCCAGGCAAGAGTACTGGAGTGGGGTGCCATTGACTTCTCTGGTGGTTATCTTAGTAGAATGCTAAAAACAACTCAATATTCATACTTAACAGAACCCTCTGTTCATGAGAAAATTTTCTTACCTGAAAAATTTTACATACACTCTGAAGCTAGACTCCCTAAATTCTGGATTCCATTATCTACTAATTATGTCCTTTAGGCAAGTTAATTATTTACTCTAGACCTCAGTTCCTCATACAAAAGTGGGTATATTAATGGTAAAGTGTCATTAATTTGTTATAAAGATTAAATGAGAAATTAGTAAGTATTCTCTAAATTATAGCTTAAAGTACATTTAATTGTAAAATATGATTTCCATTATATTAGTGGTGAAGGTAAGACACTCAATGTCTATTTTCTTTTAAAAATTTTATTGAAGGTCCTAGAAAATACATTAAAAATAAGAAAATAAACAGGAGGTAAAGGGTTAAAAAAGAATATTCAAAGCGGTAACTAATTAAAAACAATGTTACATAAAAATTCTCAAGAATCAACCAATAAAATTAAAGTTAATATAACAACGGAATTCAGTATCTGAATACAAAATTAATATTAAACATTTTTACAGTTAGACTGGTAATAATTTGAAACGTATAATTTAGAAAAATCTACAAATGTTACAAAAAGCTATTTACTTTCCAGAAACACAGTAACAAGAAGAGCACTAAATCTCTGTCAAAGTGATACAGACATTTATAAAGGCCTACATAAAGCTACTCCTCACCCAAGGTCAGAGGCAGCGGCCAAGAGGAACTACCCCACATCCGAGGTCAGGGGCGGCGGCGGTGAGGAGATACCTATTGTCCAAGGTAAGGAGCAGCGGCTGCGCTTTGCTGAAGTAGCTGTGAAGAGATACCCCATGACCAAGGTAAGAGAATCCCAAATAAAATGGTAGGTGTTGAAAGAGGGCATCAGAGGGCACACACTTAAACCATAATCACAGAAAACTAGTCAATTTAATCACACGGACCACAGGCTTGTCTAACTCAATGAAACTAAGCCATGCCAGGTGGGGCCACCCAAGACAGGTGGGTCCTGGTGGAGAGGTCTGACAGAATGTGGTCCACTGGAGAAGGGAATGGGAAACCACTTCAGTATTCTTGCCTTGAAAACCCCATGAACAGTAGGAAAATGATAGGATACTGAAAGAGGAACTCCCCAGGTCAGTAGGTGCCCAATATGCTACTGGAGATCAGTGGAGAAATAACTTCAGAAAGAATGAAGGAATGGAGCCAAAGCAAAAACAATACCCAGATGTGGATGTGACTGGTGATAGAAGCAAGGTCTGATGCTATAAAGAGCAATATTGCATAGGAATCAGGAATGTTAGGTCCATGAATCAAGGCAAACTGGAAGTGGTCAAACAGGAAATGGCAAGAGAGAATGTCAATATTCTAGGAGTCAGTGAACTAAAATGGACTGGAATGGGTGAATTTAACTCAGATGACCATTATATCTACTACTGTGGGCAGGAACCCCTTAGAAGAAATGGGGTAGCCATCATGGTCAATAAGAGTCTGAAATGCAGTACTTGGATGCAATCTCAAAAACGACAGAATGATCTCTGTTTGTTTCCAAGGCAAAGCATTCAATATCACAGTAATCCAAGTCTATGCCCCAACCAGTAATGCTGAAGAAGCTGAACAGTTCTATGAAGACCTACAAGACCTTTTAGAACTAACACCCCAAAAAGATGTCCTTTTCATTATAGGGGACTGGGATGCAAAAGTAGGAAGTCAAGAAACACCTGGAGTAACAGGCAAATTTGGCTTTGGAAGATGGAATGAAGCAGGGCAAAGGCTAATAGAATTTTGCCCAAGAGAATGCATTGGACATAGCAAACACCCTCTTCCAACAACACAAGAGAAGACTCTTCACATGGACATCACCAGATGGTCAACACTGAAATCAGATTGATTATATTCTTTGCAGCCAAAGATGGAAAAGCTCTATACAGTCAGCAAAAACAAGACCGGGAGCTAACTGTGGCTCAGATCATGAACTCCTAATTCCCAAAATCAGACTTCAGTTGAAGAAAGTAGGGGAAACCACTAGACCATTCAGGTGTGATCTAAATCAAATACCTTATGATTATACAGTGGAAGTGAGAAATAGATTTAAGGGACTATATCTGATAGATAGAGTGCCTGATGAACTATGGATGGAGGTTCTTGACATTGTACAGGAAACAGGGATCAAGACCATACCCATGGAAAACAAATGCAAAAAAGCAAAATGGCTGTCTGAGGAGGCCTTACAAATAGCTGTGAAAAGAAGAGAAGTGAAAAGCAAAGGAGAAAAGGAAAGATATAAGCATCTGAATGCAGAGTTCCAAAGAATAGCAAGGAGAGATAAGAAAACCTTCCTCAGAAATCAGTGCAAAGAAATAGAGGAAAACAACAGAATGGGAAAGATTAGAGATCTCTTCAAGAAAATTAGAGATACCAAGAGAACATTTCATGCAAAGATAGGCTCAATAAAGGACAGAAATGTTATGGACCTAACAGAAGCAGAAGATATTAAGAAAAGGTGGCAAGAATACACAGAAGAACTGTACAAAAAATCTTCACGACCAAGATAATCATGATGGTGTGATCATTCACCTAGAGCCAGACATCCTGGAATGTGAAGTTAAGTGGGCCCTAGAAAGCATCACTACAAACAAAGCTAGTGGAGGTGATGGAATTCCAGTTGAGCTATTTCAAATCCTGAAAGATGATGCTGTGAAAGTGCTACACTCCATATACCAGCAAATTTGGAAAACTCAGCAGTAGCCACAGGACTGGAAAAGGTCCGTTTTCATTCCAATCCCAAAGAAAGGCAATGCCAAAGAATGCTCAAACTACTGCACAATTGGACTCATCTCACATGCTAGTGAAGTAATGCTCAAAATTTTCTAAGCCAGGTTTTAGCAGTACGTGAACTGTGAACTTCCAGGTGTTCAAGCTCATTTTAGAAGAGGCAGAGGAACCAGAGATCAAATTGCCAATGTCTGCTGGATCATGGAAAAAGCAAGAGAGTTCCAGAAAAACATATATTTCTGCTTTATTGACTATGCCAAAGCCTTTGACTGTGTGGATCACAGTAAACTGTGGCAAATTCTGAAAGAAATGGGAATACCAGACCACCAGACCTGCCTCTTGAGAAACCTCTATGCAGGTCAGGAAGCAACAGTTAAACTGGACATGGAACAGACTGGTTCCAAATAGGAAAAGCAGTACCTCAAGGCTGTATATTGTCACCCTGTTTATTTAACTTCTGTGCAGAGTACATCATGAGAAACGCTGGGCTAGAAGAAGCACAAGCTGGATCAAGATTGCTGGAAAAAAAAAATCAATAACCTCAGATATGCAGGTGACACCACCCTTATGGCAGAAAGTGAAGAGGAACTCAAAAGCCTCTTGATGAAAGTGAAAGAGGAGAGTGAAAAAGTTGGCTTAAAGCTCAACATTCAGAAAACGAAGATCATGGCATCTGGTCCCATCACTTCATGGGAAATACATGGGGAAACAGTGTCAGAGTTTATTTTTGGGGGCTCCAAAATCACTGCAGATGGTGACTGCAGCCATGAAATTAAAAGACACTTACTCCTTGGAAGGAAAGTTATGACCAACCTAGATAGCATATTGAAAAGCAGAGACATTACTTTGCCAACAATGGTCCATCTAGTCAAGGCTATGGTTTTTCCAGCAGTCATGTATGGATGTGAGAATTGGACTGTGAAGAAGGCTGAGTGCCGAAGAATCGATGCTTTTGAACTGTGGTGTTGGAGAAGACTCTTGAGAGTCCCTTGGATTGCAAGGAGATCCAACCAGTCCATTCTAAAGGAGATCAGTCCTGTGTGTTCTTTGGAAGGAATGATACTAAAGCTGAAAGTCCAATACTTTGGCCACCTCATGCAAAGAGTTGACTCATTGGAAAAGAGTCTGATGCTGGGAGGGATTGGGGGCAGGAGGAGAATGGGACGACAGAGATGGCTGGATAGCATCACCGACTCGATGGATGTGAGTTTGCGTGAAGTCCGGGAGTTTGTAATGGACAGGGAGGCCTGGTGTGCTACAATTCATGGGGTCGCAGAGAGTCAGACATGACTGAGCGACTAAACTGAACTGAAATGACATAAAGATTTCTTGATAGAAAGACCCAAAGTTGCAGATATGTCAATTTATTCCGTATTCACTAATAAATAGATACTAATACATTAAAAAAAATATTTTTCATGCTGATTCTACTGTACATAAAGAAGAAAAAAATGCACTGTGGTAAAGAAGTTTAAAGCTAAGAATGAGGTAAACATGACCCAATTCAAACCATATGGTAACTAGAATACTCCTAGATATCCATTCTTATATCAATAGAATCAAGTTCAGATTTAATAAAATTTTACTTTGTTAACTTGGTGAGAAAAACACAAATAATTGAATGCTTTTGAGAGCAGGGTCATCTCTTCAAGGAAAACCAAACCCCATCGTTATGCTTCTACTCTTGTATCTCCGTACTCTCACCACACTGTAGCTGAGCATCATTTTAAGATGCAAATCTGAACATTTAGATTTCCTGCTTATAACCCCCTATTGGCTTCTCATCACACAAAGAATAAAAGGTGAAGTCATATTTATACTCTATGAGCCTCTAAATATTACAGTATCCCAATTACTTGTCTAGACTACTTTTTATCTTTACCACTCTGCCTTTTCCTCATGCTGTTCCAATTTCCCTTGCCTCCTTGCTATTCCTTTGCTTGGAATGTTCTTACACTAGATGTCTACTGCATCTTGAAAGGAAAACACAGCTCAGCCAGGCCCTGGACGGGGCAACACTTTATTCACATGGGAAAGAGACAGAGCAAGATCAGCTTCAGTTGTGAGTGACAGTCCCCCATGGCTAACAGGTGCCTCCCAGAAGCTGACACAGAGCCATCAGCCTGCAAGCAGTCTCATGTCCCAGGATGGAGGATCCCATTTCCTCCCCACAAGAGACAGCTACTAAAGTGAGGTTGGCCAGGTGCTATATGACACGCACACTTAACCTGAACAAAGGCGTCGACATTGAGTCTGAAATAGAAAGATATTACTGTATAAGGTGATTAGCCCAGCGCAGGCTGTGAGGGTTCCTGATCTCTTTGTTTCAGGCCCCAGGCTTGTTCTCATGCAGCCAAGTGGGTACTGAAAAACTACATGCGAGAGACTGCATTTCTCAATATAAAAATGCATATTTTGTATTGCTTATTTTAAAATAACTAAAGAATAAAAGGAGGATAATGTTCCAGTACTCTTGCCTGGAGAATCCCGGAGTCTGGTGGGCTGCAGTCCTTGGGGTCGCAGAAAGTAGGGCATGACTGAGTGACTAAACAACAATAACAACGTTTAAAGCCTAATACAACCATGAAACATTGGAGCAAACTAGCAAGTGTCTACCTTGTTGTAGACCCTGTTCTATGCCAGGAGCCAGAGGGAATCCCTCATAAGATTGAACACTCTTGCATCAACCTTCTGAATTATGTATTTTCACTTGAATCAGCCTGCAATGCAGGAGCCACAGGAGATGTGGGTTTGATCCCTGGGAAGGGCATGGCAACCCACTCCAGTATTCTTGCTGAGAAAATCCCATGAACAGAGATTTGCAGGCTACAGTGGGGTCACAAAGAGTTAGACAGGAGTGAAGCAGTTTAGCATACACAAAGTTCTAGAGAGTTTCAGTAACTTGTATCTACTGATTCAAAAATTTTTACTTAATGGCAAAAGTACCTGCAGTCTTCAGAGACAGTAGTGGTCCTCTGATTAAGAGGGGTAGGTAGAGAAAATGGACAAGGCCCCACAGTGTAAGGGGAGAGAGAGTTGATTCAGGTCCTGCTCATATTATCCAGGAGTCATCACCGCCTAAGGTCTGGAAAGGCATTTTCCAGAAGTTCCACACAGGTAGTTCAGAACAACATTTTCTCATAAAGTGAGAGTATGACCTGAAAGTTCATGTTCACCAGACTATCTCAGAGTCCCTTCCCCACCCCCTCGATACTTCCAGGTCAGGGAGGCACGGAATTAAATTGCCTGCAAATGGTGAACAATTTATCTCTTTTTATTCCCTATGATCCAATATAACACTGACTCAGAGGTTATTGCCATTTTCAGAGAATTAAGACAGTTACTATCTATAAGTGCTCCTTAGAAAAAAGGAATATCTCAAAATTAAATTTTACTCCTTAAAAGATGAGAGATTTCATTCCTTTCATCTCTAAAAGCAAATAAGCACAATCAGGAATAATTTAACTGATTAACTTCTCATCAACTGTTATTTTTTAAAATCAGTAAAAGGGGAATCTTCCTTTAGAGCTGTTTTCTAACTACAAGGTGTAAAGAATTTAGGGTGATTTCCTTTAGGATAAGAGATTTTTGAATATCACCTGGCCACTGACGGAGCTAGAATAGGAAAGACTAAGAATAAGAAATTAAAAAACAAAGCAAATAAACAAAAATTTAGTTCAGGCAAAACACTGGTGATAAAAGTCAGATTGCCATATCCATTTAACAAATATTGATTTTCCGCTGCATGGCCTCACTGAGTTAAGCTTACATGTTAAATGTTAAGCAAATGAGAAACAAACTGTATGGCCTCTCTTTTAATTGAACTCAGAGATGATACAAAATTTTTTTCAAGATAAATTACAATTTTCAAGAAAACTGCAAAATAACTTCACTTAAAACCATAGATCCAGTAGTTCCAAATAAAATACCAATCAAAATAGTCACTATGACATAAAATACACAGTATAACCAGTTGTGGCTTAACCGAAAAATGTAAGAATTGTTGATGACAAGAAACTGTTAATGATATTCTTTTCAGTAAGACAAAAAAGAAAAAAAAAATCTGAACATCTTACTAGATATGGTAGATTTTAATAAAATTCTACATCTTTCTGATGAAAAGCTATACAAGCTAAGAACTAAAAAGTCGACCCTAACATGATAAAAAACTGTTTATATCATACTAACAAACCATGCCATATCTAATAGTGAAATATGAATGAAATTCTATTGACTTCAGGAGAAAAATTCATATACAGTATTTTCACCATGTGATTTAGTATTTCTCTGGTGGTCTAGCATCAAAGTCTAATAAAATTAACTTTTTTCCATCAGCTGAAAGAAGAAACTAATGTACAAAATTAATGTACACATATCATTAGATGATTAGGAAGATATAAGAAATGATTAGAAACTAAATATAAAAAAAATTATATTCACATGTACCAGAAATAATTGCTTAGAAAAACACAATGGGAAAATATAAATTAAGAAATAAAAATATTTATATTTATCAAGTCCCCAATTGACACATTACTGTGTTTTAAAATATTTTATTATTTCAAACAGTAGTGTAATGAACACATTTCAAATTGTCTAAAAGTGTAAATGTGCTTATTTTCATTATAATAATATTATGTATAGCTCCTTTGAATATCACATCAGGATTTTATTTTTTTGAATTTTTTTTCAGTTCAGTTGCCCAGTCATGTCTGACTCTTTACGACCCCATGGACTGCAGCATGCTAGGCTTCCTTGTCCATCATCAACTCCCAGAACTTGCTGAAACTCATATCCATCGAGTGGGTGATGCAATCAAACCATTTCATGGTCTGTCATCCCCTTCTTCTCCTGCCTTCAATCTTTCCCAGCATCAGTCTTTTCCAATGAGTCAGTTCTTCGCATCAGATGGCCAAAGTTTTGGAGCTTCAGCTTCAGCATCAGTCCTTCCAATGAATAATCAGGACTGATTTCCTTTAGGATGGACTGGTTTGATCTCCTTGGAGTCCAAGTGACTCTCAAGAATCTTCCCCAACACCACAGTTCAAAAACATCAATTTTTCAGCGCTCAGCTAAAGCATCCCATGTTTTAGATCCTGACAAAATGGATGAGTTTAGTAACTATATTCTTCTGTGACTAGCAGTATATGCCTGCATGGTCAATCATATCTGACTCTGTGATCCCATGGACTATAGCCAGCCAGGCTCCTCTGTCCATGGGATTCTCCAGGGAAGAATACTGCAGTGGGTTGCCATTCCTTTCTCCAGGGGATCTCCCCATCCCATGGATGGAACCTGGGTCTCCTGCATTGCAGGTAGATTCTTTTTTTTTTTTTTAAAGTTGGGTTTTAGCTTTAATCATATTTGCAGGTAGATTCTTTACTGCTGAGCCACTGGGGAAGCCAAAAATAAGTGAAAGTCACTAAATCTTGTCCTACTCTTTGTGACTCCATGGACTATAGACGCCATGGAATTCTCCAGGCCAGAATACTGGAGTGGCTAGCAGTCCCTTTTCCAAAGGATGTTCCCTTTTCCAAGGGATCTTCCCAACCCAGGGATCGAACCCAGGTCTCCAACATTGCAAGCAGATTCTTTACCAGCTGAGTTATCAGGTAAGAGTTATTTATGTCATCTTTTTGTGTCTTTTTTAACTGCTTATTTTGTTTTTCTTATTTTCTGCCAGTGAAAGGTGTTAGATTCTTGATCTCCAAAGATGATTTAGCTATGGGACCATGGACCAGACTTGATCACTCAAGAGCTTTTGCATAGCAGAGATTTATTAAAGTATGAAAAGGGACAGAGAAAGCTTATGACATGGACATCAGAAGGGGGATGGAGAGTGCCCCACTTGCTAGTCTTTAGCAAGGGAGCTGTATGCTTTTTTAAATAGTTATTACAATAAATCAAAAGAATGTCTCAAGGTTGTAAAAATTTTACCTGACTCACTCCCACAATTTATATTTTAAGATAACAGGATTAGTCAGAAGGTTTTCAGGAAGGAGAAACTGTCCTCAGGCAGGATACATTGTTGTTATATAATCGTTCAGTTCAATCAGTTGCTCAGTCATGTCAGACTGTTTGCGACCCCATGAACCGCAGCATGCCAGGCCTCCCTGTCCATCACCAACTCCCGGAGTCCACCCAAACTCATGTCCATTGAGTCAGTGATGCTGTCCAACCATCTCATCGTCTGTCATCCCCTTCTCCTCCTGCTCTCAATCTTTCCCAGCATCAGGGTCTTTGGAAATGAGTTAGCTCTTTGCATCAGGTGGACAAAGTATTAGAGTTTCAGCTTCAACATCAGTCCTACCAAGGAACACACAGGACTGATCTCCTTTAGGATGGACTTAGTACAGAGTTTAAACTGAGTTATTTGTTGTGTAATCATCAGTTCAGTCCGGGCTTAAAGAAAAAAATATTTTATGTGACTAAGTTTAAGGAATGTAGAGGAAAAAAAAAAAAAAAGACATTTGTCCTCCTCCTTGAGAATTCCAGACCCCTATCTCCTCCTTGAGAGCCCCAGTCCTCTTAATAACCTGCCTAGGAATTGACTCAATTTTCCCTCTGTTGGAAAGATGTACACGCTATCTCTTTGATTTTAGTAGCAACACTTAAACATATAACATAAATACTCAAAATAGTGAAAAGTTTATCTACCACACTAGCCCCCTTAATTTAACAGAACACTGGAATTGTTTAAGAACAACCTTCCCCAGCTATCACCTTCCCTATCCAGTCAGTTCTGCTCAGTTGCTCAGTCGTATCCAACTCTTTGTGACCCCATGGACTGAAGCATGCCAGGCCTCCCTGTCCATCACCAACTCCTGGAGTTTACTGAAACTCATCTCCATTGAGTCACTGATGCCATCTAAACATCTCATCCTCCGGTGTCCCCTTGTCCTCACACCTTCAATCTTTCCCAGCATCAGGGTCTTTTCAAATGAGTCAGCTCTTTGCATCAGGTGGCCAAAATATTGGAGTTTCAGCTTCAACATCAGTCCCTCCAATGAACACCCAGGACTGATCTCCTTTAGGATGGACTGGTTGGATCTCCTTGCAGTCTGAGAAACTCTCAAGAGTCTTCTCCAACACAACAATTCAAAAGCATCAACTCTTCGGTGCTCAGCTTTCTTTATAGTCCAACTCTCACATCCATACATGACTACTGAAAAAACCATAGCCTTGACTAGATGGACCTTTGTTGGCAAAGTAATGTCTCTGCTTTTTAATATGCTGTCTAGGTTGGTCATAACTTCTCTTCCAAGAAGTAAGCTTCTTATAATTTCATGGCTACAGTCACCATCTGAAAATTCTGATGTGGAAAATTCTGAAAGAGATGGGAATACCAGACCATCTGACCTGCCTCTTGAGAAATCTGTATGCAGGTCAGGAAGCAACAGTTAGAACTGGACATGGAACAACAGACTGGTTCCAAATAGGAAAAGGAGTACATCAAGGCTGTATATTGTCACCCTGCTTATTTAACTTATGTGCAGAGTTCATCATGAGAAACGCTGGGCTGGATGAAGCACAAGCTAGAATCAAGTTTGTCAGGAGAAATATCAATAACCTCAAATATGCAGATGACACCACCCTTATGGCAGAAAGCGAAGAAGAACTATAGAGCCTCTTAATGAAAATGAAAGAGGAGAGTGAAAAAGTTGGCTTTAAGCTCAACATTCAGAAAACTAAGATCATGGCACCCAGTCCTGTTGCAGGAAAGGGGACCCCTTCCAGAGTCCGAAACTGGGCTCTTGTCTAACACTCAGAAATGAATTGTCCGAGGAGACATATGTGCTGACAAAGCAAGAGATTTTATTGGGAAAGGGCACCCGGGTGGAGAGCAGTAGGGTAAGGGAACCCAGGAGAACTGCTCTGCCACGTGGCTCGCAGTCTAGTGTTTTATGGTTATGGGATTAGTTTCCGGGTGGTCTTTGGCCAATCATTCTAATTCAGAGTCTTTCCTGGTGGTGCATGCATTGCTCAGCCAAGGTGGATGTTAGCGAGAGGGATCCTGGGAAGCGGACAGATACGTGGTATCTCCTTTCGAACTTTCCTGAACTCTTCCGGTTGGTGGTGGTTTATCAGTTCCCTATTCCTTATCAGGATCTCCTGTCATAAAACAACTCATGCAAATGGTTACTATGGTGCCTGGCCAGGGTGGGTGGTTTCAATCAGTGTGCTTCCCCTAACAAGTCCCATTACTTCATGGCAAATAGATCAGGAAACAGTGGAAAATGGCAGACCTTCCCTGTTACTGTTTAGCATTTCAATTCTACTAGTTCCTATACTTTCCAAAATTTTTAGGTCCTTTTATTCACAATCACTGCTTATTTAGATTGATCCACATCTGCTGTTTCTCTCGTCTTTCTTTTTGGTTTCAATATCCTTCTTGAAGAAATATATCCTTAGTGATTTTTATAGTGAAAATCTAGCAGTAGAAAATTTCTTTGGCTTTTGATAGAAAATTCCATTATTTGGCCTTCATTCTTAAGTAAAGTTTACCCTGCTTTGAAACGCTAAGCAATCAGTTGATCAGTTATTTTCCCCATGCAAATGGCAATCCACTCTAGTATTCCTGTCTGAAGAATTCCATGGACAGAGAAGCCTGGCTGGCTCTAGTCCATGGGATCGCGAAGTCAGACTCCACTGAGTGACTGAGCACACCAGGTGGATCTATTTCTTCTGTTTTGGTTTGACATTTTTGATGGAATGTTTGTTGTAGGCCCATTTGGTACTTCTTTAAAAAATAATTTAGCTCTCCTTTCAGGAAACACAGTTACTTTCATCTTCAATGTTATATGACTGCACTATAATCCAATCAAGTGTGGATGTTTATACTTAACCTGTTTAAAACTTAACGAGTTCAGCCAATTTGAAAATTCAGGTTTTAATCAATAAGTGAAATTTCTCAGTCCTATGTTTACCCTCACTTATACTTTACTTCTTTTCATTTGGAACATCTAGATTTTTGGGGGGGGGGTCCTCCATATATCTTAAAATTTCTTTTCTATGTCTTTATCCATCTGTATGATTATATGATAAGATAGTACCTGATTTCCTGTACTGGAAATTAATTGGAATTTCATCTTCCAATTAATATATTCACCCTTCAATTATGTCCAGTCAACTTATCAACCGATCCATTGTTATTTTATATTAATAAAGTTATTTTGTTTTTTAGACTACATGTTTGCTTTCCAACAGTATCTCTTCCTATACCATATTGTACAGTTGTTATGTTGTAGCCACACATTCTGGGAAACAAACTCACTCAGAAGGATGATGCAGATAGTGGAGTGCAGTTTATTACACCAGCAGGTCCAAGGCAGAGTCTCCTCTTAACAAAGGACCCTAACCAGTTTTTGTGAAAACCTTATATACCCTAAGTGTATGCGCCCAAACCCACCTCCCCAAATTCCCTGAAACTAGTCTGAACAAAGGAAAAAGAAAGATATACAAGGAAAAAGAAAGATACAATCAAAGTTAACCCCTGATTCATATGCCTTAAGCCTAGGTAGTTAACAGTGGACAATTATCAATAGGTTTGTGGTCATACCCCAATAAGCATAATAGAATATATAATTCTATTCGGTTACACAGATAATAGAGTATTCTTTTAGGCAATGGAGAGTCCTGGGGCTCTTCCTTCCAGGGGCCTGGTTTTCCAGGTGGTATGTTGTTTCCATAGATACCGGGCATATAGCTCAAAGTTCACAGTCCGGCCCAAGATGGAGACTGCTTTCAAGACAGAGCCTGTTCTGTTTCCTCCTTCAGTTATAGGATTATTTCCTTTGTTTATTTGACTATTATAAAATCTACTTATTTAAAATTTTCTTTTAAATAGTTTATTACCTCCAGTTTTATTTGGTGTGCTTGCTGAATCCCAATTTTTGTTTCCTATGTGGTTTGTATAAATATAAGTTCATCCGCATCAAGGGCTCTTTTCAATGAGAGGTCTATGTTTCCTGGATTGTAAGAATATCTTTTCAGAAATACTTGCTTCTAATAGGCCTTTTTTTGTGGACTAGCTGGAGGTATGGATTGTGGAGTATGAATTCAGATTTCATGGAAGGAAAAAGACCCAAGATTATGATTTATTTCAGGTCATCTTTTCTGTTCATTTCTATAGGCAGGCTGCAAGTTTTTGTGCTTTCCTGGATTGTAAAGAGTTTGTATTTTATGAATGAATCAGGCTTTATGCAGTATCTCATTTCTAAATCTCAGCAAAATCTCTTCCTCTTACAGTGGGTAATAGAGTCCCAGGCACCAGTCAGTAAGGCCCATGAGCCCCCAGGCTTCATTTTCCATTCATTGCTTCAACACTGAGTTCCCTTTTTATTTAGAGATTTCCCCCCCCTTGTTTATATCTTGAGCTCAGCTGTATAATTATATTTGCAGTTGTTATATTTTAAATGGCACTTCTATATAGTTGAAATGGGAAAAAAGATTTCCTGGGTCAGCTCAGTCCAGCTATTTAATGGATCAACTTTGCATTTACATGAAATATTCTAATTGTCAATTTAGTTTTAGTCTTCTCTGCAGAATGATTTCCTTGAGGGAAAGAACTCTATTCTATTCATCTGTGTTTCTATTTGTTGAACAAATGAACTTCTCACCTATGACCCCATCTTCCTCTTGCCATTTTCTGGTATTTCTAAATTTTGCTGGCTGCTGATAGAGTTTTTGCAACATTTGGTTGCTACAACAAAAACATATAAAACCACGGTGACCTTTAGTGTTTGGTGGGGTTTAATGAAGCTTTGTCTGAATGATGCCTTGAAATCCAGATGTAGAAAGCAGGCTTTCCCAGGCTCCATTATCTGGAGGAAATGAAAACAGAAGCATAATTATAATGTATGCCTTTAGTAAAGCTGCCACCTGGGATTAGAGGTAGGCTTCGTTTTATTGAAAATGTTAAATAGTTGCTTCAAAAGTTCAATGAATCAATTAACATTTCTTTGTATTTAAGCCTGAATTTTGGGGGGAAGAAATTTGAAAGTCTTTGTACCAATTCTATGCTTAAAACAAAATTGAGCAATATGATTTGTTAAATATTTTCAGCAAGTCTCAATCCAATTGAATGATTATGTTTTAAACTGTCAACTATATTAGACATTTCTATTTTTATGGCTACCTGTTATAATTCCTCTAAAGGTTTAAGGCACATAGACAATGTCACCTTTTAACTAGATTTAAGCTTCCATTATTTTTGTGGCAATAGTTTTATGGGGGAAAATATATTCTAGATTATGATTATACTTGTATTATATCTATTTGGATGTTAAATAGTAATGTGCCTTTTCCAAAAGGATTGTGGAATGAGTACCATTTCCAAGAAATGACTCTCTTCTTTCTTATTACAGTTAAGTCAGAATTTCTCATCCTCTTCTTAAATCTATATCTCTCACAATGTTTTCTCAGTTCTTTGCATGTTCCCATCAGCCAAGCATATTTCATAGAGCTTTCTTTCCTATGTCTTATTTTAAGAAAGCAAGTATATTGAAAATGATGTTTCAAATTGTCTCTGCATCTCAGAATATTTCTTTACAGAATTAACAGCTATTAATATAAATATAGCCTGAATTATTCTACAGTCAGACCTACCGTAAATAAAATTTCAGTTTCTACCCATTAGTAAGATTTCTTTCAAAAGTAACACATAAAACTCCAGATCTCAACAAGATGTTCTATTTTCTACTCTAACCAGATTAGAATTCATCTTTATCAGGGGTTGGCAAACCATGACCAGCAACCAAATCCAGCCCATAGCATGTTTTTTTTTTTTTTTAATAAAGGTTTACTGAAACATAGATATATCTATTTGTTTCTGTAATAACTATGGCTGCTTCCTGGTATTATCAGCAAACCTGAGAAGTTGCAAATGTTGCAACAGAGACTATATGGCTCACACAAATAAATAATATTTACTATCTGACTTGTTACAGTAAAGTTTGCAGACTCTTGCTTTAAATCACTTAGGGCTGCATTGGGATCAGATCGCTTAAGCTAATTAATACCTAAAGGGCTTTACCACTAACATGACTAAATAATTCCAGGGTCAAATATTAGCAAATTACTTGAACAGGTAAAGTGATAATATTTTTGTTCAAAATATTTTCTGATTCTTCCTGGGAGGAGAATTATATTTTCTGGCCCCTTTAACATCAGGCCTGACCATATAACTTCTTTGCCCAATGAACTGTGAATTGAATAATGTGTTTCACCTCCAGGAAGAAGCTTTAAAATCCAATGCATGACTTGCCTTGTACTTTTTTCCATCTGGAAGGAGACTGGTGATGTGTAAGAGGTTGTTCTGACAGCCTGAACTCTTAGTAAAGGAACATAGAAAAGAGCTGCAGCCAATCCACAGTATATATCATCATGGGTGATGAATAAACCTTTATTATGTGAAAATCACTGAGACTTTGGGGTTGTTTCTCACTGCATGATAGCTAACCTTAAGCTGACCAATAAATTCTTTGAAGAAAGATGCTTTAATTGGCTGTTTGAGAGATCAGAAAGCTAGAGTGAAGATCAAAGAAGCAAAATCAGCAACAGATAAATGAATGGATTTTTAAAAGTCTGAACCCAAATTTAAAAAAAGGACTTTAATAGAATACCTAGTAAACAATATCAGGATCAATTACACAGAGAACACAACTTAAAATAAATAAATAAATAAATAACACACATAATGGAGACTAAAACAAAGCCAAGAATCCCTCAGCTTCAATCAGTTCAGTTCAGTTCAGTCGCTCAGTCGTGTCCGACTTAATAAACCTAATTTGTCACATTTCTATCATCAGTCAGTCAGTTCAGTCATGCCTGACTCTTTGCGACCCCATGAACAGCAGCAAGCCAAGCCTCCCTGTCCATCACCAACTCCCGGAGTTTACCCAAACTCATGTCCATTGAGTCGGTGATGCCATCCAACCATCTCATCCTCTGTCGTCCCCTTTTCTTCCTGCCCTCAATTTTTCCCAGCATCAGGGTCTTTTCAAATGAGTCAGCTCTTTGCATCAGGTGGCCAAAATATTGGAGTTTCAGCTTCAACATCAGTCCTTCCAGTGAACATCGAGGACTGATCTCCTTTAGGATGGACTGGTTGGATATCATAAACAAGCAGTAAAGAAATAGATGTTTAATTCCATTATTTGACTAGCCAGGTAGATGTTTATTTTATTCCTCACTAATTCAGGTACTGGCATCCAAAAGAAAAGTAAACTAATTTTAGAGCTATTATAAAAGAATCTACCCTCAATGCAGGAGACACAGGTTTGATCCCTGGGTTGGGAAAATGCCCTGGAGAAGGAAATGGCAGCCCACTCCAGTATTCTTGCCTAGAGAATTCCATGGACAGAGGAGCTTGGCAAGCTATAGTCTACAGTGTTGCAAAGGGTCAGACATGACAAAGCCTACACTTTCTACTTCTTATTAATTGAAATATAAAAACAAACATCCTTGGCCCAGTCATCATAATTGACTTCAAAACTCTGGAAGTGAAAAACAGTCTCTAAACCTATGAAAAATTTATATATAATAGATATGTTAATTAATGAGAAAATACTGCTTTCCTCCACAGAAAAGAATAGAATCTCAGTATCAATATTGGCAAATACATAGAAAAAACATGTATCTTCCTCTCTATACATTGGTGATGAGATTATAAAATGGTAAAATCTTTCTGGGAGGCATAGTGATATGTATCAAAGATCATTATAATCATCATAAGATTCAATCCAACAATTCTGCATGAATTCATCCTAAGGAAATAATTAAGCATGTGTGAAAATATTAATTTACAAGAGTAGTTATCTGATCACAGTTGATAACAAAAATTGGAAATAACATATATTTCCTAAAATATAGAACTGGTTAAATAATCATGCTAAATTTTTTCATGGAAAACTATCTAGCAATTAAAAGTTAAGCAATAGAAAAATAGTAACATGGGAATAAGGTCACAGTAAATTATCAAGCAGAACAAACCAATAAAAGCAGGATAAAAATCAGTATATGTAATATGAGTACATATTAGCATATGAAGTGTTCTAGAAGATACACACAAAAGTGTCACTAATGATTATGTCAACTGTTAGATTCAGTTCAGTTCAGTCGCTCAGTCATGTCCGACTCTTTGCAACCCCATGAATCGCAGCACGCCAGGCCTCTCTGTCCATCACCAATTCCCGGAGTTGACTCAAATTCACGTCCATTGAGTCAGTGATGCCATCCAGCCATCTCATCCTCTGTCATCCCCTTCTCCTCCTGCCCCCAGTCCCTTCCAGCATCAGAGTCTTTTCCAATGACAACTCTTCCCATGAGGTGGCCAAAGTACTGGAGTGTCAGCTTCAGCATCAGTCCTTCCAAACAAATCCCAGGGCTGATCTCCTTCAGAATGGACTGGTTGGATCTCCTTGCAGTCCAAGGGACTCTCAAGAGTCTTCTCCAATACCACAATTTAAAAGCATCAATTCTTCGGTACTCAACCTTCTTCACAGTCCAACTCTCACATCCATACATGACCACTGGAAAAACCATAGCCTTGACTAGACGGACCTTAGTCGGCAAAGTAATGCCTCTGCTTTTGAATATGCTATGTAGGTTGGTCATAACTTTTCTTCCAAGGAGTAAGCATCTTTTGTGACTTCATGGCTGCAGTCACAATTTCATGGCTGCAGTCACAATTTCATGGCTGTAGTCACCATCTGCAGTGATTTTGGACCCCCCCAAATTAAAGTCTGACACTGTTTCCACTGTTTCCCCATCTATTTCCCATGAAGTGATGGGACCGGATGCCATGATCTTCGTTTTCTGAATGTTGAGCTTTAAGCCAACTTTTTCACTCTCCTCTTTCACTTTCATCAAGAGGCTTTTTAGTTCCTCTTCACTTTCTGCCATAAGGGTGGTGTCATCTGCATATCTGAGTTTATTGATATTTCTCCTGGCAATCTTGATTCCAGCTTGTGTTTCTTCCAGTCCAGCGTTTCTCATGATGTACTCTGCATATAAGTTAAGTAAGCAGGGTGACAATATACAGCCTTGATGTACTCCTTTTCCTATTTGGAACCAGTCTGCTGTTCCATGCCCAGTTCTAACTGTTGCTTCCTGACCTACATACAGATTTGTCAAGAGGCAGTTCAGGTGGTCTTGTATTCCCATCTCTCTCAGAATTTTCCACAGTTTACTGTGATCCACACAGTCAAAGGCTGTGGCATAGTCAATAAAGCAGGAATAGATGTTTTTCTGGAACTCTCTTGCTTTTTCCATGAGCCAGCAGATGTTGGCAATTTGATCTCTGTTAGATTAGGGATATTTAATTCCTTTTGCCTTTATTTTCTAATTATTCCATAATATGTATAGATTGCTTTAGAGAAATAAATAAAGTTTAAATTAATAATTCATTAGCAAAGAATAGAGCAAATATAAATATATATATTATATACAGTATATTTTGTAGTTTTATATAATAAAATATATTATATATTTCTCTATATCTATATGCACTCATATACATGTTCCCATATATGCATATATATCACAAAAGATTTCCAGAAAGATTATAGACTATCTATGATAGTTGACGGAGAAGGCAATGGCATTTCACTCCAGTACTCTTGCCTGGAAAATCCCATGGACAGAGGAGCCTGGTGTGCTGCAGTCCATGGGGTGGACACGACTGAGTGACTTCACTTTCACTTTTCACTTTCATGCATTGGAGAAGGAAATGGCAACCCACTCCAGTGTTCTTGCCTGGAGAATCCCAGGGACGGGGGAGCTTGGTGGGCTGCCGTCTATGGGGTCACATAGAGTAGGAGACGACTGAAGCGACTTAGCAGCATGATAGTTGAATTTGTGAGAAGTAAGGCATCAAAACACATATGGATAGGAAAAAGATTTAGTATGCCAAATTATAATATACTTAGATATTTAAAGGTGAACTTCAAACTACAGAAATAATCTCTAGCCTAATGAGAGTTTTATATATAAACACATAAATGTCATAATTTTTATAATTCAAGTTGTTAATTTTGAAACATATAGGAAAATATTAAACTTAGAAAAGAAACATATATTGAAATAAAGAATTTTACATTTTACAAAGTATTTTAAAATTCTTATGATGCATGGCTACCTGGATATACCTTCAGCTAGCAATTACATTATAAGAATTTTAAAATACTTTGTTTTCTCATATGAAAATAAAATATAGGCATCATAAAATATTGATAATAATGATGAAAGTGAAGAAAATCAGAGAAATCATCTGTAATTACATCACTGAGGGATAGTCTTCACTGTCAATCTGTTAATAATATGATGTTTTTATTTCCATCTCTTAATTTCTCTTATTTAGGCTTCCCTTGTAGCTCAGTCGGTAAAGAATCTGCCTGCAATGCAGGAGACCTGGGTTCGATTCCTGGGTTGGGAAGACTCCCTGGAGAAGGAAATGGCAACTCACTCCAGCATTCTTGCCTGGAGAATCCCAAGGACAGAGGAGCCTGTCAGGCTACATTCCATAGCGTCCCAAGAGTCAGACACAATTTAGCAACTAAACCATTACCATTTCTCTTATTCACACTTTCTCTCTCCCTCCTTTTCCTCTTTTATCTGTCTTCTTTGGCCTTTATTTATATCACATTTATATTATTAGCATTAACCCATGTTCTTATGTGACTTTCAAAAAATACAACTTTTACTGTCAACATATTTCACTATACAGAAGTAGTAAAACATTTAACCCTCCCACTAGTATTCAATTACATTTCCATGTCCAAACTTTGGTAATTATAAAGAGTCGGTCCATCAAATTTTTCAACGTAAATATTTTTTCCCATCTATAGCTCCTGATGAAACATTTTAGAAACTGAAGACACTGTGTCAAATAGTCTAATATATATTAATACCACTATAGCTGCAAAGATAAATACAAATATAAATATATAAGGTCTATCAGCAGAAAACATAACATAAAAAGACTCCTTCCATCCCCCATACCTCTTCCTTTGTTTCTATGTTATCCAATCATGCCCTCCAGGGGTAATTGTTCTGGGTAAGTTCCTATGTATTATCTTACCAGAATTCCTCCATACGCATGTGTGTGTGCTGTCACTTCAGTCATGTCTGACTCTGGGCAACGCTATGGACTGTAGCCTGCCAGGCTCCTCTCTGTCCATGGCAAGTGTTATCAAATATGCATACTCTGTCTCAGTATGCATATTTTCCAGGCAAGAATACTGGAGTGGGTTGCCATGCCCTCCCTTCCAGGGGATCTTTCCAATCCACGGTGGAACCTGTATCTCTTACGTCTCCTGCATTGTCAGGCGGGTTCTTTAACATTTGTACCACCTGGGAAACCACACACACATACACACAATGGTTCATGCTGATGACATCCTTTCCTGTCAGAAAAACAAGGCCTGTTTTGTTCTTTTTCATGTTGTATAGTTACACAAGTTATGGCTGCAGGATTATCATACTTAATGCAACTCACTCCGACTACTGAACAGTAAGGTTTTCATCTCCCTACCCTATCCTCTCAAGGTTTCCACTTGTAGAAGTATATATTTGAACAGAATGGCTGAGACAGAGTATGCATATTTGATAACACTTGCCATATGTTTTCCATTAAGATTGCTTAGATGGGAAACTGAAGACCACATTCAGAGATTCACTAGAAGGACTCTCAGGACTCAGCATATAATTATACTCACGGCTGGGATTTATTCCTGCCACACAGGAAGGGCACATGTTTAAAGCACAAGGGTAAAACAGGCACTCAGTGTCTAGAGGAGTCCATGTGCAGGCTCCCTTATGCTCTCTTCACCTCCTAAGGAGAAGCACACAGAACACGCTGTTTCTCCAGCAATGAAAAGTCAGCAATGTAAGTGTGATCTCTTTTCCCAGGTAAGGTCCAGTAGAGATGCAGTATCCAAGGTTTCTATTATAAGCTGTTCGTATATAGGCACCTTCTATCTGGCATCTACCAAAATTCCTGAAGGAACGCAAATGTTTAGCATAAACCACATTGTTGAATAAGAAGTCTAGGCACAGTGAGTTACTCTTATCAGGAAAAAGCGAAAACCCTGCAAAATCCAAGTTGCAAGCTGTCTCCTCAGCAAGCAAACCTCTAAGAATACCAGTCTCAGATTGGCTATGTTAACCCTTCTGTCCAGAACATGCCAACAGTATGAGTTGTCTCCTGTTTCTTTACACCTTGGCAGACAAACACTGTTGTCATACTTCTTTGAGAAGTAGGGGGAGGGAGGGGCAGGTTTATAGGTAAAGTTAACATTTCATTTAATTTTCATTTTTTTTCTTTAATCATAACTAAAGTTGTGTTTCTATCTTACTTATCGGTCACTGGTACTTTAAAGTGTTTTGTCAAAACATGTGTCAGGCTAATTTGCATGGAGAAAATTAGCCCTCCACTGTCACAAATTACAAAGGTTTTTTTTAATCAATTTATTGCTGGTTGGCAACATTAAAAAATCATGGTAATTTTTACAATACATTTAAAAATTGTTTGTCATGCACATTTATTTTTCTATATGAACTTTCTATATCAAGCCATTATTTCTAATGAAATAAGATCCCAGTACTTTGAATGGATCATACAGAATTTATTATATTTTAATCAATGTTTTTACTTTCTTGATCACCAATATTTTAAGCTGTTTTAATGCTTTCATATCCTCAGAAGGGTTTATCAAATTAATTTTATATAAGAATATATTTATTTTGATAAATTTACCCCATCAGGTTTATTTTATTTTTACTGTCAAGGGATTTTTTTCCCTCCTTTGTAATACTGTATAATTAGGATTTTTTTATCATATTGTATACATTGATAAATTATTGACTCCTAAATTTTTGTTTTCACTTGTTTTGCTATATTACCTTATGGTTTCTAGCCTTTTCTAGTTAATTTTCTTGAGGCTTCCTTGTATATAACCATATAATATGCAATATACAAATATGAGTTTTGCCTATTTAGCAGCATTTACATATCATACATTCTTGTTTTATCTAATTAAATTTTTTAGTGTTACCAGAACAATTTTATACAATACTGGTAATAATGAGTCATCTGTCTTCTTCTTGGCTTAATGGGATTACTAAATAGGTTTTTCACTAAGTGAAATGAAAAAGCTGTTTTCATAGGGTGATAAACAGAGAGAACAAGCCCAGAAGTAGGGAGAGAGAGAGAGAATCAAGAAAATATCCATTGATTTGTGTTTTGCTAATATTATTCACAAGGAATAAGTGTTGAAATTTAACAAATAATTTTATTCTAAAATGCAACTCTCTTGAGGACAAATGTCATCTACTTACAGAGACATTTGTTGCCACTTATCTGAAGTGACACCACCAAATATTTCTTATATTTCTTTATTGTTACTCCAGAGCATATGTTAAACATTTCTAAGTGACTGGTAAATTTATTTCTTTGGATACTGTCTGTTTCTGTCTAGTAAATGTTAGTTCTCCAAATACCTTATTATCTGTTTTAGGAGTCAGTTTACAGATATAGTTTTTAGGAGTTAGAACAGGAATTCACACAAGGTAGATGTCCAAATGATATTTACTGAATCAAGAAGCAGTATATTTTAAACTTACTCAAAGGTTTTATTACTATAAATGGATTGCCCTATAGTTTTCCACTGCATGCTTTTTTGCTTTCAGAGTTATTCCACTTCATTTTTTAAAATGACATTTAAAAAATGACTATATATATATGTGTGTGTGTGTATATGTGTGTGTGTATATATATATATCTTATCAATGTCATAAGTTGTTTAGAGAGTATAAAAGCTATTTATCTTTTAAATATTTAATTTAATTTACCTGGAAAAATGTCTGAGTCCTTCAATTTTGAGCAGAAATGGCTCCTTGACAACCTTTTTAAAATTTCATATGGCTATCACTGTTTAGCTTTTGTGTGATGTTCTGTGTATTTTCTGTGTATTCTTTATTAACATATTTTTCTAGAATTTCATATTTGGTCTATGTTTTCAAAATGATTCACATAATGTGTAAACATATACATATGATTTTCTAAATATTATTATTTGCTATTTATAAGTAAATCTGAATATTTGTAAATTTTTTTCCTTAAAGATTTTAAGATATATTTTAAAAATTTACTTATAATAGTTTTCTCTTACTTTTATTTTATTTCTCCTATTTCTATTTTGATTGCTAACATTTATTTTTTGCATTTAAGTGCCTTAACCTGTATAAATCTAACATGTATACATTACATAATTAATTGATATTTTTGTTTTTGCAAAATGTGTATACTAAGAATTTGATAGGAAAATTTTTCTCTTTGCTTTCCTTTTGTATTTCATTTTTTAGAAGTTGATATTGAAATAATTAATTTTTATTACATTTATATCTACCCATATGATTATTATCACCAACTTTTAGGAATTTACAGGTAAGAAATACTTAATTTTCTAGATTCCAAACTAATAATAATTATAGGACATGCCATCAAATTAATATAGCTCATTAAAAATATTTAAGGACCATGTTAAATATACACATAGATTTTAAAACATGTTCTGATTTTAGAGTAGTTAAGATGTTAAAAACATTTATTTTAGGATTTAGGGTTTATAGCCATGATAAAATCATAGAGCCATTGACAAATATGCTTATGGCAGAGTTATTTAAAAGAGCAAACTGATATTTAAATAAATGCCTAAAACTAAACATCTAAGTGTGGTATACTGAGTCTAAATCTTATGCAGCAATATAAAATAATTATGAACATGTAATTATGAGAGAATATTTATGAAATAACAGTAAATGAACATGAAGAATTAAAAATTATACCTATACTACAGATAAAATTCTCTAAAAGCTTGCTTGCATATGGATAAACACTGTAAGGATTTACAGACAAAAATAAATAAATAAAGAGCACTGTAAATACTCCCAGCAATGCAATTAGAAGAGATTCTATTTTTTTTTCCATAACCTCCCAATAGAATTTTGTTATAAAGTTTATTTGTGCAATAAAAGCAAATGTAGCAAATATAAGAAAGCAAAAGATGCCAGAATTTCATCATCTACCTCCTTATCCTCCCCAGAGCACTGAAGGGAGAAGGGAAGACTCTAGGTAGAATGGGCTTTTTCCTTATCTCCCTTAGACATCCAGACACATGCTGTCCACAGGTAGCACTGAGCCTGATGGGGTATATGTGTGACTGCAGGCCTGATATGATACAGTAGTCCCCATTATCCATGGGGGATATGTTCCAAGGTCCCCGCTGAATGCCGTAAAGCCCAAACAACATCGAACACTACACATGCCATGATTTTTCCTATACTATTAATAACAGGCAGATAGCATATATCCCATGAGTATGCTGGACAAACAAATGATTCACACCCCATGGAAGGACGGTGGGAGGTGTCATATGCTACTCAGAATGGGGTTCAATTTAACATGTGTGAATTGTTTATTTCATATTTCCAGCCCATATTTGACCACAGGTAACTGAAAATATGGACAGCGAAACCACAAATGGGACTCCTGTAGTCCAGATCAAGACTTTTATTCACTTGAAAGCATTCCATTTCCTAATAAAATAATATTAATCTATTCACTTAGTTATCTTTTCTGTTTATAAAATTTTTCTAGGCCAAAGATTGAAGACAAATGTCAAGAAGCTTTTAGGAATGGCCATAAAAAATTATCTTTGTTACTTAAGAAACACATGTTCAACAGGTCAAAAAGTTTGTCTGGGTTTTTCTGTAACATCTTATAGAAATATCTTTCCATAAGAAAAGTATTTTCCAATTTTCCAAAATTTCCCATACTCAGCTTTCCCCACAACTATTGACATCACTACCAAATTTCTTACATTTTCTTTCTGGGTTTTATGTTGCTATGACTTGCATTCCCCCAAATTTCACATTGTTAAGGAAAAGGTTGCCGTCTTACATTTTTAATATCTGCTATGTGTCTTATGAAAGTGTGGTGTATAATAGAAGCCCCCATTTTTTCCTGCATTGAATTAAAAACACAACACCATCTTTTAACCAGCTTTGCTATTTTTGAAGCAATCCCTGAATTTCTCCCCAAATAATAAATTTTAAGGTGGAGTTTGAACCAAATATTTCAAGGAAATCACTTACAAAATTATGCTGTTATTATTATTATTCAGTGATACTGAAAGTAGAAGGCCCAACAATGTCAGCATCTTACCTGACACCCAGGTATGCCCCCTCCTTCATTCCTGGCATATTTCCCAGCCTCCTGGTATATTTGTTTCATATCCTACATATTGACAAATGCATCACTCTCCCACTGGCACCTTCATTGTCAGAATCTATTTCCTTCATGTGCCTCATCTTGCTCTTCCTAAAAAAATTAATTGTGTGAAAAAATCCAACCTGTAATTCTTTGGATTAATCTCCCCACACACACATTTGGTTTCTCACATTAATTAAAAAAAAATTAGGTATAATACAAAAATATATTTGGGGGAGATCTGGGTTGTTATTTCTGTATTTTTCCATACTTTATAAATATGATTATATCACCTAAACATATATGAATTTTACTTTTAAAATATAACTTTTAGGTATAACTTTTAAAAAGCTAAAAGCATAGACTGTATGCAAATATAAAGTGAGTACATGTCAAAATTGCTTAGCTTATTAGCAGTGAACCACAAGGATGCTAAAGCTCTTTCAAAAAGTACTGGAGATACGGAGCTATTTATAGTAGCTTATAGGAAAAAACATGTGAATAAAATTGCTAGTTCAGGTATAAAACTAGTTAATGTCCATAAAGGACAATTAAAACTGTAACCTTTGGTCAAAATCCATTTATAATTTGCACACAAAATTAATTCCCATTGCAATGGGATTAGAATCATCTACATTACTATCAATTTTCTACAGGCTAACATGTATCCTGGCAAAGTTGCAAGATGTCCTAAATCATAATAAACAGCAGGTCACACAGGGACTACACAAAACAAAAGAACTGGGTAATCCTTTGTTTAATGTCCAGCAGTACATTTAAAAGACTTTCTATAATCTTTTCCATACTTTGGTCAATTTTTCTTAACAACCTGAACTTCAGAAATAATCATAAATTCTTCACCAATATAATGGCATAACTGTAAACATGCCCAGATTTGGGGGGAGGGGGGAAAGAGTGAATTTATCATCTCTGACTAGATTGGAAGAATCTAGAAGTTCAATGAGTCTTCAGTTCAGTTCAGTTCAGTCACTCAGTCGTGTCTGACTCTTTGCGACCCCATGAATCACAGCACGCCCGGCCTCCCTGTCCATGACCAACTCCCGGAGTTCACTCAGACTCACGTCCATCGAGTCCGTGATGCCATCCAGCCATCTCATCCTCTGTCGTCCCCTTCTCCTCCTGCCCCCAATCCCTCCCAGCATCAGAGTCTTTTCCAATGAGTCAGCTCTTCGCATGAGGTGGCCAAAGTACTGGAGCTTCAGCTTTAGCATCATTCCTTCCAAAGAAATCCCAGGGCTGATCTCCTTCAGAATGGACTGGTTGGATCTCCTTGCAGTCCAACGGACTCTCAAGAGTCTTCTCCAACACCACAGTTCAAAACCATCAATTCTTCAGCGCTCAGTGAGTCTTAGCCTTTATCTATTCAGCCAAGGCAGACTGAGATGGACTGTTCCAAGTTGGTATCCTTGCTTCAGGAATCACTTACTGAGTAACTGCTATGTTCCAGGTGCTGTTTTTACACAGAAGAAAATTAAATTCTTCCTCTTTGGGGATGAGATTCTAATTGAGGAGACAGATGTATAAACAATTATAGTAGAATCTGACAAGTCTTTGCAGGATGCTGTGGGCCCTAGGGGAGTAATTCCTCAAGTCAGGGCCAGACTGAGTCAAACCAGACTGACTTCTACCACTGAAATCATGTTATTTATTGACTGCACAAAGTATCCATAATAAACTTTCATACTTCATTTCTAAGCTTGAAATCTTTAAAAAATGCATGACATAATTCTCTGACTCCTGAACTTGAGGATATAAAAATAACTTAAATTGATTAGATGACTCTGGGTCATTATGCTAAAGGCAAATACCATCCTGGACTGTCACTCACTAATGACCCAGAAACTAGTGAGTCATAAAGGACATATTCTTCTTCCTATATAAATAAACTCCAGCCTTCTGTGTTTTTAGGTCTCTACATCTGCTTTATATGATTTTATGTCTCTTGCAGCAGTCTGATGTCACTTCAATAAGTATAGTTAAAAAACTCATCATAGTTATTCTGTGATGTGTATAAAAGTGATGTTATTGGACTGCTATTTTTCACATCAGGATAAATTATGTAGGCTACAATGAAAAGAATAAAGCATTACTGACTTTAGTCCTCCCATCTGAAAAATGGGTGGAATGACAATAATGATGGGATAGTAAACAAAGAGCTCAAAAAAGTCAAAAGAATCTTTAAAAGACAAGATATTTTGAGCATTAGGAAGCAAGAGATATGCTATTCTAGTTTTGTAAGGCATAATTTAGTAGTTAATCTTGTTCCATATTACTTTGAAAAAACTTTCAATACCTCATTGTGTTCAATTATACTCCTGATTGCTCAGATGGAGAAAATTTGGAAAAGGTGCAAGACACTTAACTGTAAATTGATGATGAAGTGCTTTCTCATTGCCCTTATGTCCCAGAAGGGCAGGATCATGGGTCCCAAGCAAGCGTCTGTGAATTTTAGTTAGTTTAGGAATCTTTTTGGTTTTCAGTAGTAATGGCTAGCCTCTTGATGAGGATAAAAGAGAAGAGTGAAAAAGCTGGCTTAAAACTCGACATTCAAAACCTAAGATCATGGCATCTGGGCTCATTACTTCATGGCAAATAGATGGGGGGAAAGTGGAAATACTGGCAGATTTTATTTTCTTGGGCTCCAAAATCACTGTGGATAGTGACTGCAGCCATGAAATTAAAAGATGCTTGCTCCTTGGGAGAAAAGCTATGACAAATCTAGACAGTATATTAGAAAGCAGAGACATCACTTTGCCAACAAAGGTCTGTACAGTTAAAGATATGGTTTTTCCAGTAGTCTTGTACAGATGTGAGAATTGGACCATAAAGAAGGCAGAGCACCAAGAATTGATGCTCTCGAACAGTGGTGTTGGAGAAGATTCTTGAGAGTCCCTTGGACTGCAAGGAGATCCAACCAGTCCATTCTGAAGGAGATCAGCCCTGAAAATTCACTGGAAGGACTAATGTTGAAGCTGAAACCCCAATACTTTGGCTATTTGATGTGAAAAGCCCACTCTGGAAAAGACCCTGATGCTGGGAAGGATTGAGGGCAAGAGGAGAAGGGGATGAAAAAGGATGAGATGGTTGGATGGCATCACCAACTCAATGGACATGAGTTTGAGCATACTCTGGGAGATGGTGAAGAACAGGGAAGCCTGGCGTGCTGCAGTCCATGGGGTCTCAGAGTCGGACACAATTTAGCAACTGAACAACAACAATCAATGGCTAGTATGAACGTGCTCAGTCGCTACGGTATATCCAGCTCTTTGCAACCCCACAGACTGCAGCCTGCCTTTGTCAAAACTTCAAGGGCCTGTTTGAATTAAGAAATAGAGTTTCTCAGCCACAAAGACCTTCCCTTCACTCCAGATATTGCTTAAAGCAGGGGTAAGGCTCATCTACCTCAAGCTGATGGGCATCAACCTCCATGAAATAACCATCTCTGCATTCACTCCTGTTTTATTCTTCTCAAAAATCATTCCCTAGAAAGCTAAAGACTCTATGTACTTTACTTTATGTAAAACTTCTTTTTAAATTTTTTGCCAACACCATATGGCTTCTGGGATCTTATTTCCTCAACTAGGCCTTGAACCTGGCCCCCTGCAGTGGAAGCCTAGAGTCCCAACCGAGCACCAGGGAATTCCCAAGATTCCATTTCTTCAGAGAGTGGTGCCTTTTCTGGAGAAGAAAATGAAACAGTTCCATTTCCCAAACTACCTCCCTTCTGCTTTCCGTGATACAACTGAAGATGAATCCATTTAGGGAAGAAATGATAAAAAAAGATGGTATGAAAAGTCACACAGTTCAGTCTATAATATGAATATAAGATTTAGGTCCACAATCAGAATTTCTTTCTCTCAGGTAGGATATACACTAAAGATATTTATATTTGCTTTCTTTCTCAAACAGTTAAAGACTCAAGAAAAAAAAAATTGATGTCTTTGAGTTGTTCAATCCGTAATTATTTTTTGTCAAATATGTTGGTATAAGGAAAGAGTATTTATCTTCACTGAATTCATAAGTCAGCAAGAAAGATGAAGATTGGGCAAGGTTGGTCACTGTAACTGGTGCTTTGTGGGTGATGCACCAGGATATGTGGGCATGTAGACCATGAAGACTTAGCATGGGCTTAGAGACAGGAAAACTTCCTCACAGGAAATGGTGTATAAGCTCAGAGATGAACTTGCGTTAGAGGGTTTCAGCTGGGTTGTGGAAACAGAGTGCTCCTCAGGCAGACTAAACAGCATGTGCGAAAGTGCAGAAACACTATAAACAAAGGGGCTGTTTCAGAGATTCTGAGAAAACTCATGCGGTCAAAGCAAAGAATGCAACAGGCAGAGAGCTCAAGATGAAGCTGGAAAATCAGAAAATGTGCTGGCTGTAATGATTTTATCCCAGGGATTATGGAAAATCACTTTAAAATCTTAAATATGAAAATTTAAAGGAGAAAAATAGTGAAATACATGATCTCACTGGATTTTTAAAAGATCTCCCTTCCTAAGTATGGAGAATAAATCAGAAGAGTCAGCAGATCCTTAACAGGTGGCTTATTTTTTTTTTAACATAGTAGTGACTAGAATTTGTATAACATGGGTTTAGATCATAGCCAAGGAAATTTCCCTCCTAGAAATAAGACTCAGATGAAAAAAAAAGAACTTGCATGCTCATCTAACTTCCATGACAGTGAACTTCAACATGTGGGTGCTCAAAAACAAACAAACAAAAAAAAGAAATGTGGGTTTAGAAGAGAAAGTAGGGATGCACATCTAATAAAAATCTTCCTACTGTTCTTTAATTTCCCTCTGTTATCCATCCCTATTAGGTCAGGGCTTGAATATGCACCACAGTGACTGATGATCCTTTACATAAAGCAAACACAAGGATTCCAAAATATGCCTCACTTCTGGCATGGCCAAGAGAACTTTTCCATGGAGTTCCAGAACTAAATGTGCACGTGCGTGTGTGTGTGGGAGGGGGGTGGTATTTTTGTGTGTGAAGGGGGTCCTCCCAGGGGTAAGGATAACCCAAGATATGCCATAGAAGGAGCCCTCTGGCACAAACCACAGCTAGAAGCTAAGCTTCTTTTGATTCAGGCAGCTCAAAGCACCAAGCTCTCCATCAAGGGTGGGGTCAGCAAGAGAATCATCTCTGACAGCCTTCCTGGAGCCATATGCTCCTGTGAAGCCCTGGGCTGAGAATCTAGGTTTACCTTCAATGTTTCTTGAAGTGACAGGTGCCTAAGGCAAGCCATCGGAATAGCAGCTGATGTCTATATGTTATGCCTTGGCTACCTGTCACATATAAAACATTTTGTGAAAACAACTGAATCATTTCTGTGGGTGAGCATTTTGTCTATTGGGGAGTACACAGTTGACATCAAAAATTATTTAGCTAAATAAAATATATCAAAGTCCTCATTCTTGCCCTATTAGATATTCAATAACTTTGGACAGTGTATTCAAATATTTTTTTAACAAACAACTTCTGTATCAACAATTCCCCAAAATAGATTTGGAAACAAAATCAACAGAGGGAAACATTAACAGATTTATTTTTTTGTTTCTATTAACCAAGAGTCTGGTTATTCAATGCTCAACACCCCCCCCCTTTTTTTTTTCTCCTGAGCACACATCTCTTTTAATTTTCATCCCTGCAGATTACAAAATCTTGCATAGAATTAGGTCACTATATGCTTCACCCAAAGGGAAACCTCAAAAATGTAGAAGAGAAAATTAGTTCACCTTCAGGAAGTAATTTTACCTTGACTGTGAAAAAAAAAAAACAAAACAACTCAGGACTGTATACTGACAAAAAGGAGAGCTTCCTTCTCCTCTCTATTTTATCTTTCCCTTCCCAAGTTTCAGACGAGTCTTCTACCACAGACTCTGGTCTCAGTTCTGAAAGATTCTGAGTGGAAAATGGGAGGGGGCAGCATGGTGCGTAGAGATGTCTTTCCACATGACAAATTGGTAATTTATTTCAATCATCATTTTCTCTGTTTCTCTATCAGCTAGAAGACTCAAGGGTACACAGTAGGCACTCAGTCAATATTGGTGGAATAAATAATTGAATGATACATTATAAAATCAATACATACTAATTATAGACATTTTGGAAAATATATATGGATACATGTGTGTATGTGATGATATTGCCTGAGGTAATCACTGTTAGCATTTCAGTGAAAAATTTTTAGATCATTCCCTATGAAGTTATTTGAAGGCTAGAAGAGATCATTATGATAAAATCCTGGAAAACTTAATCAAGGCAGTCAAGAGGGCCAGGAAAAGGCAATGAACTGTGATTTGAAAGAGAAGCTAAGAGGATACCTTAGGATGAAGCTTTTCCAATAAGCTCAAGCAGGCAAAGAATTATTTACTCCAGGAAATCTCACTGAGGTGCCTTCAGGAACATAGTTCAAAGGAACAGCAGATTGTCTATCACTCCATGAGAAAGAAGCTATAGGTCTGGAAGTTTCTGTTTATGCCAGATAATACGTAGCACTTGACCCCTCTCACCCTATAATCTGTGAATCTCTATTATTTCCCTTGATATGTCCTAGCCTCAAATTTAATTCTGCTTTGACTGACAGTGAAGAGTTGTTCACACTCCAATATTTACAGAAAACATCAATTTCCATAAGCCAAGATACTTATGAATTACATTAGAATTATGCGTGTGATATATGGCAAATGTATTGCTGACCTAGTTAGAATTCTTCCAAAAGTGCTTTGTTAGTGCATTTGAGAAGTTTAATAAGCAGGGTGGCCTGTTTAGAAGAGGTTCCACTTAATTCATCATGGCCAGCTGCAGTGACAGGATCTTTAAATTTGGGGCCAGGAACAAGCATATCCGATTCCAAATACTCATATCCACTCCTCCTAAGACACATAGCATTGCCCGCAGGCCCCTGGGTTATGCTAGAAAACTTCTCTTCCTCTAACCTCTCTTTGCTTACCATATGGTCATTCCTTGTTCCTGGTTATCATGCTGCTGTACTGCTGCTAAGTCACTTCAGTCGTGTCCAACTCTGTGCAACCCCATAGATGGCAGCCCATCAGGCTCCTCCATCCCTGGGATTCTCCAGGCAAGAACACTGGAGTGGGTTGCCATTTCCTTCTCCAATGCATGAAAGTTTAAAGTGAAAAGGAAGTCTCTCAGTCGTGTCCGACTCTTAGTGACCCCACGGACTGCAGCCCACCAGGCTCCTCCATCCATGGGAGTTTCCAGGCAAAAGTACTGGAGTGGGGTGCCAGTGCCTTCTCTGCCTGGTTATCACAGATCTACCCTAAACTTGTTTGCAGAATTCATGATCCTTTCCTGAATTAATCAATATCTCCTCCACTTTCCAACTAAGGGATTTTGAAATTTATATCTTCTCAGACCATCAGTGCTCTGAGAAACAAGAAAATAAGTCTCAAGGTAATAAAAGAATTACATGAGAAAAGTAGGTGCTAGGACATGAAAATGTTTGGCCACAGTCAAAACTCAAAATTTTTTTAAAAGAAAAATAGGAAAAAAAAATCTGCCTGAAATTCATTCAATTAATATTCACTAAATGCCTACTATGTACTAGATACTTAGATCAGGACTAAAGGTAAAAATAGTAAGTAAAACAAAAGGAATCAATCAACTATACTCCACTATAAAATAGCAAGTTGTTTTTTTTTTTTCCTTAAGTCTACAAACAATAAATTTTTGAGAGGCTGTAGAGAACAGGAACCCTCCTACACTGTTGGGAATGTAAATTGGTACATACACTATGAAGAACAGTATGAAGGTTCCTTTGAAAAAATGAAAAACAAAATAACAGATGAAACCCTTGTTCTGATGAATCCTATAGTGCATAGGTAAACAGAGATATAAGTGACCTCAAGATAAATTAACAAATGGCAAAAAATGACAAATACAAGTTGATAGATATCATGCAATGATAGCATTTGCTTAGGGAATGTGGAGTGGCCACAGGACCTGGGAACATTTCCCCAAGGGTACAGTGACTGAGCTGAAATCTGAAAGGGAAGAGCGTGATTAAGGCTGTAGGGTATGAAGGAACACTGTATTTGAGAAACATGATGAAGGCCAGTGTGTTTTGAACCTGAGAGAGGTGGTATGAGGACTGCGGAATATTAACGTGGATAGGGTAGGAAGGGATGAAACAGTGCTGAGGATTTTAGGACATGTTAAACGACAAGCAACTATAGTTGTTGACTTGACTTAAATAAGATCTAAAACTACAGATTCGGTCCCATGATTCACCCGTGATATTACTTTCTCACACCATTTTTCTTACTCACTAATACCTCTTTTATGTTAAGGATACTTATAAAAGAAAATGATCAACTGGCATTGGGATGAACTATTTTGGATGTTCAACTTCAAGACAAGTTTCTGATGTGAATGGTTGAAATCCCTGGCCTGGCATTCCTCTTCCCACCTTCTTTTCCACTGGACTTATCTATTGGTCCATTTAGCATTCAGTGATGTGCTGCATTATCTTTCATTTGTGTTTGTAGCAACAAATCTCTGTGTGCTGTCCCAGAGAGTTAGGTAGCAGGTACCGCCTTGGAATGATTTACGTCTCCCAGTCACTAACCATGGTAAAATAGCCTGTGACATTTACACAGGTGTCCTGTCACAATCTCTGATCTTCATGACCCTAGAGTTACTGTGGAGGAAAAATGTGAAACTTGCTTTCAACTAGAGTTTGAAAAGGTTTAGAAAGACACTAAAGCAACTGGCATAACTGATATTTAAGCATAGCAAGATGAGTGTAAGAGAACGAGTACCAAAATGTGGGAAAGAGAGGCTGGGCGAAAAGGAACAAAATACGGTATCATGTCGAAGTCCAGTGCAGCCTGCATGAGAAACACACTTCAAAAAGGATAATTCCCCCATTAAACAGAAAGAAGGCAAATAAATCAAAGGGACTTAGAAGTTAGGGGAGGGACTATCTCATGGATAACTTGAAGGAACTGGAGGATACAGTGGACCTCTTCAAAGGAATACGGCAGAATAGAATAGTGGCATAGACAGAGAGTGCCAAAGCACAGACCACAGCTAGGAGTATGTGAAGAGATGACATTTCCTGTATTCCCTTGGAGGGTCCAATAGAGGCACAAGCAAAATAAAATACAATATCTGCCACCTGAAAGTAGATGCTGTTTATCCAGAATATTCTTGTGAAAACTAGAAAGTGATTTTTCTCAAAACTTACATGCTACAGGGATTTATGAGACAGTCAGGTTCTATGGCAGCCATCTTTCCCTGAGTTTGAAGCATACTTAGATAATACTGTTCTTGTGTGTGTGTATACAAATGGTCAAAATAATGTCAAGAGTAGTTTAATGGTTAACAGCTCCTCATCTTAGAAACTGTCTGATGCTAAGAAGTTGAGTACTACATATTACAACAGGTCGAGGTCTTGTAAGAAAGCAACAAATCACCTGTGAATTGAGAATTGAGGTCATATTTACAGGCCTTCTCCTATATTTCCTTATAATATGTCCTCTTGCTTATTTTGATGTCAGACATCAGTGATGGGAGCAGAAGGGCTGACCCGAAAGGGACTGTGCGTTGTAGAGGGAGGTATGCTTTTAAAATCATCTATACCCATTTGAACTGTGAGGGCAAAACGGCACCACCTATGGCCATAGTTACCAGGAAAGATCATGACATCCATGGATTTCATTAGCTTCTATGAAGCAGAACTGTCTCCTTTCTCATTTCATTATCCTAAGACAAAAGTCTCTGTCTCCAGCACAATAATTAATGACAAAGCCACCAAAGTCTTTCATTAATGTTTGCTAGCTTCTCACAAATCCCTCCAAGAGGGTAGGGGCCATGTATAAGCCTAACCCTATTTAGCAAACACAAGAAAGATACTTGGATTGTGATCTGTATGATCATGAATTTCTTTACTAGAGTGTGTTTTCCTCCTTTTCCTATTTGGAACCAGTCTGTTGTTCCATGTCCAGTAACTGTTGCTTTCTGACCTGCATATAGGTTTCTCAAGAGGCAGGTCAGGTGGTCTGGTATTCCCATCTCTTTCAGAATTTTCCACAGTTTATTATGATCTACACAGTCAAAGGCCATAGTCAATAAAGCAGAAGTAGATGTTTTTGGAACTCTCTTCCTTTTTCCAGGATCCAGCGGATGCTGGCAATTTGATCTCTGGTTCCTCTGCCTTTTCGAAAACCAGCTTGAACATCTGGAAGTTCACAGTTCATGTATTGCTGAAGCCTGGCTTGGAGAATTTTGAGCATTACTTCACTAGCATGTGACTTGAGTGCAATTGTGCGGTAGTTTGAGCATTCTTTGGCATTGCCTTTCTTTGGGATTGGAATGAAAACTGACCTTTTCCAGTCCTGTGGCCACTGCTGAGTTTTCCATATTTGCTGGCATATTGAGTGCAGCACTTTCACAGCATCATCTTTCAGGATTTGAAATAGCTTACCTGGAATTCCATCACCTCCACTAGCTTGTTCGTAGTGATGCTTTCTACGGCCCACTTGACTTTACATTCCAGGATGTCTGGCTCTAGGTGAGTGATCACACCATCATGATTATCTTGGTCATGAAGCTCTTTTTTGTACAGTTCTTCTGTGTATTCTTGCCACCTCTTCTTAATATCTTCTGCTTCTGTTAGGTCCATAACATTTCTGTCCTTTATTGAGCCCATCTTTGCATGAAATGTTCCCTTGGTATCTCTAATTTTCTTGAAGAGATCTCTAGTCTTTCCCATTCTGTTGTTTTCCTCTATTTCTTTGCATTGATTGCTGAGGAAAGCTTTCTTATCTCTCCTTGCTATTCTTTGGAACTCTGCATGCAGATAGGCAAATCTTTCCTTTTCTCCTTTGCTTTTCACTTCTCTTCTTTTCACAGCTATTCGTAAGGCCTCCCCAGACAGCCATTTTGCTTTTTTGCATTTCTTTTCCATGGGGATGGTCTTGATCCCTGTCTCCTGTACAATGTCACGAACCTCCATCCATAGTTCATCAGGCACTCAATCTATCAGGTCTAGTCCCTTAAATCTATTTCTCACTTCCACTGTATAATCATAAGGAATTTGATTTAGATCATACCTGAATGGTCTAGTGGTTTTCCCTACTTCAATTTCAGTCTGAATTTGGCAATAAGGAGTTCATGATCTGAGCCACAGTCAGCTCCTGGTCTTGTTTTTGCTGACTGTATAGAGCTTCTCCACCTTTGGCTGCAAAGAATATAATCAATCTGATTTTGCTGTTGACCATCTGGTGATGTCCATGTGTAGAGTCTTCTCTTGTGTTGTTGGAAGTGGGTGTTTGCTATGACCAATGCATTCTCTTGGCAAAACTCTATTAGACTTTGCCCTTCTTCATTCCGTATTCCAAGGCCAAATTTGCCTGTTACACCAGGTATTTCTTGACTTCCTACTTTTTCATTCCAGTCCCTTATAATGAAAAGGACATCTTTTGGGGGGTGTTAGTTCTAAAAGGTCTTGTAGGTCTTCATAGAACCATTCAACTTCAGCTTCTTCAGCATTACTCGTTGGGGCATAGACTTGGATTACTGTGATATTGAATGGTTTGCCTTGAAAACAAACAGAGATCATTCTGTCGTTTTTGAGATTGCATCCAAATACAATAAATAATACAAAAATAATACAATGATTACTGTATTCTAAACACAGTTCCCAGCTCTCTATATACATTTACACTTAAAGGAACAACCCTCTGAGGTAACTACTGGCACCACTTCTACTTTAATATGGAAGATCTAAGCCAAAGGAATTCTCAAAGACAGGAGGATTTAAAAGGTGATGCTAGAATTTTTACACAGGCACTTTGGCTCCTAAGTCCATGTGTTTTTACACATAATTCTAATCCTCTACTTCTTTATAATTCTCTTACTAGTGCTTAGCATAGCTCCTTGCAAAAAGTAATTGAATGCTGATTGAATACACCAATTAAAGAATGAGAGTTAGCCTGAAGGTAATAATGGTGAGAAGATATAGATAACAGTGGTTTTAGTTATTGAGTCTCTTTCATGGATCACAGCTTTGTTGTGACAAAGGGGCTTGAATAACTCAATGAAGTTATGAGCCATGATGTGCAGGGCCACCCAAGACAGACAGGTAATAGTGAAGTATTCTGACAAAACATGGTCCACAAACAGCAAATCACTCCAGTATTCTTGCCTGCTGTCCCATGGACCATATGAAAAGGCAAAACTATATGACACTTGAAGATGAGCCCCCCAGATCAGAAGATGTCCAGTATGCTACTGATGAAGAGCGGAGGGCAATTACTAGTAGCTCCAGAAAGAACAAAACAGCTAGGCCAAAGCAGAAATGATGCTCAGTTGTGGATGAAAGGAAATCAACATTGAGTAGTCATTGGAAGGGCTGATGTTGAAGCTCCAATATTTTGGTCACCTCATGTGAAGAGCTGACTCAATGGAAAAAAAACTTGGAATTATGGGAAAGATTGAAGGTGAAAGGGGGAGGCAAAGGTCAAGAAAGCATCACTAACTCAATGGATATGAATCTGAGCAAACTCCGGGAGATAGTGAAGGACAGAGGAGTCTGGCATGTTGCAGTCCAAGAGATGGCAAAGAATCAGATACGATTTTGCAGATGAACAACAAGTCTTTGAGTACCTACCATACTCAATTCAGACAAAATTCATTTCATGAATTATAAGTATCACACCTGTCATCTTCTCAGTAGCCATAATGTTCATTTTTACTTGCCTCACTTGACTAGTGCTAAACCTGAGAAAAATTAAAATAATTCTATAATGTTACACAATTGGCTAGTGACAGAGTCAACATTTGAACCCTGATCTTTCTAACTATAATTTTTTTTTTCTCCTATCATCAAAAGTCACCAATTCTGGGATTATTTTGCTAACTACTGGCTAAGTGACATGAGACAAATCATTTGTAGCTTCTTGTTGCACATGAATCTCTCTTTACAAAATAAGGTTAAAATATACTTGGCCAACTAATGTATTATTAATATTAATAACAATAGAAAGACTATGAATAACAAAATAAAATCCATCTCTGTCTCTGTTTCACTCTTTCACACACACATAGTCCTACCCCAAACCCCACAAGATAGCAAGTTGAAAATCACTATGCAACAACCATAAATCCCCATGGATCTAATAGAAGGACTGAATGAAATTGAGATTAATATAGCAGGCAAAAATGGATAAAATATAGTTTGTGATTTGAAATCCATAAAGCAACTCTAAGGGCATTGTGATTTATTCTATAGCAAATCCATTTCCCAATCCTAATATTCATGCCCACATGTTTTTAATATGCTATTTAGCCACATATTTTACAGACATAAACATCACCATATGAGCTTTCAATTAGCATTGATTTTCATCCTGAAGAAGTGCCTTTTGGAATGAAATGGTAGGAATGGCTGGGAACTGATGTATATGGAGTTAAAGTGCTGTTAATTCAATTGCTTTATCTGATCCAAAGTCACTTAGATTATATTAAATTAGCCATCTGCTTGGCTTTCACCTTGGAATGTCTGCCAGATGCTGAATATGTTTACAGAGTTCATTAGCAGACCCAACCTTAACAACAACTTTCTTGTGATCACACTAGTGACCAGAAGTTTTCCTGAGAAGATATCACAGGAAAAATGTACAAGCAACACTTAAATAAGTGTTTTCAGAAAAGAACTTTCAATGTACTATCAAATTTTTAAAATTCCTATTTATTGGAAAGGAGTTTAGCCAAGGATTCCTATTAAATACTAACTGATTTTCACTTAATTCTGTTTTCACAAACAATGAAAGTTGATCATGCTCTAATCTTAACAAAAATACCAATTTATACAAATTTAGATATTTATTAATTAGTTTAGAACCAGTCATGCAATATACACCAAAGGGAATCTTCTATCACTTTGCATTTTAACTTAATATTATCAAGTGAATAGCGGATGACTATTCTATCTTGTAGGTTAATATGGTATATTATAGCCTAATGACAGAAGTATATTTATATATATATATGGAATGATAAAAGTTTTTATATATATATATAAACTAATTTCATTAATATGACAAGCTATGAGAGATATGGACTGAAGCAGTTACAATGAATAACATTTGACTTTAGTCTTGAACACATTAGAGTAACTACATATAAGTCATTCTAGATAGAGAGAACATTGATTAAAGGCATTTTCAGTTGGAATTTAAACATAAAATGTGGGGAACTGGAGAAAGATGAGGTTGAAAAGATTCTTAGAGGTCAGATCATGAAGATCCTTGATTGCTTTCTAGGAAATTTGGTCTTTAATCTGTATGTTATAAACAGTGAGTCACTGAATAGTTTTGAGCAGAGAAGTCACATGTCATATATGCAGTTTAGAACCTGAAGGAAGTGTGAATTTTATGAAGGAGTTACCTGAATCATAAGCACCTGAGCTAAGAGACTGTTGCAAATAAGAGAGAGAGAGAGACAATGGAAACCGTAGCCAAAACAGAGAAGGCAGAGATGCAGAGAAGAGGATGGATGGAATAGTTATTATTTCAGACAAAGAAAAACTGAGTGAGATGTGTTCCACAATTAGAAATGAGGATGTTCAGAAGGAAGACGTTTCAGATAACTTTCAGATTTCTCGTGCTTTTGCTTGTGTTCAGTTGCGCAGGTGTGTTTGACCCTTTGGGACCCCATGGAATTGTACTCACCTGCCAAGCTCCTCTTTCCATGGGATTTCCAGGCTAGAATACTGAAGCTGGAGCCGGTTGCCATTTCCAACTCCAGGGAATCTTCTTGACTCAGGGAGGCAGGTATACTAGATTGATAGAAGTTGAGAGTTGAGAAAAAGATTATGGAAATTAATTAGAGGAAGTATGGGACCATACCTTTATGTTTGGATATTTGAACCCAATATGACTATTAGATATTCTTGGAGAAATACCTGTAGATAGTTAGCTTTATAAGTCTGAAATTCAAGAAGATGGTCTGAGCTAAAGACACAAATTTGAGGCTCATTGATGTATACACATGCAACATAAGCACACAATAAACTTGGAGCAATGGAAATTAAATGAAGTTATCCGGGCAGAATATGTGTAATAGAAAGATAAGGGTGCTAAACTTAAAACTCATTATTCTTTTAAGGCACAGAAGGAATTATTATAAAGGACTTCAAAGAAGTAGAAGGAAAACAAGGAGGAAGTATTAGTGCAGAAATCATTGAAAGAAAAAGTAGCTATAATAAAGAAAAAAGGTCAAGACTGTCTAAGGCCACAGAGAAACTTTCCCCTACTGTCTGTACTATAAAGCCTACTAAACCAAATTGAAGCTCCCAAAAAGCAGAAGGACAAAAAATAAATGAATGAATGAATGAACAAATAATCACAGAGATTGATGAAAAGTGTACAGTCTATCCAAATATGTGTAAAATGAATTTTAACAATTCTATAAGACTGTTAATGGCTTGGTTTTTAATTTATCCATCTAGGAAACCAGAGGTAAATGATAGTCAATAATATTCAACAAAATTAAGAACAATGTTAACACTTCTGCTTTACAGTTTTAGACTTTCTCTCTAGGACATAAGGCCACTGAAACCTTAAGGAGCATAATGAAATACTCAGAGAATTATTATTATTATATCATCATCTTTAACTTCATTTTATAGTGAAGGAAACTAATACTTAGAAAAGCAAAAGTGAAAGAACCAGACTGTTTCTCACACAGCCTGTGAGAGGTACATTCAGAATCCCAATCGAAATTTCTTGGCTTCAAATTCTAAACTGCAGTGAAAAAATAAAATGAATTTTAAGTCCTCTGTGACAAACAATATAACAGTTTTGGCTAGGTCATTCACTCTCTCTCTTTCTCTTTAAAGGAGTAAATGAGAGAACTGAAGCAGACAATCTCTGTCCTAGCTACATGAGTCTGGGTTTCTATTAAATGTTCTAAAAGTTGTACAATTGTAAATGTCCCCCGGTATTAATGAATAGCTACCCAAACCTACAAAAATACTACTTTAAATTCAATTAATTTTCTAAAGAACTAAAGTTTATGTCTTGGAGCAAAGTATTTCATTTTGATTAATTATCATTCAATATTTATAAAAGTTCATGTTTCTGCTAAGTTGGAGCACCAGTTCCCATCACAGGCTATAACAAATGATGACGGGTAATTATTTCAATTACCTAGACCTTTTTTTTAAAAAAAAAATGATATTCACTTGTACTACAAATTGGACAATGCTCACCAATTTTGATGTAATGGTTTCAGGGTAACTTGTAGGCAATACTTGATAATTTAGGAATATCACTGTATTTAGGATGTAAAATTACATTGACCAGAATGTGTCTCAGGCAAGAGACATTCAGAATTGAATTGACATCAGCTTTCCTGAAAACACATCAACTATACACATTTTCGGAGAAGGCAATGGCACCCCACTCCAGTACTCTTGCCTGAAAAATCCCATGGACAGAGGAGCCTGGTGGGCTGCAGTCCATGGGGTCGCTAAGGGTCAGACACGACTGAGTGACTTCACTTTCACTTTCATGCACTGGAGAAGGAAATGGCAACCCACTTCAGTGTTCTTGCCTGGAGAATCCCAGGGACAGGGGAGCCTGGTGGGCTGCCATCTACGTGGTAGCACAGAGTCGGACACGACTGAAGTGACTTAGCAGCAGCAGCAGCATACACATTTTACTTGCTTTATTTATTTATTTTTATCAATATACCTTTTTAGGACAGTTTTAATTTTTGCTTTTAAGTAAGTAGTGTAGATAGTTCCTGAATGCTCTTGTACTTTATTATGGTAGAGTAAATTATTTAACCACTTTGAAAATCTAACATTATCTACAAGAGCTGAGCAAATGAAGAGTGTGTGGTACCACACTTTCATTTATAAGTACACGCCCAATGGCAATGCATACATATGTGCACCTGAAATTATGTATAGGTATGTTTATAGAAGTAATTCTCCCTAATAGAGAGAAGTGGGAAATAAGTCAAATGTTCATCAATATAGATGAATATATGAGATTGAAATATTACTTGAACTTTATGCATCACTTAATATTAACTCATCATCAGTAATACACTGTTGTCCAGAAGAAGCCAGACACAAAATATTATATAGCCTGAATACAAGTTCAAAACAGTCAAAAATAATCTATGTCATCAGAAGTAAAAATAATGATTACTTTCAGATGTAAAGAATAATGAAGGTAAAACTTCTATTGGAAGAAATTGAGGCTAAATGGGGGAAGACCACTATTCACAATGGCAAGACAATATAACATTCTTAGAAAAGATGCTAACAGAAGGTATATCAATTCTTTCAGAAAAAAAAATTACAAACTCTTCTAAAGATATTGAAGACCTAAATAAAGTAAGAGATACACTTTGTTATAGGACAAGAAGACTGAATATTATGAAGATGTACATTGTCCCCATATTTACTTTTTAAAAAATTTTAAAAAATATATCTATTTTTAATTGGAGGATAATCACTTAACAATATTGTGTTGCTTTCTGCCACACATCAACATGAATCAGTCATAGGTATACGTATGACCCCTTCCTCCTGAACCTCTCTCATATTTACTTTGAATTTCAGTGAAATTCCCAACCAAATCCTTATAGAATTATCCATGGAAATGACAAAGTGATTCTAAAATCTATATGAAAACACAAAAGATGAAAAAAACAACAGGGCACTCTTAAAAGAAACAAGATGAGGTGCTTTCCCAAACAGATAACAAAATGTGTTAACAAAATGTGTTAGTAGGATTCATGGACATTTGCAAACATGATTATAACCGAGCTGACCCTCCGGATCAGTGGAAAAAGGACTATGTAATTGTGCTTAAGTAATTGGTTATCTATGCAAAATAATTTTTATCCATCCCTCATACCTGACAAAAATAATTTTAAGTAGATTAAAAACAAATGTAAAAACCAGTATTGTTATATTTAGGAAATGACAGAAACAAAAGTCATGACCTCCTAATAGGAAAGACTCTTAAGCAACAAAAAAAAGTGTGAATATTAAAAGAACATGTCAGAAATTTATGAAAATCTGTATCTCATGCAGTGAGTAAATGCCAAGTTTTATACTGGGAAAGATATTTGCACCTCATATAATAAATAAACTATTGTATTAAATAAACTCCCTCAAAGCAATGCAAAAAAAAAAAAAAAAAGCAGAAACATAGGTAAAAGACATGAAGGAAAGAGAAAAGAGGAATGATCCATGAGCATGTGAAAAAATCTATACCTCACTGACAATGAAAAATACTTAAATTATATCATGGCACGTGGTAAAAAAAATAAATGAATGCCATTGAATGCCCATCTGACTGGCAAACACCAAAAAGTCCAATGGTACCAGATACTGGAGACATTCTGAAGCAAAACAAACTCATTCACTTATTACCATGCAATCATCCATTGGCCCAACTGTTTGGAAAATGATTTAACATTATTGAGTGATGCTGACAGCTTGCTTACTCAACCATTCCACTTCTAAATATACACTCCACAGAAGCTCTTGGCTGTGTTCAATGTGAGACTTGTATAAGAATATTCACGGCAGCATTTTTAATAAAGGCAAGAATTGTAAAAACCCAAACGTCTATCAATCACAACATGTACAAATATATTCTAGTGTATTCTTAGGGCAGTAAGAATGTGAACTACACCACAATTGCACAGTGGCTTGTAACTACATAGGTGAATAATTAAAGCATAATTTTGCAGCAAAGAGGCAACTCAAAAAAGCAGTCCTACTACATGTTTTTGAAGAGTGAATGAGTAAATGATAGACTGTCTTTAACAAAAGCATGAGGGTGATGAATCCAGAGGAGTGGTTATCCTGGGAGAAAGAGTGGTATGTAATCAGAGCCACTCTGACCACCTCTAAGTGTGGTGGTACTCATTGTATTAAACAGAGATTTGACTACCTGAGTAATCATATTATTCTTGATATGTTACATATGTATTTTATAAACTTTCCATATGTGTAATATATTTCATCATGAAAAGTTTAAATTAAGAAAAGAGAAAACTAAGGTTTTATGTTTCAACTATTTTAAAATGAAAGAACCCCTAAATCTCCCAGATGAGAAACTAAAACATCAAAGAATATTCTGAGATTTCTATATACAGTTCTAAATACCAGAAAATAATTGTTCTTTGTATTTTGACTACCTACAATTTATATATATATATGTAACATATATAATATTATATTATTATATATAAATGTATATTGTTATACATTATATATATGAACAGCTTAAAATATCAAGACTATTCTAGAAAGACAAGAACCTCAGTGTTTCCCCTTTTGTATCTCCACAGGTTTCGCCAAATGGGATTCTGAAAAACTCAGATAAAACCAGAAACCCTGCCAGGGGACGTTGCTACCCCTTTCTCCTTCACTATTTTTGCTTTTTCCCAGTTCAAGACAGATCCCTTTTTGTGCCCCTGCTAAATACCTCCAGACCACACATCTTCTTGCCATCACACACTCCTGACCACACTGCAGCTTCTTGCCTCTTTCAATTTGAGAACATCATGCTAAACTAGAGGAGCACCCATGGAGACCCCATCTGCCCTCACCATGTGGTGGGGAAGATGCTCTCCAATCATTACCATCTTGGGCATTTTGCCATCCTCAGGTATCTAGTTGTAACCTGTTTCTTTTAGGTAACTGTACATCTCTTCTCATTTGGGCATCTTCCAGGGGAGAGTCACAGAGCACAATGAAACTCTCATTTTCTTTTCCATCATAGCCTTCTTCTTTCAAAGATACAAATTTAGGGAGTGGTGGGGTCAGACGATATGAGTTTAATAGACAAGAAGAGACCAGACACATCTCCAGGCTTTTTCTGCACGCTCTGCATCTTTGAGATTTCACATTACGTTTAGACTACAGGTTCCCTCCTCCTTTCTAGCATGTTCTCTCCAGGTCACCTTTACTTCTCCTTGTGCACAATTTCCCTTCTCACCACCCCTTCTCACATTTATGAGACATCTTGCATTCATTTACGCCAAAATTATTCAGACACAGGGAAAAATGAAAGATCACAATAGAATAAATGACCACAAAATATTAACAGACAATTTATCCCTAAGTGTTAGATCTCACTACTAATGCAGTAAATTCAAATGATAGCAAACCAAATAATGTTGTCCATGCATTGATTTATGAAGATAAAGATAATATCACTTTAATTCAAACACAATTAAAGATAATGGATAAACTAATTGCAATACCATCTTAAATTAGTACCTTGGGAAAGCAAAATGGAATAATAAAAAGAAATCATAGAGATATTTGCAAAAGGAAACTATGGAACATGTGTAATATGGATGCACAGTGTATGTCAGAGGAGAGGCATATATTCTAACCTATTAAAGCAAAACCAAAATTCAACTCATCACCACTATCAACAACACAAAACAAAATTAAGCAAGCAAGCAATGCGTTCAATATTAAGCTATTTTGATATGATGTCATACCAACAGATAAAGCATTATTTGTCCTGATGCTTAGGAGTATAATATGTATGCTATAACAAAAATTGAGTTATAACTATAAATCTATGAAGGCACATTCTGTACATCAACTTGGGGTACATATTCAGAAATGGGCATTCTGTCACAGACTAGTTGGACAGCAAATTTTAAGTTATTGCTTGAAAATATGAAGTTGTCAAATTCCAACTGCTTTTGACGCAATGAAAAGGAAATGACGTGGTTAAGTCTAATATATTAAAAATGCTACCTTGGAAAAAAGGAATATACTGTTTTACTCTTAAGTAATGCCAGTTCACAGTATTTACAAAGGTAGAGCATGTTAGATTCCATAGATTTCTCAAACTTCTTCAGCTTAATTATAAGCCCTTGATGTTCAAGATGCATTTGAAAAGTCCTTTGAAGCCATATATATTTTTAAATTTTGCTACACAGTCCTGAATGTTTTCTAGTCTTCCCTTCACTCTCAGGCCTGTAAACATATGACAATGATGAACGGAGGGCGCCTGATGGCACGTAAGCCAATATTTCTAATAAAATTCCAGCATGCCCCGCTACATAGTGCTCCAAGCCTAACCACTGTCTTTCAGCCTTTCCTGCCTATGCAAATCCATTTGGCTGAAACAACCTGAGAAAACTAGAATTATTTGCAGAATCACTGCAAAGGAGTTCAAGCATGGAAGAATCATTATTCATAATTTGCTGCCTATGGTAAAAATCAGTACCAGTCTGTTCATTTTCACTTACTTATTCACTTAATAAATCATCGAGCAGACATGATTTTCAACCTCCCCCAAGAAAGACAAAATTCTTTCAGAAAATAATCACTCAATGATTTAAGCTGAAAATATAAATGTAGTGCAGACAGTACATAGAAATCTCTGTCAGCTATATAAATCTTAACATGCGTCCTCCTTCTCTTCTGCGCTATGACAATGCTAAGAGACCAAAGCAGGTTCACAAGCAAGAGGTTTCAAATTGCTCATTGTCAAAAATTTCTCACAGATATTTTCAAAAATATTATATGTTGGATAGAAGCCCCACTCTGGGTGAGTCAATTGGGAAAAGGGACTGTTTTTTTCTGAACTCTGGATAAAAATAGATTTCTGGCAATCTTCTTAAAAAGTGGGTTGAGAACACAAATGAGCCGAAAATCAGAAATTTAAAGGAAGACTAAAATAAGGGGGAGAAAAGACAAAGGGTGATATATATATATACACACACACATATATATACATATATATATTATATAAATTGTTTTACAAATTATGATAGAGGATATAGACACAAAATGATGGAAGAGAGATTTGTGTGTGAATGACTACTGTTGAATCTGTATTAGTCACCATGTGCTAGGCTATGCCATGTTAACAAACAACTTCTAATCTCACTGGCTTATGAGGATAAAGGTTTATTTCTTACCTTCCTTGGCTGGGATTCAGGCTGATGTAGCAGCTTGCCTGCACTTGCAACAAGCATTCTTACCTTACAAGGAGAGAAGCAATCGTGGAATAAATGTGTGACTCTTTAAACTTCTCAGATGCAGCTTTTTTCACTTCTGGTGGCATTCCATTGGCCAGAGTTTCAGGGCCAAGTTGAACTACAAGGAGGGAGTGTACATTCTTCCTGCAGGGAGGGGCCCTGTAATGACAAATGTGGCAATGAACAGTTGGTAATAATATAACATACGATAACTTCCTACAGTACCTCTGATCTATATCAGAAGGAAACTCCTAAATAAACTTAACTTCAATTAAAGGTGAGTTGTCTCTGGAAGTTTAGGTGAACATTTTTTAAGACTTTTGTAAGTAGACCAGAAATTTTTAATCATGTGGAGAAGAAGTGAAGTCACTCAGTCGTGTCCGACTCTTTGCAACACCATGGACTGTAGCCTACCAGGCTCCTCTGTGCATGGGATTTTCCAGGCAAGAGGACTGGAGTGGGTTGCCATGTCCTTCTCCAGGAGATCTTCCCGACCCAGGGATCAAACCCAGATCTCCCGCATTGTAAGCAGATGCTTTACCATCTGAGCCACCAGGGAAGTCCCTAGGTACCCCTAATTTATTTATGTTCATACTGGAGATGGGCATTATCATATGGATTAAAACTGATGACTACCTGGCATCACTGACTCAATGGACATGGGTTTGGGTGGACTCTGGGAGTTGGTGATGGACAGGGAGGCCTGGCATACAGAGATTCATGAGGTCACAAAAAGTCGGACATGACTGAGCAACTGAACTGAACTGAACTGAACCTGTCTAATTTTATTTTTCTTCTTTCATAGCCTATGGCTGGAATTTTAAAGTGTTTGTAAGCATTGCCACTGTCTCTTCTCCCTGAGATTAGAACCGATTATGCAGTATACAGGACATAAAGATATCTGTATTCACAGTAAAAAACAAACAAAAACAGTTGTACAACATACCATTAGATATGCCTAGGGAAGAATGTACTCATTGTCCTTACATTAAACATACTCACTGCCCTTATATTTACTCATCCTTTACTGGCAAAACTGGAGATATTCTAGTTTCCAATAAAGGGAAATTCACCTTCTCACAAAGATCATTACAAATCCAAGTTAAGTGTATACCATATTTATAAATGCCATCTTCTTTAATAAATTATCTTCAATGAATTATATTAGAGATATATGGTAGACAATTGATTTGTCAATCAGAGTCAAAAATGACCTTTATTAGTATGACAAAGTCTTAGATAGCAAATATAAAAGGAACTATTAAAAGTAATATAAAAGAATGAAATTATAATTTAATTTACTTTATCTGTAATAATGAGTTCCTTTGTGACCATACTTTTAAGCTTCTATGGCGTTCCTGGTGGCTCAGAGGGTAAACCATCTGCCTGCAATGTGGGAGAACTGGGTTTGATCCCTGGGTTGGAAAGATCCCCTGGAGAAGGAAATGACAACCCACTCCAGTATTCTTGCCTGGAGAATCCCATGGATGGAGGATCCTGGTAGGCTACAGTCCACGGGGTCACAAAGAGTTGGAAATGACTGAGCAATTTCACTTTTTCTTTCTTTTAAGCATTTATATTAATTATCATAGGTTGAGAAAGTTCTGAAAAGAAGATGAGAACAGCTAATTTTGAAGGTTATTTATTCCAGTCCATAAATGTTTATATTACCTCTATTATATTTCTAATTTCTATAGTATATCTTTACTAAAATCATCCAGACGATTCTATTCTACCATGAGTATGAGAGGATCCAGTGAATCAAATCTCACCTAGCACCCTGAGCAGATATGTGTTCATTGAAATTGTACTCATGTTTCAAGATTCACTGTGTATTTCTTCCATTATAAGAAGTCTCAAAATTTTATGACTAGACATTCATGCAAAAAACCTGGACATCATTGTAAATGCATACATCTTGTCACACAAACAGATGTGAGGACTATAAGGACACGATATATACTATGGATAGTTTCAAGATGATTTGAGCAACATATGATAAAACCCCATTTAAAATTGGATAACTAAATAATTATTCTAGAATATATCTAGAAACTCAATAACCATCAAGATAAGGTCAATTCAATATCCTATGCTGAAGTGTAGATATCTGTGTGTCTTTGACCAATAAAAGGACCAGATGGCAAACCTAACTGTCATTTATGCAAATGAAAAAAGCAGACCTCCTTTCCTGGAGAGTTAAGGAGGCATTGGATCACAATGTTGTACTCATAGAAAGTCATTATTTTCCCCAAAGTTGTTCTTGTCCACATATGCAATTCTTAGTTCTTCATAGGGTAGAGATAGACAACAAAATCTGGACATACTTTTTAAAAATAAACTGTTATCTCAGACTGACTTTTATAGAATATATGAATTTTGATTGCATCTTTTTTTCCCCTAGAATGAGATGTTAAAAAATCAATCCCTAGTAGATATTTGATGGAATTCAGTTTGTTCATTTTGATGCTGGGAAATAGTAGATAAAAAATAAATTTTGTCATTATGGTTTTTTGTTGTTGTTCAGTCGCTAAGTCAGTCTGACTCTTTGTGACCCCATGGACTGCAGCACACTAGGCTCCTCTGTCCTCCACTATCTCCTGGAATTTGCTCAGATTCACGTCCATTGAATCGATGAAACCATCCAACCATGTTATCCTCTGCTTCTCCCTTCTCTTTTGCCTTCAGTCTTTCCTAGCATCAGGGTCTTTTCCAATGAGTCAACTCTTCACATCAAATGGCCAAAGTTTTGGAGTTTCAGCTTCAGCATCAGTCCTTCCAATGAATATTCAGGGCTGATTTCCTTTAGGATGGACTGATTTGCTCTCCTTGAAGTCCAAGGGACTCTCAAGAGTCTTCTCCAACACCACAGTTCAAAAGCATCAATTCTTCGGTGCTCAGCCTTCTTTATGGTCCAACTCTCACATTTGTACATGAGTACTCGAAAAATCATAGCTTTGACTATACAAACCTTTGTCAGCAAAGTTATGTTTCTGCTTTATAATATTCTGTCTAGGTTGGTCATAGCTTTTCTTCCAAGGAGCAAGCATCTTTTAATTTCACGGTTGTAGTCACTGTCAACAGTGATTTTGGAGCCCAAGAAAATAAAATGCATCACTGCTTGCACTTGTTCCCCTTTTATTTCCCATGAAGTGATGGGACCAGATGCCATGATCTTAGTTTTTTGAATGTTGCATTTCAAGCCAGCTTCTTCACTCTTCTCTTTCACCCACATCAAGACTCTTTATTTCCTCTTCATTTTCTACCATTGGAGTGGTATCATCTGCATACCTGAGGCTGTTGATATTTCTCCCAGAAATCTTGATTCCAGCCTGTGATTTATCCAGCCCAGCATTCTTCATGATGTACTCAACACAGAAGCTAAATAAGCAAGGTGACAATGCACAGCCTTGTCATACTCTTTTCCTAATTTTGAACCAGTCCATTGTTCCGTGTCCGTTTCTGACTATTGCTTCTTGACCTACACATAGATTTCTCAGGAGACAGCTAAAGTGGTCGGGTACTCCCACCTCTTAAGAATTTTTCAGTTTGTTGTGATCTACACCATCAATGAAGCACAAGTAGATGTGGTGTTTTTTTTTGTTTGTTTGTTTTGTTTTTGAACTTCCTTGCTTTCTCCATGATACAATGAATGTTGGCAGTTTGATCTCTGGTTCCCCTGCCTTTTCTAAATCCAGCTTGTACATGTGGAAGTTTTCAGTTCACATATTGCTGATGCCTAGCTTGAAGGATTTAGAGCATAACCTTGCTAGCATGTGAAATGAGGGCAATGGTACAGTAGTTTCAACATTCTTTGGTATTGCTCTTCTTGGGGACTGGAAAGAAAACTGACCTTTTCCATTCCTGTGGCCATTGCTAAGTTTTCCAAATTTGCTGACACATTGAGTGCAGCACTTTAACAGCATCATCTTTTAGGATTTCAGTAGTTCAAATGGAATTCCATCACCTCCACTAGCTTTATTCCTAGTAATGCTTCCTAAGATCTACTTGACTTCACACTCCAGGATATCTGACTCTAGGTGACTGACCACACCACTGTGGTCATTCAGGTCATTAAGACCTTCTCTGTGTAGTTCTCATCCGTATTCTTGTCACCTCTTCCTAATCTCTTCTACTCCCGTTAGGTCCCTACCATTTCTGTCCTTTGCTGTGCCCATCTTTTCCCCATTCTATTGTTTTCCTCTATTTCTTTATGTTGTTCACTTAAGAAGGCTTTCTTATCCCTCCCTGCTCTTTCTGCATTCAGTTGGGTATATCTTTCCCTTCCTCCCTTGCCTTTTGCCTCTCTTTCCTCAGCTTTCATAAAGCCTCCTCAGACAACCACTTCACCATCTTGCATTTTTATTTTTTTATTTGGGATGGTTTTGGTCACTACCTCCTTTACAATGTTACAAATCTCTGTCCATAGTTCTTCAAGCACTCTGTCTACCAGAACTAATCATTTTAATCTATTCATCACTTCCACTGTATAATCATAAGGAATTTGATTTAGGTCATACCTGAATGGCCTAGTGGTTTTCCCTACTTTCTTCAATTAAAGTCTGAATTTTGCAATGAGGAGTTCATGATCTGATCCACAGTCAGCTCAAGCTCTTGTTTTGCTAACTGTATTGAGCTTCTCCATCTTTGATTACAAAACACAAAATCAATTTGAATTTGCTATTGACCATCTGGTGATGTCCACGTCTAAAGTTGTCTCTTGTGCCGTTGGGAAAAGTTATTTTTGATGACCAGTGTGTTCTCTTGACAAAACTGTTAACCTTTGCTCTGCTTCATTTTGTACTCCAAGTACAAACTTGCCTGTTATTCTGGTATCTCTTCACATCCTACTTTTGAATTCCAATCCCTTACGATGAAAAGACATCATTTTGGGCGTTAGTACTAGATCTTCATAGAACCAGTCAATTGCTCCTTCTTCACCATCAATGATCGAGGCATAGACTTGGATTATTGTGATGCTGAATGGTTTATGTTGGAAGTAAACTGAGATCATTCTGTCATTTTTGAGGTTGTACCCAAGTGCTGCATTTCAGATTCTTTTGGTGACTATGAGGGCTACCCCATTTCTTCTAAGGGATTCTTGCCTGCAGTAGTTGATATAATGGTCATTTGAATTAAATTCATCCATTTCCATCCATTTTAGTTCACTGATTCTTATAATGTTGATGTTCACTTTTCCCATCTCCTGCTTTACCGTGTCCAATTTACTTTGATTCATGAATCTAGTATTCCAGGTTTCTATGCAATACTGGTCTTTATAGTATCAAATTTTATTTTCATCAGCAGATACTTCCACAATTGAGTACTGTTTCCTCTTTGACCCAGCCACTTCATCCTTTCTGGAGGTATTAGTAATTGCCCTCTACTCAAATTTTGTCGTTTTGGTCTAGCCATTAATAAAAAATAATTAAATAATATGTTCTATTTTTTAAATAATAACCAAAAGATTAGGGTAAATTCTGCAAGTGAAAGTGTGAAAGTGAAAGTGTGAAAGTGAAAGTCGCTCAGTTATGCCCAAGTTTTTGCAACCCCATGGACTATACCCTGCCAGACTTCTCCATCCGTGGACTTCTCCAGGCAAGAATACTGGAGTGAGTTGCCATTCCCTTCTCGAGGGGATCTTCCTAACTCAGGGACTGAATCTGGGTCTCCTACATTGCAGGAAGTCTTTACAGTCTGAGCCATCAAGGAAGCCCAAATTCTGTAAAATATGCTATTAATATCCATTAAATTAATTAATCAAATAAATATATGTATCTATTTATAGCCCTAAAGTAAGGAGTTGAATCTAGAAAAATAGAATGGATAAGACCCAAAGGTCTAATAAGGGAGAAAAATGAAAATATATCATTATAATACATTGTGTTAAATGCTTAGGTAATGGTACATACAGTGAGATAATAAATTATCCACTGGAGAATTCTTGATTTTCTTTGTCATGACAAATGACTGTGCTTGCAATTCATCAAAAAACTGAGTTATATTATTTGAGAACATGTTAATATATTAGGAATTTGAAGGGAAATCTCCACTATATTACTTTGTGTGTACATTCTGTATATATATATAATCAATGCACTATTTTTTCTCAGTCTGGTTCTGGGAGTTATATAAATATACAATTGTTAAAGCCCATGTTATACTATTCCTTGAATCTGACTTCAAGATATTCTTTCAATAACTAATATACAGACATACATATCTAGCAAATATAGTATATATATTATTATAGAGAGAATATTGATTATTTATTGAATGACCTTTATATACTATTTGGATATTCATTATAGGTTTCTACTAGTTTTGTTTTCAATTCACCTTCACGTACACACAAGGAACATTGTGACAATCAAAAACTCATTAAGCAATTGAATATGGATTATGTAAGTTACAAAGCAGAATATTAATTAGATGGGTGTTGTATTTTTTTAACAGATTTGCCTTTTTTAAAAATTGAATCACTTAGAGGATTCTGTATGATATCTGTTAACTTTCAAAATGTCCTTCTAGAGCACTGAAAAGTAAGACTTGGAAAATTAGCAGTGTAGAGTTACACCATTCTTCTGGCTTGCTTCAAAGATTTATACCTCAAATTTATTATTGGGTATTTCATTTCAACTGATAGCATTTATCAACTAAAACAGGGCATCATCATCCCCATGCAATCCACAATCCTTCTACATTACTATGAGAAGTATAGGGTCACTGAACAGCAAGGCTCAGACCCACAACTTTGGCATTGCCATTAGTCTTAAATTCAAGGCAAGCATCTGAAGTCCTCCTGGCCTTATGCTAACCAGGGAGCTGAGTGAGAGATGATATCATACTTATTTCAATGGAGCTTAAATTCTTGATTACTATTTTTTTTCACCCACTCTAACATTAATCATTACAATTCATTAAATATTGGCCTTAAACTTTCAGGGATAGAATAAAGGAATTTTATCCCTGAAACTTGTTTCTCACAGCACTGTCCACATGAAATATGTTTAAACAACATTATTGAGTAGCTGTATTAGTGAAAGTGAAGGATTGAAATCAGCTACATGATACACTGGAATGCTGATTCTCCTCAGTTTCTCAAATTGTGGATGCCCCTTACCTAGAAAGTAGTAGCCTTCCAAATACAGGATTTACTTGAGTATTCAAATTATCTGGAATCAAGATTGCCAGAAGAAATATCAATAACCTCAGATAGGCAGATGAAAACCAACCTTATGGTAGAAAGTGAAGAACAACTAAAGAGCCTCTTGATGAAAGTGAAAGAGGAGAGTGAAAAAGTTGGCTTAAAGCTCAACATTCAGAAAACGAAGATCATGGAATCTGGTCCCATCACTTCATGGCAAATAGATGGGGAAACAGTGGAAATAGTGGCTGACTTTATTTGGGGGGGCTCTAAAATCACTGCAGATGGTGATTGCAGCCATGAAATTCAAAGATGCTTAATCCTTGGAAGGAAAGTTATGACCAACCTAGATAGCATATTAAAAAGCAGAGATATTACTTTGCCAATAAAGGTCTGTCTAGTCAAGGTTATGGTTTTTCCAGAAGTCATGTATGAATGTGAAAGTTGGGACTATAAAGAAAGCTGAGCGCCAAAGAATTGCTGCTTTTGAACTGTGGTGTTGGAGAAGACTCTTGAGAGTCCCTTGGACTGCAAGGAGATCCAACCAGTCCATCCTGGATGAAATCAGTCCTGAAGATTCATTGAAAGGACTGATGCTTCAGCTGAAACTCCAATACTTTGGCCACCTGATGCAAATAACTGACCCATTGGAAAAGACCCTGATGCTGGGAAAGATTGAAGGCAGGAGGAGAAGGGGATGACAAAGGATGAGATGGTTGGATGGCATCACTGACTCAATGGATATGAGTTTGGGTGAACTCTGGGAGTTGGTGATGGACAGGGAAGCCTGGCGTACTGCGGTTCATGGGATCACGGAGAGTTGGACACGACTGAGCAACTGAACTGAACTGAAATTGTTCATTAATTTACCAAGCTAACATAAGTCTATGCTGGTCTTCAGCCAAAAAACACTTACCAGTAGGTGGTTATAAAATAAGCTTTCCTAGGTCCAAATGACATCTATATTCTATTAAGTGCTTAGAGCTGCTCTGATGTGCCTGTAAACAAGACTATCACCCCCAAGATCTGAGATGCAACACATGATAATGAGTTAAAGCTCTGCTCCATCCCCATATTCAATTTGGAGATCTTTCTGAATAAAAAGGCTATTGTCATAGCCATCAAAGCATCAATATAAAAATCATTTATTTTTAAGAAGCTTTACTTCATATGTTAACCTTTCCAGTGTTAGGTTCTAAATTCTCTAGGATCAATTAGAATTAATCCAAAGCATAATATTAGATTATGCTTCCCCTTTATTATTTATTTCTAATTATCTTGCCAGAAACAGACAGGCATACCAAGTTTGCTGATGAACAGCCCTCCATAAAGAAAAACATTTCCTGTCTGTGATCATTACACAATGCAAATATTTTCCCTGAGAATCCTATAATACATCATGCTGAACAGGAAAATGATATGGCCTTAGTGCGGTCAACTCTAAGTGCCAGGAAGAAAGCTCACCCTTTTCTTGATGACTTAGAACCACTGAGCTGGATAGGAGGGACATCCTCCACCTCCATCTGCTGTGGCTTCTTTTCACTAGGGATTAACTGACTCGAACTGAATTAGCAGATACTCTCTGTGTAATTGCTTGGTGAGTTGACAATGATTTCAGGTCAACCACTCATCAGATTGTAAGAATGCCAAGGGGAGGTGATCATTGTTTTAGAAAACTGAATTGAAAATTTAAAACTAAATTTCTGCTGGCAATATAGAAGAAATGGAACTTAATCAAGGAAAACCTAAAATCATGCCATCCGGTCCCATCATTTCATGGTAAATAGATGGGGAAACAGTGGAAACAGTGACAGGCTTTATTTTGGCGGGGCTCCAAAATCACTACAGATGGTAACTGCAGCCATGAAATTAAAAGACACTTGCTCCTTGGAAGAAAAGTTATGACCAACCTAAACAGCATATTAAAAAGCACCAACATTACTTTACCAACAAAGTTTCATCTAGACAAATCTATGTTTTTTCCAGTACTCATGTATAGATGTGAGAGTTGGACTATAAAGAAAGCTGAGCGCCAAAGAATTGATGCTTTTGAACTGTGGGGTTGTACTTGAGAGTCCCTTGGACTGCAAGGAGATCCAATCAGTCCATCTTAAAGGAAATCGGTCCTGAATATTCACTGGAAGGACTGATGCTGAAGCTGAAACTCCAATTCTTTGGCCACCTGATGCAAAGAACTGACTCACAAAGATTGAAGGTAGGAGCAGAAGGGGATGACAGAGGATGAGATGGTTGGATGGCATCACCAACGGGATGGACATGAGTTTGAGTAAGCTCTGGGAGTTGGTGATGGACAGGGAGGGCTGACGTACTGCAGTCCATGGGGTCACAAAGAGTCGGACACAACTGAGGACTGAACTGAACTGAGAAAGCAAGCTCTAGACCAGATCTAGCTCTGATGCAAGCGTTTAAACTCCAATGGCATTTCTGTCATCCATTTTCTCATCCTCAGCATGACAGGGATGGTTAAAAATATTATGTAAAGAATGTATGGCAGATTTTTGAATCAACAATTGTGAAGAAACAATGTGAATAATGAAATTAAAGATGTGACAGTTGATAAATTGGAAACAAGTTATTATGGAGCATGTGTACACTCAAGGTTCCTAAAAGGTTCTTAAAATAGAATTAATCCTTACAAGCCACTAATGTTTCTGTACTAGATTAATGTTACTATTCACAGAGGTTGATCATCCCCAAGGAAGTTCACAGTACATCAAACTAACACTGTTCACTAAAGGGCAATTATATTTGGTAGAAATAATCCCCTTGAAAGTAGAAAAAGAAAAGAAAATCAATCACTTCATGATTTAATGGAGTACCCAACAGAAATATCAGCCATTACCAAATATGAACTACTGTGGTAATGATTAGAACACACTTTACTATGGAAGAAAACACTCACTTTGGACCACTTTCAATTCAAGCCCATTAAAATTTAATCAAGCCCACTATACAATTAACAAATGGCAATTTTGAAACTTTACCACCAATTCTAGATATCCATTATTTGATTAATGTCATTTAAGAAATATTTATTTATTGTCTTTAATATACTAGACACTTAGTCTCTTTATATATACATTATAAAGCTGTTCTTGTTAAATCCAGATAGACTTTCTTCTGATCAATGTCTGTCTTAATAATGGCAGTCAAATCTTATGTGAATCAATTCAGGATATGCTGAGTGGAATGAAGGAATTGCATCAAACACATTCTTTTGTATCTATTAAGATCCTATCCTTATCTTTCATTTCGCTGTTTCCCTATTCCCAAATCTTTACCTAATGTGTCCTATGCTGAAACATGGTCTTCACTTGCAGCTTTTACACTTTGCTTCATGCAATCCTTTTGCCTGTAAGATTCAGCATCTCCATGTCTACCAGTCAAAGTCTGTTCCTCCATCTAAGAACAACTGTTCTTCCACCTGTGTTAAGTTCAAGCAAAATTAGTAGATATTCTCAATCAGCTAATCTCTCCTTTTGGGAGCCTCTCATGTCATGAATTTCTATTATAGCATTTTTCATGGTCTTGCATAGCTGAAAACTTACAAACATTTCTTCCTCATAGACCCTGAGATTCTTTAATATTTATTTTATATCGGTATACAATTGATTGGCACTATTGTATTAGTTTTAGGTGTACAGAAAAGTAATTCAGTTATATGTGTACACATTCTTTTCCCATTTAGATTATGACAGAACATTGAGCAGAGTTCTTGTGCTATACAGCAGATTTTTGTTGGTTATCTATTTTAAAGATAGCAATCTGTACAAATGATTCTAAACTTCCAATCTATCCCTCCCCTCATTCTTTTCCCCCGGTAACCATAAGTTGGTTCTCTAAGTCTACGAATCTGGAGAAGGGAATATATCTTTCTCTAGCCCAGGGACAGAAACCTATGTAGAAATTCTGAATTATAGAAATTAGTACAGAAATTTGCAAATCCATCTGGAAAGGACTTATTCATTCCTCATTATGATTTAAATTAGTGGCAATTTTGTAAGCCATATTCTATTTTTATGAAGGTTGTTACAGCATAATTAGTGGTTAATTAGAGAATGTGGAGTGCAAGACCCAGCTATGCCACTTATCCACATGAATGCCTGTGGAGAAATTCTTTAAGCTCCTTAAGGCTCTAGTTCCTCATGGGAAAATCGTAATGTTAACAATATGTATTTAATAGGACTTTTGTACGAATTAAATGATTTAAGTATATAAAGAGCAAATTGTAGGTAGAATAGTTTTATATATATATAGTTACTAGACTGGAGTTCATGAGCATACATGAATAGAACTAGTATGGAAGTCATGAGTACCCTCCAAAGAATAATTTAAAATATGAAGATATTTCAGTGGATTTTTAACCTAGCAATAAACAAATTTTTGAGAATTATCTGTCCTACTTAAGACATCTGCAAAACTCTCTTTTCCCTTCTCTTTCACAAGGGAAAATCCAAAAACTAAGCTCCAGTTGGAGATTATATATTCCATATCAGGGTTTCTCTCTTCCTTTCTATGGGTGATCCTCATCTCTATCTCAAGTAAAGGATGTTCCAAGCAGTAAAATTTTAAGCTACAGTTGCAAATCAAAGGTAGGACTGTATTCACAATTCTAGACAACACACCCATGGTATCTAGCGATAATGGAAACTCACACTTGCTTCCTCACGCATTGGCCGATTGATTCTGATTCTCTTAGCTAGGCACCCTAGTTTCTCTCCGCAATATGATCAAGTTTCAGTCAGCAAAAAGAATATGTTTTATTCATGTGCATGCATGCATGCTAAGTTGCTTCAGTCATGTACGACTCTTTGCAACCACATGGAATGCAGCCCACCAGGCTTCTCTGTCTACAGAATTCTCCAGGTAAAAATACTGGAGAAAGTGCCATGCCCTCCCTCCAGGGGATCTTCATGACCCAGGGATCGAACTGACGTCTCTTGCATCTCCTGCGTTGTCAGGTGGGTTCTTTACCACCAGAGTCACCTGGGAACCCATTTATTATACCAAATGAGCAATAAAAGTAGAGCAATTTTTATTTATTTCCATAATTCCTAAATGTATTATTGATGAGCATAAATTGCAGGGACACTTCAACAACATGGTGGAAAGAAAGTCCAAATAATTTCAGAATTAGACACAAAAGACACAGTGCTTCCATGTCCAAATAAGTCTCCCTCTTTCAATATTAAATCTTGTTTCAACATTTCCATAGTTACAGAAAGCTTCAGTGTTCTTGGAAAGGATTCTATGCACAGAATGTTTTAAATGTTGTTTCTTTTAAACTGGGGGTCATTTGTCTTATTCTAGCAATACACAACTCTCTTCAGTGTTTAGAACCTTGATTTATGCCTGTGCATAAATCCCCTCCCTCATTTTCCTAATAAGTAAAGCCTGCTAGGAAATAGAACACATTTTGATTAATAGTGCTTTGATAGTTATCTCTCCTTTGTATAGGAAGAAGCTTGCTAGTTGCCTCTTAGTTGCAAATCAGAAAAGGATACTTCAGACATCAGGCCTCTCTGTGGTCTCTGGACCACATTAACTGGAATTCAGTTCCAGTTAATTAGCATTTAATGAACCTCTACTCTTTTCCTGGCACTGAATCCAGTGAGGATAAAAACAGGAACAAGCATGGTACCTGACCTCAAAGGGCTTACAGCATGGTATTTCCTCAGTATCTACAGGGAATTGGCTCCAGGAGCCAGAAAAATACTAAAATTCTCAGATGCTCAAGTCTCTTATATAAAATGGCATAGTTCTTGCTTACAACTAATGCACATCTGCCATATACTTAATTTATTATTTTTTTGCTTACATTTTTTATTAGGATATAATTGCTTTACAGTGCTGTGTTCGTTTCTGCTGCATGATGAAGTCAATCAGCCATATGAATACATATATCCCCTTCCTTTCGGGTCCCCCTTCCTCCATCCCCCTCCCACCTCTCTAGGTCATCACAGAGCATTGCACTGAGCTTCCTGTGCTTTATAGCAGGTTCCCACTAGCTATGTATTTTATACATAGTAGTCCCATATATTTTAAATCATCACCCAATTACTTACAATCTTTAATCCAATGTAAATGTCATGTAAATTTGCACGTGGCAATTTCAGGTTTTGCTTTTTTGGAACTTTCTGAAATTATTTGGGATATGTTCAATCTGTAGTTGGTTGAGTCCCTAGAGAGTGAAACCTACAGATATAGAGTGCCAACTGTATAGTCAAGGAGACAGACATACAGACACATAATTGAAGCAACACATAAAGTATTGCTTCTATATCTTGTAGAGAGGACAAGGAAAGATGAGACACAGGAGAGAAAGAAATACATTCTGCTGGGAAAGAGGATGTATAAAAGGATGAACTTCCATACCTGGAAATTTGTAGATGTAAATGTTGTTTTGTTAGGGGGTGGAGGATAGATCAGTGGGAGGTCTGAAAAGGAGTACATATCTATACATATAGCTGATTCACTTCATTGTACAGAAGAAACTAGTACAACATTATAAAGCAATTATACTCCAAGAAAAAATAATAAAAAAATGTGATCATATTAAACACAACATATTCCATATAGTCAAAGCTATGGGTTTTCCAGTAGTCATGTATGGATGTGAGGGTTGGGCCATAAAGAAGACTGAGTGCCAAAGAACTGATGCTTTTGAACTGTGGTGCTGGAAAAGACTCTTAAGAGTCCCCTGGACAGCAAGGAGATCAAATCTGATGCTGGGAAAGACTGAGGGCAGGAGAAGAAAGATGGCAGGGAATGAGATGGTTGAATGGCATCACCAACTCAATGGACATGAATTTGAGCAAACTCTGGGAGATAGTGAAGGACAGAGATGCCTGGCATGCTGCAGTCCATGGGGTCACAAAGAGTCAGACAGGACTTACTAACAAGAACCTGTTGATGTCATATCTCCCCGTAAAGTCTGCTCAGGTGTTTTCCAGGAGATCCCAGGTGACATCACTTATATGCTCCTAATGTTTTTCTTTTATTAATTCTTGTCCTGCTTTCCTGTTCATGATTGCTATTAATAAACTAGTTGAAGGATGTCCTCTTTAACCACCTGGAACCTTCTGCCTCCCTCCCAACAGGCTAACCCTGATGCAACTGACATGCCCACCAGCAGTATGCCCCTTTCAGACTCCACCCAGGGGAAGACACACAATGTTCTGTGACCTTTTCCAATCTCCATATTGCAATTTCTTAGCTGCTTCTGATGCACTATTGTTTGTGCACAATTCTTCCAACATCCTGCCTGATTTTTTTCCCTTTATAGTCTATCTTCAGCCTCTCCCTCTAATGGATTCAATAGTAGACACTGGCTGTGACATGCACTCTCTAATTTCTAGACATCTGAACATCACATTTTTCCCTGTTGACTGTCCTCTGCAACCCTCCTATCCCATGATTTTGTATGACAGTAACTAGATGTTACACAGGGAATATTAGCTCACCAGTTCATGAAAAAGAGCCACTTAGACTTCATCTCTGCTCTAATTCCTAGAAGAGATGATGCCTGAATTTGAACTTACTAGACAGGAAAGGTGGAAAAGCCATTCCCAGTAGAGAGAACCACCTGGGCACAGCACAGAATGTGAGTCGGACATTTTAGTTTAGGCCAGGGAGAAGAGCAGTGTGGCTGGAGAGGGAGTAGGACCGGGTCACAGAAAGCCTTGAGTGCTCTGAATAGAGACAGTAACTTACTTGAGCTGACATTAGGGAACCACTGGCCCATTTTACCTGAAGGAAATAACATAGTCTTAACTGTGCACAATGATTACTGTGATCTACAGGGGAAAGAAATGGAGGCTAAGACTACTAGAGAGAGGGCTAGTATTGGGGAGACAACTGTGATCATTTACAATAGAAAAAATACTAAAATGTGGTATGGGCTCTAGAGCAGAAGTTAGATTCCTAAAAGGTTATAGGCAATTAGAGGACAGTCAACATTGCCAGATTTTGAGGTTGTTTAACATTGAAGGTGTCGGGTCCATTAGCCAAAACAGGAAATTGAGCTGAAAAAGCAGGTTGGAGGGTAAAACTGAGGAATAGGGAGAATAAGAAGCCCGTGCAGATATGTCAAGCTTATGAAGCTCATGCTACCTTGTAAAGGGAAAACCTGAATTTGAATATTATTCCTTGAGCTTGATCCCAGGAGGCAGTTGCATTGAAGATTTAGATCTGAATCAGCAACATGTAGATGGTGGTTTAAATAAGATCAGTAGATGAGATTGCAAAGCTATTCAAAGTGTGAGTGAGAAGAGATAAGGACCAAAGAGGAAAACTTGGGAACGAAAAGTAATTTCTTACACATATTTGCTAGACTAGTATATGATCCTAAAACTCATTTGTCCTGTGTTCTCTGTCTTGCTCATAAGATTAACTATTAGGCTTATAGACTTTCATTCTTTTGGTACATTTTAAAATTTTTGTAAATACCATTTTTTGCCTTTTTTCCCACACAGAGGCCTGGTAAGCATTGTGTTCTTACTTGTTCTGAAGATGAATGTTATGTTCAGAAATGAAGCTGAAAACACTGTCCACAAGATTGGCTTTCTGGCAAACAAGATCATGGTACCCTAGTGCCTGGTACGTTTTTGCTTTATAAAGCCAGTGCCATGGGGGTAAATTTCAGCAGGCATGGCATTGGCCCAAGTTGTTTTATTGAAGTAAGAAATGGTCCTTCCAGGGTACTTTCCTTTGATCAAGGTATAAAATGTATTGATTAATTGTGTCAATTTGCAACAATGGGTCAGGGAGTGTTTGTACCAACTTGATGTCATAGTTTACTGATGACTGAGGTTAATGATTAAAGAAGCCCTTGCCAAGATCTGCCTTGGGGTCCCTGGTTCTGAGGTTCCTGATCCAAGAGAGGAAGTATGACCTAGAGGAAGAAGCACATTTAAAACTCAAGGCAGGTTCTTCCCAGAACCTTTGCTATGGGGTAGCCTTTGATGGCAATGCATATCCTTATTTTAATGCTATTTCTAAATTATGTCATTTTCCTCCAATAAATCATATATTTATAAGCACTGTCATTTTGGGTCCTGAGAGTCTTCTAGAAAAGACTAAGTCTTCAAGAGACTTTAGAAATTGAACCCTGTCTACCATCATTAGAGCAGTGCCTCTAAGCCAAATGAATTAGGTAGTTGGATCCAAGTAAGCATAGACACTTATCAGCAACTTCGTGGTCATTTAAAAATATACAAACATTGAAAGTACAAATAAAATGTTCATTTTATTTTTCAATAACTACAATCGGTCACTAATGGGGCTGTGTTATCAGACTGGACACTGTCACTCTCATTTCCTGTTTTGTGATGATATTCACACCATATTTTCTGGTTATCACAGCAACCTCCTGAAGCCCAGTCACATAAGGATATGACATCATCTAGAGGACAGTAGCTCAATTGAATGTTGAAACTGTGAATGACTTTGAGGTAGTAGTTTGGATCATGTCCAACAAATACTGTTATTTCACTCAAACATTGAAACTATCATGTAATGTCCATGTGAATTTGCTACAGCACTCTGGGGCACTTTAGCACACATTATGGGAGCCACAATACAAAAGAATGATACTAAGTGAATCCCTTGTTCATAGACAATCTTCCTATGATAGTCAACAGTTCTAGTATGGCGGTCACAATGTGATGGGGTTGGGGTAAAAGATAGACAGTATTTATTTTTTAAGAGGTCCTCCTATTCATTTCCTAGAGAAAAAAAAAAATTAAAGGTGGCCAAAATCAGAAACTTAGATACACCTGAAAAAGAGCTTTTCTCATCGATAAGCAATCTTGACACCTAAATAAAACAATGTTATTTCCATGCACTTTCCACTCCGAAAAGCCTGTGGGTAGTCTCTCTACAATGCCTCGGTGGGATAAAGAAGCCAGATTTATCAGGAACAGGTGTTTTCAGCAGGAGCGAGGCATATTTCAACAGACCGGGGTTTCTCTTTGTGAAAATTTACCTTTGAAGATGGAGAAGGTAATTTTAGGTCTATAGATAGCTGATCTTTGAAAAATCAATAGAGAAACTTTCTGAATGAGATTCTTTATTACATATTGCATGTCTGGTTCTTGCTCTTTGCTGCTCCTAAGGACAGCTATCAACTTTTTCTATTTATTCATTCATTCACTCATTCAGTCATCAAACATTCATTGACTATCAGCTCTGCCAGGTGTACTATTCCAGACACTGTAGAGAATTAAAGAATGGAATGTTGAAATGTAATACCCACAGGAATTTAGAAATTGGGTCATCCTCTACTTTTTAAATGTTATTTTTGATTCTGCAAGCCAGAAGGCATTTAAAAGACTAGTTGTCTCCAACAGAAGCTGAGAAAAGGAATATACCAGTTCAGATGTTCTTTGTTCATTGAGGTGTTTCTGGACATAAATTCTCATTGTTTTGTTTCCAGTGCAGTCATATTTTCCTGTGGTCTTAAAAATGTATCCAAGCCATATGTTCTGAGGATATCAGAGGTGACACAGAGGAAGAAGAGAAAACACTGAACTCTGGACTTTTCCCCATTCTATGGCAACATCATATTTATCTGTTCTACATATTAGACCTAAAAGAAGTTTTCAGACAAAGGCATTCTCTTAATAAAAGAAAAAACAAGTGTAAACTATCAACCCTTTTTTCTGCTACCTTCATAAACAATTAGTCCCTAGCAGGGAAATGACAAATAAATCAAATGACTCTAGACTTCCATGGTCTTGTTCATATTTGTCAGCTGTTATGGATATACTGGGCTTCCCTGGTCATTCTGTGGTAAGGAATCCACCTGCCTGTGCAGGAGCTGTGGAAGACACAGGTTCAGTCCCAGGGTCGGAAAGATCCCTTGAGGTGGGACATGGCAACCCCTCCAGTACTCTTGCTGGGATAATACCACCTACAGAAGAGCTTGGCCGGCTACAGCCCATGGGATCGCAGAGTCAAACATGACTGAAGTGAATGGGCACCCGCATGGTTATGCTATTTATCATCTTGTATGTCCCAGCCAAAATACTTTTCTTTCTAGTTCTTTGGAGGGAATTAATGTGAGCTTATTAACTGAAGCAACAGAGGATATAGTGAGATTACTTTCATCTCACAGGAGGGCATTCAGAGGAGTCTAACAAATTAATAGAGGAAAATTTCAGTCATAGTTGTTGGAGTTGAAGACTAACCAATTGTCATTGCCTCTCTATCCCAGTTTTGAGCTCACTGAAAGAAATTAATCAGGGAGATAAAGATGAATGTATCACCTCTATCACTCTCAAAAGCCAGCTTGGAAAATATGGATTTAAGTCCGTTAACTAGGTAGACTGTGTGCTGCCGTCCATTGGGTCATAAAGAGTCAGACACAACTGAGCAGCTAAACTGAACTGAACTGAACTAGGTAAACTTGTTAATACAACCTCATCGAATGTTAATCACCCACCTCACTACAAGCACTGCTAGGAAACCACAGGCCTCACCTGAAGGTCAGTTTACTACATGGCTAAAGGCAGACCAAAGCTTAAGCTCTCAGCATACAAGCATATCCCAAATTGAAAAGAGGGAGTGTCTGTGTTTCCAGTCTTTTTTTTTGGGGGGGGGCAATAGTTTAATGTATTTCTCAGAAAAAAAAAAAATTATTTCTATTTTCTCATCTCTGACAAAGCAGTGCCTAGGAAGTCCAGCGCCACCAGGCCACCTTCATCCGGTCCCACACAGCCGACAGTGAATCCAACGTGGGCCGCACGTCCAGGATGGTGAACTGGTAGTCTTGGTTGACCTCAACCCCATCGTAGTAGTCAATGACATATCTCACTTCCGTCCCGCAAAGGTTGATCCAGTCGTGCCTGTCGAAAGGTAGCTCGTACCCCATCCAGGAGCGAATTCTTGCCTGTGGCGTATACTCTTTCGCTTTGCCTCCAAACCGGATCAGGGATGGACCACAAGGACACTCGGCAGCGTGAAGGGATTCCCATTTCAAAATCTCCTTCCAAGCTTGCTCATTATTCTGGTTGTGAATCCTAATGATATTACACATGTCTTTCTGACTAATATCTTCATCCTTCCATTTCCACCCTTTCCTTAACATCACATTCCAGACCATCTGTTCAGAAGGATAAACCCACTTTTTATCTGAATCTGCCCTCGGAATAGATGATTCCTCTCTCACAGTAGATAGTGGAAACGGCTGGTCGGGGGCTGGTGTCTGATTAGGAGGTGGCATCAGGTTAGAAGGATCCAGGTTCTCCTTATTCCCGGCCTTGGCGCCGGTGATGGGACACTGCAGGTACTCGTAAGCGCGCTCCTGGTGCGCAGGCAGAGTTCGTTTTGCTCCCGCAGGTTGAGTCCGATGGCTCAGCACTCACTGGACAGCCTTTCACTTTCCCTTCATGCATTGGGCATCCAGACGCTGGGGCTGCTGTCTGATGATCTGAAGCAGCAGGGGTAGAGGCCTGAGCTGTAGAAGCAGCAAGGGTAGATGCAGACAAGCCCATGGTGGGACTCCCGGTGTTGAATCCAAGCAGTTCTGACTCCTGCACCCGGCTGCCGGTCCCGCCTCTAACCGCCAACTTCCGGGGCCGAGTGGCAGCAAACCGCTGCCACCACCTTCCCCTCCCCTCGTTTGGTCACCGCTGTTGCCCGGGTCCTGTGTTCCCAGTCTTTAGTTACAGCGCCCAGAGGTACTGGGATGGCCAAAAAGTTTGTTCAGCTTCTCGTACCATCTTAGAGCAAGCATACTTTTTGGCCAATCCCAATATTAATCAGAAAGTGCTCCTTTTCTCCTGGATAGGGGTGAGTTAGGGAATAGGTTAAGAATCTAGGCATGTATAGGAAAAATATTTTCCTGGGGGGAACCACAGGAGTGGAAATAAACAATCCACACGGGGACTGAGGACTCGGAATGAGTACTTCTGAGTTTGTAGAGGAGAGTGTGTGTGTGTGTGGGAGGTGAGGACTGCCGTGTGAATTTACATTATCTACATCTGGATGTTCAGTTGGTCAGTGCCTGCATGCACACGCACTCACACACAGTTGCTCAGTCATATCTGACTGCGACACCATGAACTGTAGTCTGCCAGGCGCTTCTGTCCATGGAATCTTCCGGGCAAGAATACTGGAGTGGGTTAGAGAACTTCATTCTCCAAGATGGTCAGTACTATGACATTAAAACCATCTCATTGAATACCCCAGCTTGGACCCTTTAACGGCTACAGGTAACTGGATCAGTTCACCAAGTAGCATCTTCAGAAATATGACCATGAATTTATTTCACAACAAAATTCTGGATACTAGAAAGATAGAGGGGAGGCAGGTTAATACCGGGATTAATGGATTCCAGTGCTTCCCCAAAGCATCTCCAGAATGAATTGGTGTCTGAATACACTGAATGAGAAAATATCCTGGGCATATCCATTTGATTAAAATAAAAAAAAGGGTAACCAAGGCTGTGTAAAATGTTAAAGCAAACTCTAGGGGAGGCAACAGAGGAGGAGGAAAGAAGGCTAGAATAATAATAGGAAGGGCCAGAGCTTATTCTTTCCCAACAGCTTTGATAAAACTCAGGAATTTACCTCCTCATTTCTTATTTATAAAGAACTCTTTTTTGAGAAGAAAGGTTTTTGTTTTTGTTTTTTTAATCATCACTGTATCTTTCTCACTACCTTGTCCCTCAGTATAATCATTGTACTGATCCAGGTAAGCAACAATCTATAAAGAAATTCAAACCAGATTTACATTTTCTACAATTCCAGCAAGATTTGTCTTCAGTCTCTAGAATAATAGGTTTCAAATGCATATGCTATCCTCATAGAAATCCAGTCTGCTCTCCAGCTTGATTCCGAAGTCTGTCTAGGATTCTAAAGGTAGATCCAGAGGCATCCTTGCATTCTCTGGAGCCTTCTATATGGTGAAGTGTGGTGCTGGATACACCTGTATATTAGAGAATGATACAAATTCAGACTTGGCCTTTGGCCCTAATGGTTAAGTGGTCTTAAGGGAAAATATGCTTCCTGATGTTCACGGTCCTTGTGACCCAGGAGATGCTCAGCTTAAAGCATTAAATTGCCAAGAGATGTAAAACTGGCAGCCAAGGGCCTTGGAGAAAAGAACCCATATGTCAGATACTGGAAGTAGTTAAGGGTTCTCCCAAATTTCACTGAAACCATCTTTTATTTGAATTGTTACATTTTTCTTTGGGAGTAATTTCTCCGAAATCTGAATAAATGCATAGAGTCTCTACCAAGCAGTCACTTAAATGATCAAAATGTCACCTTTCTTTTTTAATATGGGAGATCTGTAAAGGGGATTCTAACACCCAAGATCCAAACTCACATAGTTTCTGTGGAAATCAACTATAATGAAATGATGTACACAAAAAAATTCTTAGTAAATAGGAAATTTTAAATTATCCTCATACCAATCATAAGAAGATGTAAGCAAATGACATAATAAGAGTCTTTAGTCTTGTCAAGGCTATGGTTTTTCCAGTAGTCAGGTATGGATGTGAGAGCTGGACTATAAAGAAAACTGAGTGCTGAAGAATTGATGCTTTTGAACTGTGGTGTTGGAGAAGACTCTCGAGAGTCCCTTGGACTGCAAGGAGATCCAACCCGACCATCCTAAAGGAGATCAGTCCTGAGTGTTCCTTGGAAGGACTGATGTTGAAGCTGAAACTCCAATACTTTGGCCACCTGATGTGAAGAACTGACTCATTGGAAAAGACCCTGATGCTGGGAAAGATTGAGGGCAGGAGGAGAAGGGGATGACAGAGGATAAGATAGTTGGATGGTATCACCAACTCAATGGAAATGAGTTTGAGTAAACTTTGGGAGTTGATGATGGATAGGGAGGGCTGGCGTGCTGTGGTCTATGGGGTCGTGAAGAGTCAGACATGATTGAGTGACTGAACTTAACTGAGTCCAAGTACCAAAATTTAGAAATAAGAAAAATAAGTGAAATGTCAACACTTATTAAATACTTCTATATTTAACACATAAGTTATGTATTTAACACAAGTTAAATACTTATGACATAATTAAAATAACTTACAAAGGCAACTTACATTTAATTATGTAAAAATAAGAAAATGATTTCTTTAGAATATATCTTTTGGTAGAAAATAAATAAATGAGGTCATGTGATCTCTACACATAGCTTTCCTTGTGAAAGAATTAGTTGGGAAAGATCTCACAATGTTACACTTTTCTCCATCATGGCTTTCAAAGTTTGCACACAGAGTTCATCACCGATAGCTTCCACTGATGATCAAGTGCCCTGCCTGAGCACCCTCACATTCATTTAGCTTTCTGCACAGTCTGGCACTTGATGACCTCATTTACTCAACAACCAAGTATTCAACCTTCTTAGATTAATTCAGTGCACAGTAGGTATTCTAGGCACCTATAGGACCTAGCAAAGAAGAAAAATGCTGTGACTTTATAGAGTCCATATTGTCCATTTTAGATCTATACAGAAAGAGCTCATCAACAAGTCAGTGACGTTATCTTACTTCAAATTTTTCACCTCTCCACTGCTTAAAGAACAAATACTTTGACATACAAGCTTCTCCTTATACATTTGCAGCTTCATTCTTCATTATTCCTCTACAGACATCCCTTACTATCAGCCCCATTTAATTACTAGCTCTTCCTCAAACTCATCATGTAATGTCATTGCTTTAATTTCTTTGCATGGGGTGTTTCCTCTACCTGGAATACCAGTCGTTTCATTCTCTTTCAGAAAATGCTGATTCATTATTCAAAATTTCTGAGTGAAAGGAAAAAAGAGAAAGAGTTGGAAGAGAGCAGGGGAAAGAGGAAGGAAAGGAAATGCCGATGTTCTCTTTGCAGTATTTGATTCTCCTCAGGTCTGGTTGTATCTGGACTGGATTTTCCCTCATTATTCAACAAATATTTACAAAAAACTAACCAAGTAACTGAGTTTGCTATTTCATTTTCACTTGAATCAGGGTTAGCTTTGTGACTTTCTTTGATGAATAGAATATAGCAGATGTAGCACTATGCCAGTCCAGGGTCCAACGTTTATGGCCTTGGCAGCTTGAGCTTCCTTCTCTTGGAACCCAATTACCATACATGAGGGGAGCTGGTCTAGACTAATAGAAGAAGAGACACCATGTGGAGGGGAACTCAGCTGCTTAGCCAACAACCAGCTTGCCTGAAAAACATGTGAATGAGGCCACCTTGGATTTTTCAGCCACAGCTCAGCTGCCAACTGAATGCAGAGGACTGGCCATAAACTCACAGAATTGGAAGAAGGAAAAAAAAAAGAAGTTTCTGTTATATTAAGTCACTAAGTTTGGGGGTATTTTGTTATCCAGTCATAGATAAATGAAATATTATGCAACTGATGCTATGCCAGTCACTAAGGGCAAAAGGTAAAAGTATACATTCCAGAAGAACTCAGTTATGGGTAGAAGAGATGGCTATATAAATATTTAATGACATATTACAAAACCATGTATAAATAAGTATGATGAAATCTGTCTTATCACTAACCTATTTTTTTGGTGCAGAATATGGAGATACATCTTCCTTTACAGTGGTAATAAATTAAAACAAAACAAATAAGCAGTGAGATGGTCCACAGACCAGCAGAGAGGTTTCTTGGCAGAATCCCATAGATTTTCAGATCTGTCCTTTCCTTAGTCATTAAATAATCATGAAGCATGAGTCTGAAAATTCCTTGCTAATTTCCACTTGGCAACATGAGAAGGCAAAAGGAATTGTGAGAGAAGTTCTAATTTTTGTCTCTCCAGTTTCTTCCAGAGTCCTCCAAATTAGTTTTTCATGAAAGGAGTATTAATAATTTCCAATCAAGTTTTCTAGTGCCAGAAGGAAGCTTTGTTTTTGATTCAGTACATGTATGAAAATTGAAAATGTACAGAACAAAAAAACATTCTTTCTTAGCTGGCATTATCATCCTCAAAGAATGCGTTGGCCTCAAAGCTAGTCCATTATATTAAGCACCTTCTTTGTGTTCAGCTCTCCGCTGGTCACGATGATAGAAAAGAGGCAAGATACATATGCTAGAGAAAACATATGCAAACATATTAGCAAACTTGTTTGCCAGAAAGTGCTTTATTCTGCTCCTGTGAAAGGCCTAGGACTATGCTAAAAGACCCTGAGGATAGGGGAAGTGGATTCAAAGTATATTAGGCACAGCTTGGACCCTCTAGAGAGGTGAAGAAAACATGTCTGAATAAACACTAGTTCCATAGGCTGCTGATACTATTAATAGTACTATTATCACTATTAATAATTTGATGACAGTTCTACAATAATGGCTTCCCCCATGGCTCAGTGGGTAAAAAATCCACCTGCAATGAAGGAGACTCAGGAGACACGTGTTTGATCCCTGGGTTGGAAATATCCCCTGGAGAAGGAAATGGCAACTCACTCCAGTATTCTTGCATGGAAAACCCCATGGACAGAGGAGCCTCGTGGTCTACAGACCATGAGGTCACAAAGAGTCGGACACGACTGACTGACTGAGAACTACAGTAGTGGGAATAATTCCATATAAATGTGCTTCCCATTTCAAAATGAAATTAACATTGCAGTAAATTCTGTAGGAAATAAAATTTACACCAAGGCAGACACATTTTAAGCTGTCTCTAATTTCAGGAAATAGGTTTCTACATTAATGAAATGCTACAAACGCTCACATATATTTTCTAAAACAAATCTCATGGGAGTTTTTGTTTCAATGCAAACACACAGCAAATAAGATACTAAGGCTGCATCTGTTCTTGTTTAGTCTTGACCAACCTAGATAGCATATTCAAAAAAAGAGACATTACTTAGTCAACAAAGGTCCGTCTAGTCAAGGCTATGGTTTTTCCAGTGGTCATGTATGGATGTGAGAGTTGGACTGTGAAGAAAGCTGAGCACCGAAGAATTGATGATTTTGAACTGTGGTGCTGGAGAAGACTCTTGAGAGTCCCTTGGACTGCAAGGAGATCCAACCAGTCCATCCTAAAGGAGGTTAGTCCTGGGTGTTCTTTGGAAGGAATGATGCTAAAGCTGAAACTCCAATACTTTGGCCACCTCATGTGAAGAGTTGACTCATTGGAAAAGACTCTGATGCTGGGAGGGATTGGGGGCAGGAGGAGAAGGGGACCACAGAGGATGAGATGGCTAGATGGCACCACCGACTCGATGGACAAGAGTTTGAGTGAACTACAGGAGTTGGTCATGGACAAGGAGGCCTAGCGTGCTGCAATTCATGGGGTTGCAAAGAATTGGACACGACTGAGCGACTGAACTGAACTGAATGGATTTTAAAATATTGTTATTAGTGAGCATCATCTTGCAACCTCAGAGAGACCGGCCTGCCTAAAAGTTGAGCATACAGTTCTCCAGCCCTCCATGGACTTCTAAGACGTTCAGGAAAAGACTGATTTGATTTCTCAAGGGTAATGAAGGATTGAGCTGTTTAAGTTGGTGCCCCAAGGGCAGTATCTTCTGAGAACACACTGTTAGCATTTTAAACACACACTGAGGGTCTCTGTTAACAGCGTGTTCATTCTGCAGCTTTATTGACACTTGTGGACTTTGCATTGTTTCTGCATGTCAAGATTCTCCTGTGGATTCATTTTTACTTGTGGCCAGGCTTTAAAAGCCTGACATTAGTTTAAAGAAAATCCAATCAAACAGGTTCTCGAAGACCTATTTAAGTTGTGAGGTGTCAACATGATACTTTCCTGCGTGCCCCATGATTTTATTTTTGCAATACTCCAAAACATAGATAAAGAGAAATCACTGTATACCTCTATTTGAAATGTCTCTTTATTATTTTAAATACATCAAAATTTAAAATTAAAACTCAGAAGGAATTAAAATTTGTTTCTATCACAAAAATATAGGTGTGGCTTCTCTGTGGCTCAGAGATTAAAGCATCTGCTTCCAATGCAGGAGACCCAGGTTCGATCCCTGGGTCAGGAAGGCCCCCTGGAGAAGGAAATGGTAGGCTACAGTCCACGAGGTCACAAAGAGTTGGACACAACTGACCAAGCTTGAAAGGTTCTCAAATCTTGCTGAAGTGTTTAACAGACTTAATTAAAGCAGGATTTTACACATGTTAGAAAAGAAAGAAAGAAAGTGAAGTCACTCAGTTGTGTCCAACTCTTTGTGACCCCATGGACTGTAGTCTACCAGGCTCGTCCATCCATGGGATTTTCCAGGCAAGAATACTGGAGTGGATTGCCATTTCCTTCTCCAGAAGATCTTCCCGACCTAGGGATTGAACCCACGTCTTCCACACTGTAGGCAGACACTTTACTGTCTGAGGCACCAGGGAAGTCCAAGTTTACACATGTTGAACTTCATTTAAAAATAAAAGTAAGACCAGTAAAGACACATAAAAAGAAACAGTAAAAAATAGGTACAGGAAAATGTTGTATCTTCATGGTTACATCAGTTAGATTTGTTGCATAACAATCCAACCTACTACTTGTGTGTGTGTGTGTGTGTGTGTGTGTGTGTCTGCATGCATGCACACTCACTTAGTTGTGTTCAGCTCTTTGTGATTCCATGGACTGTAGCCCACCAGGCTCTTCTGTCCATGGGATTTTCCAGGCAAGAATACTGGAGTGGGTTGCCACTTCCCTCTCCAGCAGATCTTCCCAACCTAGGGATTGAACCCACCTCTGTTGTGTCTCCCGCATTGACAGGTAGGTTCTTTACCACTGTGCTACGTGATAAGAATAATACCTACTCATAGAACTGTTATCATGATAAAATAAGCTGTTGAGGGCAAAGCACTCATCCCAGTGCCTGGCACATAGTATGTGCTCAATAAATATTTGCCAGTATTGTTTCTATTAGCCTAAATAACCCAGCCAGAGGCAGAATGTAGCGGCTTAAAACAACAATTTTTTAATAGCTGACAATTATGTGAATCAGCATCTTGGGCTGGGCTCAGCTGGACCAATCCCCCTCTTTACTTTCCTGAGCGCACTTACACAGTTGCAGTCAGATGGTGGATCCGCTGAAGGCTAGTCATCTTGGATGGCCTCACACTCATTCCAGGCATTTGGCAAGCTGTTAATACGGGGGTAGTGTTGCTCTCGCATGTCTAATGATTGGCTTGATGTCAGCTGGGGTGATGCCTACCTGCCTTTCATCATCTAGTAGTTCATTCACATGATGGTGGAAAAGAAAACTTTTCAAGCTTCTGCTCACATTATGTTTGCTAGTTTCACACTGACCCAGGAAAACTAAGCTCTTGTCAAGAGGTGGAGAAATAAAGAATTCCTTTTGATGGGAGGAACTTCAAAGAATCTGTGGCCATTTTCTACATTTGAACAAAATACTCATAACCTTTTTAAATAATTTCCATGTCTGATTATAAAATATAAATATCTAAATCTGTTTTGCACCATGCAACCTTATTATGCACTAAGCAATTTCATGTGAATTATCTTTTGTCATTTTCACAATGCCATGTGCTAGATAATGTTATTCATTGCTATTTATAAATGATGAAATAACACAAAGTAAGCTGTCTAATATAATACAGCTTTTGTGACATGAAGTCAGGATTCTAACCTATTAAGTTCAAAACTAGAGTTGATTTTCTTATCCAGGACTGTACATACAGAGGTTGAATTATTTCTCCTTTTAGTGAGATAAAAGTTTAAGACTAGGACTGATAATTTAGCAGATGAATTGAAGATAATTATATTTAATTAAGGTTCAGATGTGTATTTTTCACATTTTAACATGTCTGAAATAAAATTTATCTTGCATTTGCTGCATATCATCATGTAGTTAGCTGTACTATTTTTTTTTCTGTCAGTGCTACAAAAAATAATGGTGTATGTACTATCTACAGTAACTTATATTCAATAAACATGATAGTATTATCACAGGTTACTTGGTTAACTTAGAGCATCAATATATTCAGCAACAAAGAAGGTTAAGCAAAAGGATCTCAATTCAAGCCTAGTGGCTTAGATATTGCTTAATTTACATGAAATGATGAACAAAACTTACTATATGCCCAAGTGTTGGCATTTCTTTGCCAACATCTATGCATACATGCTAAGTCGCTTCAGTTGTATTCAACTCTTTGCAATCCCATGGGGCTGTAGCCTGTAAGGCTCCTCTGTCCATGGGATTCTCTAGGCAAGAATACTGGAGTGGGTTGTCATACCCTTCTCCAGGGAATCTTTCTGACTCAGGAATTGAACCCCTGTCTCTTACATCTCCCATATTGGCAGGCGAGTTCTTTATACCTAGCGCCATCTGGGAAGCCTGCCAACATCTGTATCTATATATAAGTGATATCATCTGTGTCTAAATGATATCGTTTTGAATTAAAATGTTAGTTTTGATGATGTGTTGTTACATGAAGCCAAGAGAGGCTCTTGAAAAGACAGTTTCTGAACACATTATAGGTTATTTGTCTCTGTTATGTACACATCACTGGTTTATCCACTAAGCATTTTGTTCATTTGAACTATTCTGCAGAAACTCAATATATAAAACTAATGAACTGAGAACTGTACTATTTAATTAGGTCTTGAGGAGTATTCTGAAAGAGATGTAAATACCAGACCACCTGACCTGCCTCTTGAGAAACCTACAGGCAGGTCAGGAAGCAACAGTTAGAATTGGACATGGAATGACAGACTGGTTCCAAATAGGAAAAGGACTACGTCAAGACTGTATTTTGTCACCCCGCTTATTTAACTTCTATGCAGAGTACATCATGAGAAACTCTAGGCTGGAAGAAGTACAAGCTGGAATCAAGATTGCCAGGAAAAAAAATATCAATAATCTCAGATATGCAGATGGCACCACGCTTATGGCAGAAAGTGGAGAGGAACTAAATGGCCTCTTGATGAAAGTGAAAGAGGAGAGTGAAAAAGTTGGCTTAAAACTCAACATTCAGAAAACGAAGATCATGGCATCTGGTCCCATCACTTCATGGGAAATAGATGGGGAAACAGTAGAAACAATGTCAGACTTTATCTTTTTGGGCTCCAAAATCACTGCAGATGGTGATTGCAGCCATGAATTTAAAAGACAATTACTCCTTAGAAGGAAAGTTATGACCAACCTAGATAGCATATTGAAAAGCAGAGATATTACTTTGCCAACAAAAGTCCATCTAGTCAAGGCTATGGTTTTTCCAGTGGTCGTGTGTGGATGTGAAAGTTGGACTGTGAAGAAAGCTGAGCACTGAAGAATTGATGCTTTTGAACTGTGGTGTTGGAGAAGACTCTTGAGTCTCTTGGACTGCAAGGAGATCCAACCAGTCCATTCTAAAAGAGATCATTCCTGGGTGTTCTTTGGAAGGAATGATGCTAAAGCTGAAACTCCAATACTTTGGCCACCTCATGCGAAGAGTTGACTCATTGGAAAAGACTCTGATGCTGGGAGGGATTGGGGGCAGGAGGAGAAGGGGATGACAGAGGATGAGATGGCTGGATGGCATCACTGACTCGATGGACGTGAGTTTGGGTGAACTCCGGGAGTTGGTGATGGACAAGGAGGCCTGGTGTGCTGCAGTTCATGGTGTTGCAAAGAGCTGGACACAACTGAGCGACTAAACTGAACTGAGGAGTATTAGAGTCAAGCAGGCATTTAGAGAAAGACAGTAGTGACTGGGAGCAGGGGCTCTGGAATTTGATTTCCTGAGTTTGTATCTAACTGTGGTTGAGTCGCTGTTATTATTATGGTGAAATCACTTCACATATATGTAAGACTGGAGGCTATTAGTATCTGCCCCTTGGGTATAAGAGCTGCTAAATAGTCATTGTTATTATTGGCACATCTCCTCCCATAGGAGAGCTCTTGGGGTGGTGGGGTGCTGTATAAGGGTAGAGTTTATAAACTATGGAGTGGCACCTTTACAGGGCAGAAATAGAGATGCAGATGTAGAGAAATGACTTGCGGACACAGGAAGGGAAGGAGAGGCTGGGACATTATGGGACAGTGGCGTTGACACTTACACTACTGTGTGTAAAATAGATAGCTAGTGGAAAGCCGCCATATAGCACAGGGAACTCAGCTCAGTGCTCTGTGATGACCCAGGTGAGTGGGATGGGAGATGAGTGGGAGAGAAGCTCAAGAGGGAAGGGCTATATGTATACATATAGCTGCCTCACACTTTTTTATAGTAGAAATGAGCAACATTGTAAAGCAATTATATTCCAACTTAAAAAAAATCGTAAAAAATAAAGTTAAAGTCTCTGAATCAAAAAACCATAACCAAGCAAACAACAGCAGCAATATTTATTAAGTGAATGTTACATACTTACTAAACAGATAATGGCCCTGTACTATGCCGGGGAAAAACAAAAAGTAGGACATCAAATTTTCCCCTTCAAAAGACTTATAGTAACGAAAGAAACAGAGGGGAAAAAACAGAATGGGAAAGACTAGAGATCTTTTCAAGAAAATTAGAGATACCAAGGGAACATTTCATGCAGAGATGGGCTCAATAAAGGACAGAAATAGTATGGACCTAACAGAAGCAGAAGACATTAAGAAGAGGTGGCAAGAATACACAGAAGAACTGTACAAAAAAGAGCTTCATGACCCAGATAATCATGATGAGGTGATCACTCACCTAGAGCCAGACATCCTAGAATGTGAAATCAAGCGGGCCTTAGGAAGCATCACTACAAACAGAGCTAGTGGAGGTGACGGAATTCCAGTTGAGCTATTTCAAATCCTGAAAGATGATGCTGTGAAAGTGCTGCACTCAATATGCCAGCAAATTTGGAAAACTCAGCAGTGGCCATAGGATGGGAAAAAGTCAATTTTCATTCCAATCCCAAAGAAAGGCAATGCCAAAGAATGCTCAAACTACTGCACAATTGCACTCATCTCACATGCTAGTAAAGTAATGCTGAAAATTCTCCAAGCCAGGCTTCAGCAGTACGTGAACCATGAACTTCCAGATGTTCAAGCTGGTTTTCGAAAAGGCAGAGGAACCAGAGATCAAATTGCCAACATCCACTGGATCATGGAAAAAGCAAGAGAGTTCCAGAAAAACATCTATTTCTGCTTTATTGACTATGACAAAGCCTTAGACTGTGTGGATCACAATAAACTGTGGAAAATTCTGAAAGAGATGGGAATGCCAGACCACCTGACCTGCTTCTTGAGAAACCTATATGCAGGTCAGGAAGCAATAGTTAGAACTGGACATGGAACAACAGACTGGTTCCAAATAGGAAAAGGAGTACATCAAGGCTGTATATTGTTACCCTGCTTATTTAACTTCTATGCAGAGTACATCATGAGAAACTCTGGGCTGGAAGAAGCACAAGCTGGAAACAAGATTGCTGGGAGAAATATCAAGGACCTCAGATATGCAGATGACACCACCCTTATGGCAGAAAGTGAAGAGGAACTAAATGGCCTCTTGATGAAAGTGAAAGTGGAGAGTGAAAAAGTTGGCTTAAAGCTCAACATTCAGAAAACAAAGATCATGGCATCTGGTCCCATCACTTCATGGAAAATAAGATGGGGAAACAGTGGAAACAGTGTCAGACTTTATTTTTGGGGGGCTTCAAAATCACTGCAGATGGTGATTGCAGCCATGAACTTAAAAGATGCTTACTCCTTGAAGGAAAGTTATGACCAACCTAGATAGCATGTTGAAAAGCAGAGATATTACTTTGCCAACAAAGGTCTGTCTAGTCAAGGCTATAGTTTTTCCAGTGGTCATATATGGATGTGAAAGTTGGAATGTGAAGAAAGCTGAGCACCGAAGAATTGATGCTTTTGAACTGTGGTGCTGGAGAAGACTCTTGAGAGTCCCTTGGACTGCAAGGAGATCCAACCAGTCCAACCTAAAGGAGATCAGTCCTAGGTGTTCATTGGAAGGACTGATGCTGAAGCTGAAACTCCAATACTTTGGCCACCTCATGAGAAGAGTTGACTCATTGGAAAAGACTCTGATGCTGGGAGGGATTAGGGCAGGAGGAGAAGGGGACAACAGAGGATGAGATGGCTGGATGGCATCATGGACTCGATGGACATGAGTCAGTGAGCTCTGGGATTTGGTGATGGACAGGGAGGCCTGGCGTGCTGTGATTCATTGGGTCGCAAAGAGTTGGACACAACTGAGCAACTGAACTGAACTTGAATTTTAGGCACAGTGTCCTAGAAGAAATGGATTTATGCTCATATAGTCAGACTTACATGTCCTAAACTATTCGTTTAGGGCAAATTATAGTGGTGATGATGGTATAAGGGTGTTGGAATCAACAGATTGATATCATTTTTCCCTTTCCTATGAATTCTCTCAAGATTTCTTTGAAATAAATGAATGCAGCTCTGCCTATTTTACAGATGGAAAAAATAGGGCTCCATGTACATCATGGATTGTCTCCACATGAAGAACAAAGAAATGAGAACCAAGTATTCAGACTTCTAAATCTCTGTCTTAGAAGATATAGGATGCTTCTTGGTAGGAAAAAAAAAATGCAACACCATCAATTTCTTTTTGCTGAAACTTTCAATTTGAGAGTCAAACAGGACTTCACAAGGAAAAATCCTTGTCTGTTTTACACAATATATTCATTACAAAGGTCATGGTAGAGTCAGTCAGCAGGGGATGAGATTAAGACTTAGGGGTTAATCCCAGGGAATGGTCTCTCCTAAAATGTTATTTTGTTCTTAGTGACAATTAACTTTGCAGAGCACTTGAATCAAAGAGCAAGCAAGGTCAGCTTGCAGTTGGTGCTTTCTCCTCCATTAAATGACACACGTGCCTTTATTTTTAAATTATGCATAGGAGGTAGCAGGCTCCTGAATGCATTCCAAAATACATCACAGACCAGGTGTTAAAGCACATTGCTATTAAGCTCAAAATAAGCTGAAATCCATAGTAATAAAGTTGGAGACTTTTCTACAGATGTGTAATACACAGTGTCATTTTTTATTTTCTAATATTACACAGACAAAAGGAACCACCCTCTTGTGAGTGACAGCTGGTGGGAATAACAAATAAGAGTAAATGTTTAAAAAGTAAATATAACAACTTCCATAAGCATAGGGGGTGTGGAAAGGTGTTGAAGGTGGACCTTTGAGGAAGCAGAAAGCTGAGAAAACATCTCTTCTTGGTATAAATACTGTCTATCATGTATACCTCTGCTGTAGTCATATTTCTAGAAGAAACTCTTTCAAGTTGGACTAGGTCATCTCACCTGCAAAGTTTTGCTTTTAGTACAAGGGGGCAAGAGTGGATGAGATGGTTGGATGGTATCACTGACTCAATGGACGTGAGTGTGAGCAAACTCGGGGAGGTAGTGAAGGACAGGGAAGCCTGGCATGCTGCAGTTCATGGGGTCACAGAGTTGGATAGGACTTAGCAACTGAACAACAACAGAATTTTGGGCCCCACCTTGGAAGGTTCTATTTCAGTAGACCTGGAATTGGGGCAAGAAATCTTGGTTTATATCAAATATCTAGTAAAGTGTAGTCATTTGTCTTTTCTCATATGCTCTCCAAAGGATTCTTTTCTCCATCCCCCTAATGTTCTGAATCAGGAATTAAATATTGGGAAGAAGACTGAGGGAGTCAGAGAGCATGGAAGATCAAGTATAGCAAGGAGGTAAGCATCAGCTAGAACACAGGGAAAACCTGGCTGAGAATCAGCTTTTACCATTGCCTATCAGTCTCCATTCCTTAAGATGGAGTCTCCCTGGTCCCTCATGTACAGACACAGTAGCTCAAATCTGGGTACCATTTCCCGTCTTGGCAGCTATGAGAGAGACTCTCTGAGTGGCATCATTTCTCTGCTTCTGCATATGTCTCTCCTGGTCCTGATCTCACCATGGTTGTATATGGTGACATACTTGTCTTTAGGGAAATAAGAAGGAAAGAAAGATGTTGAGAAACAAAGACATAAAATCAGTTGGCATTAAAGTTTCCTTGCCAAGTTGCCTGACTTCTATTTGGCTCTGGTCTCAGAACTCCATAAAAGTTGTCAATAATTCTGGCCACATTGTCTTAAAAAGAGTTTTCCTTTTTTTTTTTTTTAGATGCAAATATGATTTATTTAGAGCTTCTAATTTCCATCGGGACAGACTATTTTTTCATCAGTATCTCAATCACTGGAAAAAAACAAAAACAAAACATTTTACACCAAGGACGTGAAAAGGGGAAGTGAAACTGCACAATACCACTCAATACATGTGCTACTATGCACATGGGCCAACAGAAACAACAACCCCAAAAGTGCACTGGTCCTGCTGGTGAGTGGTATTGTAAAAAGAGTTTCTTTAAGGCATGGTAGATTTTTCGTTAAAAAATTGTAAAGTATGTGTGTGCAATTACAAATATATGGAAAAATAAAATGAAACTGTTAAAATGTAGGTCCTAAATTTTGTATGTAATTCATGATTCTTGTCACTGATGGAGTCTGCCACAGTGGGAGTCTCAGATTCACTGCTGATGGAAATAACAAATAAAAGTAATCGGATAGTGTCCCATTGTCAGCCCTCTGCCTTCCATCCACCTTTCAGGTGTTTTAGTAGCTTCTGACAATGGAATGCTACCCATATTCAAGTGCATTCATTTTGATTCTTATATTCTTCCTTCTATTTATGGCTTCCTGACTTAAGATTCCATTCCAGGATAGAATACTGTCTTACTCAAGCTACTGACTTCAAAATATCCTTCATATATTTCTCAAACTCCAGAAGGGAAAGAGTCTTTTTAGAGAGTATATATGAGAATTATAATTAATGACTGAGTTCTCATTTTGTCCATGACGACATACTGGATTTATGTAATTTAAAAGATATAAAAAAAAAAAGGTCGGTTGTACTAGATGACTTTTAGTTCCTCATTACCCAATAATCCCAGACCTGTAGGTTTAAGGAAGATAGAAATCCATAGCCCAAAATTCTGATCTTCCCACAAGCTCAACTTCAGTTCAGGTTAAATATGTGTCCAGGGATTAGGGAATAGCCTGAGAAAATGGGAATAATGGGATTTCACAGGCAGTCTCTAATCTGTAAGCCAAGGACTATGTTGGGTAGAAATGTCTGCACATAGTCAGCTTAGCCCTTATCTTCTTATAACTCCATCTCTAGGAAAATAGGGACTTCTAATAAGTATATACTTCTGATATATGACTCTAGGCTACTATCCTACCTTACAATCTCAGACACAGTTTTTCAAATATGACCCTTCCCCACTTGTAACTCCTCCAAGTTAATTTCTCTCAAATGAACCACATATTCCCCTCACTACTGTATCAGTGCCTGGCACACAGTCAATGCTTAATAATTATTAAGTTGCTGTTCAAAAGAAGAGAAATGTTGCAGTGTGAGAAATGAATCATTCAGTCCTCAAATGCTTCTTAACTGCTTATTATGTCCCCAAAGATCTCTGCTTTCATGGCATCTAGGCTTTGGATAAGGGAGTTAGAGTGGAGGGAAAAGACCTAGGTAACAAAACAAATAAGCAAACTAGACAAGTTTACAAAGTTCTAAAGGATGGAAAGAAAGTGAATTTTGATGCTGTGATAGTGAGTAGGCAAATGCAGAGTGGTCAAAGACATCCTCTCAACTCTGAGATGATTTGAGAAAGACGAGTTCAAGCCAAGGGGCATAAATTTATGAAGATTTCCAAGGATAAATGGATGATATTGGGTCCAAACAAGGAAAGACATAGTCTGTAGCCTCTTAGAGCCTGGGGCTTACTCTGAGCTTCCCTGTATAAGAACTGTCTGGATCCCCTTTTGCACATGGCTGTATCAAACAGGTCTTTCCTTGTTGATTTACTTCCTCAATTTCTGCTCTATTCTTTTTTTTTTTTTTTTTTTTTACTGTGAGAAGAATTTATTACTTTTTAAATTCAGTTTTTTTTTATTTTTTTTTTCTGAAACCTATATAATTTTATTTTTTTTAATTTATTTATTTATTTTTAATTTTTGCTCTATTCTTATAAAACATTTTTTTTAAAATAGCTTCAGATGAAGATCAATCTGATTTTTTCTGTGTCTGGCAGTGGGAAGAGGGCATTTCTTACAAGTCAAGGTAGATTGCCATCATGCAGGACATTTTTATAGAGCTTGTTCTTTCTCTGCTCCTATGAATAAGTCTGAAAATCATCATTCTAGACTTGATAGTAGCCAAAGTTGAATGCAAATGATGTTTTTTCATGACTGTATTCATTCACTCACTCACTCGTTCATTCACACATATCTTTACTAGGCATTCGTTCAGTGTCTCAAACTCAATTCTGGGCACTGGGAATACAGAGAATACTTCCCTTTCAGAGGTGCACACACAAGTCTAGGGATACACGGATAAGTCCAAACACAGTAATGTGACGTGTGCTCTGACAGATTTGTAGGGGTTGCTGCAGAAACACAGAAGCATAAGTGCTGAATTCAGTGTGGGAGGTTATGGCAGGTTCCCAAAGGAGGTGATGCTTTCAGTTCAGTTCAGTCGCTCAGTCGTGTCCAACTCTTTGCAACCCCATGAATCGCAGCACGCCAGGCTTCCCTGTCCATCACCAACTCCCGGAGTTCACTCAGACTCGCGTCCATTGAGTCAGTGATGCCATCCAGCCATCTAATCCTCTGTCATCCCCTTCTCCTCCTGCCTCCAATCCCTCCCAACATCAGAGTCTTTTCAATGAGTCAACTCTTCGCATGAGGTGGCCAAAGTACTGGAGTTTCAGCTTCAGCATTATTCCCTCCAAAGAAATCCCAGGGTTGATCTCCTTCAGAATGGACTGGTTGGATCTCCTTGCAGTCCAAGGGACTCTCAAGAGTCTTCTCCAACACCACAGTTCAAAAGCATCAATTCTTCAGCACTGAGCTTTCTTCACAGTCCAACTCTCACATCCTGCTTTACCTGACTCTCAAAGGCTGAATAGAAGTATGTTAGGTGGGGGGCAAAGATGTGGGAGAGGACGGATGTTCTCTAGTAAGAGGGTGTTGTTTAGATATGCAGGTGTGACATGCATAGTGTGTTCAGGGAACCAGAAGCCTGTCAAGAAGCAGTAAGAAAATGGGGAGGGAGGGACAGATTAGGAGTTTGGGATTAGCAGATGAAACTATTATATATAGAATGGATAAACAATAAGACCCTACTGTATTGCACAGGGGAGTATATTCAATATTCTCTAATGAGCTATAATGAAAAATAATATGAAAAAGGAAATATGAAAAAATTTCAAATTGTGGTGCTGGGGAAGACTCTTGAGAGTCCCTTGGACAGCAAGGAGATCAAACCAGTCAATCCTAAAGGAAATCAACACTGAATATTCATTAGAAGGGCTGATACAGAAGCTGAATTCCAATACTTTGGCCACCTGATGCAATGAGCCAACTCATTGGAAAAGACCCTGATCCTGGGAAAGACTGAGTATATGAGAAGGGGTCAATAGAGAACAAGATGATTGGATGGCATCATTGACTCCATGGACATGAGTTTGAGTAAACTCCAGGAGATAGTGAAGGACAGGGAAGGCTGGCATGCTGCAGTCCATGGGGTCACAGAGGGTCAGACACAACTAAGCAACTGAACAACAACATATATAACTGAATCACTTTGCTGGACAGCAGGAATTAACATAATATTGTAAATCAACTATACTTCAACAATTTTTTTTCAATTTTTTGAAAAAAGAAAATGAATTAGGAGGGGGATGATTTGATAAAGATGATGTCAAGCCAAGGGGCAGAAATTTAGGAAGATTTCCAAGGATAAATGGGTGATATTGTGTCCAAACATGGAAAGACATAGTCCATACACTCTTAGAACCTGGGGCTTACTCTGAGCTTCCCCACAGAACTATCTGGATTCCCTTTTGCATGTGGCTGTATCAAATAGGTCACCTCAAATGGTACTTTTCTGCAGTCATCAATTTTTCACCCCTTTGTTCTAATAGTTTATTTATTAATTTTTTAAAGACAGTCATTTCACTAGTGCTTCTGCCTTGTCTGGTTGTGACAACTGTCTCTTTCCCCTGGGGTACTCGCCAGAAGCCTTAGCTCTTGTTTGCTGTCCCAGGAGACAGAGGTGCCTCCAGTGTACCAGGGAAAACAGAGGCGCTAAACAACCATCACCTTATGCTCTTGACTGTGCAAAGTGGTTAACATTCTTAGAATAGAGATGAGGGAGGGTTGGGCCACCTTGCTTAAGGTCACACCACTAGGAAATGGCATGGTTATCATTCAACTCCAAACCTGGTGCTTGCCCTATTACACTGGAGCAGAGCTGGTTGCAATTCAGGCTGGCAGTCCACTGAGCCTGTGGTTTTGGCTGGTGTGAAGACGTTGAAGGAAGGTTTGTATTAAGATGCTCTGTGATTTTGGCACAAGAGCTGTGGAAGCATATGGGCCCCTGGAGAGGTTAGCAATATGAGCAAGAAATAGCAGGATGAGATTCAACTGGAAAAATGCTAACGAATACATCTGGAGACAAACAAGCGGAAACACACACGGTTAATGGGAAGCAGAGCAGCAGGGACCACAAGGGCTTGGAGAAAGTGGACACTTCATCATAAAGACATTGCCAAGAGGAGATAGGAGCAGACATGCAGGAATCACTTGGGCTGTGAACAAAAAAGACTTAATCTAACCTAGGTAAAAGAGAAAAAAAAAAAAAAAAAAGCCCTTTGCCTGTCTGATGTTTTGGATCTGCAATGCCATTTTCACTTTGGGTCTCTGTATTTTTTTTGGGGGGGGTTCTGTATTTTAAACAGAGCTCTACTAATGCTGGGGATTTCAGAGAGAGAGAATCACACATATAATTTAATACCAGAAGGGATGAACTCAAGAGGAACAAATAAACAAGAAAATAAGATCTTGCATCTCTACAATTCTGAAAAAAAAGTGACTGTAAGAATAGCTAAAATTAGAATGTGCAAGTATGAAGGTTAACATGGCTCTTATCAGTACAACTTTGGGCCTTGCATATCCTCCATTATTTGATCTTCTGCAAAAGATAACTGGGGAACTGTCTCCTACAATGTGGGTACTCCATGCTTGAAGTCTGGCATTGACCCTATGGAAGCTGATTTCACACCAGACTCATTAGAGGGCAGGCTCTCAGGACCTCAGAAGGCAGCCTGTTGCCTTTCCGATCATCTCTTAAACATATTTAATGATTACTCACAAATGATGTCCATGGATGCAGCTTTGTCTCTAGATGTGATTCAATAGACCTTGGTTCCTAAGCTACACCCATGTGGCAGGGAATGACACCACTTCCCAGATTTTACTCTGTTTTTTCTCCTTCTGTCAAAGAACACTGGGTAGATTGGAAATGACCTCAGTGTGCTGTCTCAGTAATTCCTCAACCAAATGTTGCTTTTCAATAACCATCCATCTTAGAAACTGTCTTTCCCATTATCTTTATCCTAACTGCTTGAAACAGATGGCACTTTATACCTTAAATTCATGTCCAAGTCATTTCAATCACTACTGCCCTGTGATTTGGGACTCTAGTCCTGAGAGGGGAAAAAGGAAAGCAAGCACATTCACATTATAAAGTGTGAAAAAAAATACCTTTAATTTTGTAGGGGAACAGAAGGTACCAGTGATTTTTGTATGTCATGTTATGGGCCTCTGAGAAATAAAGGGTCATGTTCTTGGTGAATATTCCCCATATAAACCCTATGTTGTCAATTCAGTCTTGTCTGACTCTTTGTGACCCTATAGACTGTAGCCCATCAGCGTTCTCTGTCCATGGGATTCTCCAGGCAAGAATATTGGAATGGGTTGCCATTTCCTCCTCCAGGGGATCTTCCTGACCCAGGGATCAAACCATCTCTTATGTCTCCTGCATTGGCAGGAGGGTTCTTTACCACTAGCACCACTACTCTATGAGTGAAGTGAAGTGAAGTGAGGTTGTTCAGTCGTGTCCGACTCTTTGCAACCCCATGGACTGTAGACCACCAGGATCCTCAGTCCATGGGATTTTCCAGGCATGAATACTGGAGTGGGTTGCCATTTCCTTCTCCAGTCTATGAGTACTGTGCTATTATAAGTTACAAGTCTCCAGAATGGAAATCTGATACACATATGTACCCGAGATGTGACAAGACAAGCATTGAGCTGCCATCCTATCATAAGCTTTAGTGTCTTTTCATTCATTTAAGATTCTGAAAGTCAAGATTCACCCTTTCAATGTAAGAAGTGCTTCAGAAATGTTTGCCAAATATATGGATGGGAGACATCGATGCTGGGGCAGAGTCAGGACTTGGTTAGTTTTGGTGAAGTGGGAAGTCCCAAGTTTGGACCTTAAAATCAGACAGATCACATTCAGATCTTGCCCTCAACACCTAAAAATTGTATGCTTTCAGAATAGTAACTTCAATTTTATGTCCTTGATTTCCTGGTTGTGTGCTGTTGTAATTGTTGTTAAGGGACAATTTTACCTAACTCACAAGAAAAAACAAACAAAAACAAAACATGCCTGATGACTCACATGATTCCTGGAGTATAACAGAGGTTTACCTAAAATGTTTTTGCACCTTTTGTTCCTGAATTAGGGGCCACCAGTGACATTTTTCTGCCTAATATCTCACTTACTCCCTTCTTATCTGTGGACCAAAGCTCCAAGGAAGCTTTCTTGGCAAAGCTCCCCTCTCTGACTCTCTCCATACTCAAGGCTCTTTCAGCACTCAGTGTCTACACAACTCATCCAGACACTAAGTATATTTAGCTGGCCACATCCTATTTCTTATTTAATTGTTACTTCACAGGACTTCCCTGGTGGCTCAGATGGTAAAGTGTCTGCCTACAGTGTGGGAGACCAGGGTTCAATCCCTGGGTTAGGAAGATCTCCTGGAGAAGGAAATGGCAACTTGCTCCAGTATTCTTACCTGGAAAATCCCATGGACGAACGAGCCTGGTAGGCTACAGTCCATGGGGTCGCAAAGAGGCGGACACAGCTAAACGACTTCACTTCACTTCACAGATTACATGTATCAGTTACATGTCCCCAAGTTGAAAACTTGAAAGCAGGAGTTGCGACAGGCTTTGCCCTAATCCAATGCCAACTTCATAGGAGATGAAATTAGATAAGCATTAGATGAACATAGTATGTCACTCTTAAACATTTTGAACCAGAGATCCTTCATTTATAAAGGATAAAATAGAACCCTATCTACATTTTAGGTGGGTTATAAGGATGAAATGAGATAACATATGTGAAACATTGTATAATTCTTAAAGATTTCACAAATTTATATTTCTTCCCTTATGGTTATTTTATCCTTCAACTGTAATTTCAAGTATGAAAAGATGGTTTCAGACTTGACTTTGGAGAAACAAGCCCAGAAAGTGTCATTAGGTCGGCAACATCAGATCCAGTACTAATATCTGGCTCCCCTGTGTCCAAACACCTTCTTGCTACTGTCTATGATTATAATGACCATAATATTTAATTAAAAAATACAGGATGTGGGATTTTTTAAGAAGTGTCAGCACAATAGGATATGTATATTTATTCCTTCCCTCTTTATAGCATCCAATGCATATGTCTAATAATGGATATTATATTTTATTTTATTAAAAAGATCCATGAAGGCCTCTCACATATGGCCCTGATGCAGCATTTATGAAAACACACACACAAACACTACCAAGTTGAAACAGCACTAGAACCTTGAAATTTCTTAATGCTCTGCCAGAACCCTGGAGGAATTCCTACTAACCAAAGCACAGATGAAATTTTCAGCAAATAAAAAAATGACTAGAAAGGGTAGATGTGGAGACATGGGAAATTGATGAGTTTTCTGACTTGTAATTTCTGCATGATGGCAAGAGAATGATTGTAGAATGCATCTAATTATTTAGAAGTGGATGCTCCTTTGTACCATCAGTTAATCAAACAATGAAAGAAAGATATAATTTTCAGTAAAGCCCAAGAATGGGAATAAAACAGACCTAGATTTGTAGGCCAACCCTGTTATGTAGTAGTGGCAGGGCTATGATAACTTCTTAGTTCTAAAATTCAGGGTTTTTTATTCATATAAGTGATGTATAACATTGTGTAAGTTTAAGAGGTTGACTTGATACAGCAACATATTGTGATACTGAATACAGCTACAACATTAACACTTCTATCGTATCACATAATTATCATTTCTTCTTTGTGGTAAGTACATTTAAGACTTTACCAACTTTGAAGTATATAATAAATGAGGGTGGTATTAGTGATTCCTTTATATAGCTCCTATGAAACCATATGTAAAGTTCCTAGTATGGTGAGCAGAACAAGGTGAGGTCCAGTACATATTCGTCTTACTATTTATATTGTTACTATATACTGTTGATTGTCTATTGATATTCAGGCTCACTCAGAAGAACAACAAAAAAAAGATACACATATTCACATACACACACCCACACACACACACCCCTCTCAGCCTCACAAGGAAGCCTGGAAGGTACGTTTCTCAGATTCTTGGCTTCTGACTTAGATTCCTTCAGTGAAAATCACCTACACAAAATTAGGAAGATAGAAGAGAAAGAAAGCCATTATTTTCATCCTCCAGTGGCAGGTAGGTGAAAAGGGTAGAAGCAAAAGTGGAGTTCACAGAACTTTCTGGGTCTTTTACCAATAATCACTCTCCCTAGACTTGTGAGTTTTTGAGATCCCTGTGTAAATTCCTGGAATTCCTACATTTCTTGATTCCCACACAGTCAGCAGTTTTAATTGACCCAGACTCTTGGTTTCCCCCGCTTTCCCAAAAGTTTTAAAAGGAACTAATCTCCTATGTTAAATCCTTCCCATTTGAAATATCTACAGTGACTTTCTATCCTCCTGACCACATCTTGCATAACATATATTCTTTCTATAATCACAACTGTTGTTTGATTCCGCTACTTCTGCCAGGTAATTAGCAGGCTGGTACTTGGAGTAGGAAATAGCAATTCATTCCAGTATTCTTGCCTGGAAAATTCTATGGACAGAGGAACCTGGCAGGCTACAGTTCATGTACTCACAAAGAGTTGGACACAACTGAACACCACACACATTGACAACTTGCCCTTGAGCCGGCCTCCATCTCAATCTGAGTGAGAAAATCTTATACCAAACAGAAACAAGCTTGTAAAGATCTTTCCTTATTAGAGGAAGAATAAAGAGAAAACAACAAGTACCATAACAATACCAAGAAATCCAGCCAATAAAAGCTGCAGCAATCGAAATATAAATGAAAATAATAACTTTTCTGGTTTTAACAAAATTTTCCACCAACATGCTTGTATTACCTATGCAAATAAAATAGAACATATTTCAAAATTAAATAATTGCCCAGGGGAAAAAATTGTGAAAAAACACTTAGCGAACAAGGCTTATACTCCTCAAAAGCTCTGAGAATTTGAGGCAGAGTGGAGAAAAAAAAATCATGTTTAATTGAGATTCACATCCCAAGCACCTTGTGTAGACTCTGACACACATTTGCTGAACTGAAGGGAAGTGGAAAATCAGGATTATCCTGGTAACTTCAGGACACAGGGAGGCCAGTGTGATCCGGTTAGTTCCAGACCAGCTCCTGAACCAGTTTTCTTTCTCCAGGCTTTCACTCCCTGCCTTCCCCGGCATCACACCTTGCAGACCGAGGTCCCTCTTTACCCGCTGAGCAGCATCAGTCCCAGGCTCCCTCCACCAGACCTGCTATGTGGGTTTGTCTTTCCCACCTCACATCTGGGCAAATAGATTTTAATAAGCAAGCTTTTTCAGACTGGAGTCCCCTACTGCTGATTCTGTACTTTTGACATTCTGGGTTAGCTAAAATAAAATAATAAAATTCCAGAAAGCTTAATTATTTAAAAGAAGTCCTTTAGCTGGAAACTTACAATAACATGTATTTCCCATTATAACTGACAAAGCAACTAAAAGTTGTGAGAATGTTACAGTGTTTCTGATGAGATAAACCTTTATTCTTAGGGACATAATTAACTTCTCTGAGAAGGCACACTAAGTCTAAAATTCAAGGACATTTATTTTTTAAAACTTCTGAAGGTCTGATCTTCCACATTGTCAATTCAAGCAATGCATTTGACCTTCTGTTAAAATATGTGAATCTCCCCCTCCTATACAAGAATTTTTGATTCCAGTGGTTGTTTCACCTATCCTTGAAAAGCTGTGGGTTCTTTAAAGCTGATATGCTTCTGGCTACAAGAGCCCAGAGGACTAATCCCCCAAGGGATTTCCTTAACACTTGTATCTGCGAGAGGGGTGAAGTTTTCAGGTTATTAGTAAGGTTCGGCCATCAAGTTGACTCATTAACGCCTCTGATCCATGGCTCTTTACAAAGCTTCCTGTGTACCTTGGGGGAACAGTAGCAGTTTAACTATTGGGCTGGCCAAAAAGTCCGTTCAAGTTTTTGTAGGATGTTATAGAAAAACCTCAAATGAACTTTTGATCAGCCCCCATTAAAAAAAAATATTTTTGGAGGGCACAGAAGCCCAGACTCTACTCTAAGGCTCTTATTCCTGATGTCGAGCACATTTAGGATGTCCATTCTGCACAAGGGGTAACGGGACACTTACTGCCAAAAGACTGCTTTTTTATATAATTAAAAAAAAAAAACATATCTTACAGCTGAGTTTACATTAAAGAAGAACTATGAGGATAAGGGTTTCAAGGTGATAAATCATTGAATAATTATGGCAGCCAAAGCTACTAGTGACCCACTCCCCCAACAAGCCTGTGGATAGACTACTGATTTTATGTAACGACACTGAATTCTGAAAAAAAAGAAAAACACAGTTATCATAGTGAAACAGTAGGTTAATGTGGCATTCCTCTGTCTTAGTAACAAGAGCATTGAAGGAATCAGTCAAGAAAGACATGAGGGATATAAAATAGATGCCTCCCAACTGCAGCTGTAGATGCTAGGAGCTCTGAAACAAGGCTACTCTTCTTGTGGATGCAAGTCCACCAAGAACATAAGCAAACGTACCACCTGTATTCAGGTGAGAGCTGGAATTTTGTACTTTTGATGTTGCCATGATTCATCCCTTTTTGCTATAGATCTGCCATCCCTTTTGTATATGAAGTATAACAATTCGAACTAATAATTTTCATGTTCACAGCTTCAGAATGCTTTCCTATTTCTAAGTTTGAGAAATATTTCAATTTTAAACAAGCAGAATATAAGTTAAACTTTACATCTTTTAATAAGAGACCTTTGAGTTTTCTTTTTCTCACAAGGTACTATAGATTCTTTCAGTCAGGTACAGAAATGATGGGAATAACCTTGGCTCAAGATGTTTAAAACCTAGGCAATATTTTTATGGATTAGAGACCCAAACTCATCGAAAATAAATCCACTGAGCTCAAAGTTCCTTAAAAGAAGTTTGAGGATGTCTCTCTGTTTTCCAGGGTAGCCTGATTCCCCTCTGGAGAACACTGTTGAAGCCTCCATAATTTCTGCACCCACAGAGCCCTAAGAGAGGCTGCACAATAGTGTAGAATCTGAAACGATACTAAGTCTAGCCTTCAGTTTGACATTTCAAACATGGCACATGACCTGGACCCACATGGGGATTCTGTGGGCTCTGATCACTTGCTCTATCACTAAGATTGTCCTGTAAGTCCTGACATCCATGCGAGAATTGATCTTGCTCTCCTGTGGATTTTAGCTGAGGTGGATAAGCAAAAACCTGGCAATCATTGAGACAGATTGAAAGAGACTGGGCACACCAGTGTGCGCCATTGCTTATGGATTGTAATAAAAACGGCAATATATTCCGCATTTTACATTGCAGTATACCCTTTTCTAGAAGATATTTGCTATTGGTGAAAGCTACATAGGTTTTTCAATGTCAAACAGTTTATATTACTTCAAACTGTCAATTCCCATTTCTTCAGGCACCAAAATAATAACAATAACAATAATCCTCAACTTCCTGCTGAAAATGCAACCAATTCTGAAAATATAGCCAAATCTGAAATTAGTCACCAGACCTACTGCTTCCTATACTTGAAGTTATTGTTTCTAAATTCTATGGCTCCATCTCTCCTTATTACAAGTATAAGACATTAGCTAACTGAAATGTGCTATGCATTCTGGTCATGGTATTAGTCACCAGATTGGCAAAAGGAGTTATTAAGAAGTCAAAGATTATCATAAGATCTTAAAATAGCAACCGTTCGAACACTGGCATCTGGAAGTAAACTAAGGTAAATGGAGGAAGAAATGAGGACCTTAAATATTTAAAACCACATTCAATTTTAAGAACAGGTGATCCCTGGTGGGGAGTGGTGCTGGGAGGAGTCAGAGGAGGATTCATGACTTGGTGGCCACAGAGAGTTTTCCTGGAACCAGAAATTGTATCTGAAGTGTTACTAGGACATCCCAGTGCATTACTCACAGAGTAAGGAGGCTGTGTGAGTTGAGAGTGTTCACGGTGGGGTGATGGCAATATGATAGGCTAGAAGGAAGAGTGCAATTAAAGAGAAAGAGGATACTTAAGTATACACACACATGTTGAAAATATTCATGGCATATGGGTAACAGTGTAAGAAAGGATTTGAATCCCAAATATATAAAGAACTCTGACAACTCCATAATAAGGCAACCCTTTTTGTTTAAATTAAAATAAGATTGGAAGAGACAGGTTAACAAACAGCTGAAAAATATATGAATGGCTAATAAAAATAAGGAAACATCTCAACATTATAATCCATCAGGCAAATGCTAATTAACACTGCATTGAGATATCACTTCATATCCAATGTCTCAATGTGATGATTTCTAATACTAAGTGTCAGCAAGGATGTGGACTCTGGCACTAGAATCTTCAATCATTGCTTGCGGGAATGTAAAATGCTACAGTTGTATTGGAAAACAGCAGGCATTTTTTTTAAATCAACTTTACAATGTACACACTATATGACTTAACTATTTCACCTGTAAGTATTTACCCAAAAGAAATCACATTGCCACAAAAAAAAAAAAAAGATTTCTACATGGACATTCATAACAACTTTATCATAACAGCCCCAAAGCAGAAAACTCAAATGTCCACTGATAGAAAAATGGATAAACAATTTGAGATATTGACTATCTGTACCATGGAAAGCTATTCAGCAATAAAAATGAGACATATTATTCTTGAATCTCATAGACATTATATTGAATCAAATCATCAGATATAAAAAGCATGTACTCTCAGATTGTAATTTAGGTGAAGTTCTAGACTAGGCAAAACCATTTTACTCAATAGACATCAGATGACTAATGGTTTGAAATGAGGAGTTTTAGGATTAAATACAGGTGGCATGAAGACATTTTTGGAACTATGAAAATGTTTTATCTAGAGGGTAGTTGTTGAATGGTTGGGTTTATTTGCCAAAACTCATTGAACTGTACACCTAAAATATGTATATTTTATTGTATGTAAATGATACCTCAAAGTTTTTTTTAAACAGAAAAACAAACCCAAAAATACTGTCATATATTTCATAGGTCACCATAAATAAAACAAGTAAACATTTAGAGCCAAAGACAAAGAAAGGGGGTTAGAAGTAGAAGAGATGGGGAGCAACACCCCAAGTGTGGGGTCGGTATGTGTGGTTGACTTTTTTGTGTTCTCTACACCATGCGTGAGCAATCAGGATAGGTATGAAGAGACAAGTCCAGACAGGTGCAATATCCCCTTGTATGTGCAACTAGCAGCTTTGAAATTTTCTAAACTGGACTAGGTTCAAACCCTGGCTATGACTGTCTGAGTTGTATGATTATAAGACAAGTGATTTTAAACTCAAGGAGTCTATTTTCTCAATTGTGAAATGAGAATGATGTTGATTCTTTGGGTATTATAAGGATTATACTAAGAGAAGATATGCAAATTACTTGTGTAACTCACTACACTTAAATGTTACTTTTATCTGTATACTCAACCTACTGATGAAGCAGAAAGAAGCCCAGACTGAGATGGTCAAGAGCTCCATGGACCCAACAAACAGAGACTGAAAGGCCATGAGGCAGCCTCAGACCACTGACCTTACTCTTGTTTTCTTTGATCTGTCCAATGATTGCAAGACAATTAGACACAAAGACATGATGTTATTAGAATATATATATATACACATATATATAAATCTTACCAGTGTCCCACAAAAGAAAAATGCCAACACATGATAGAACAATTAATATTAAACTTAATTTTATCTAACTGAAAACAATAAATTCAGATGTAAACATCATCAGATGAGGCATTCTAAAAATAACGACAAATCTGTCTGTCATCTTCCAATGACTGGCAAATTCTTAGAACCTATTTCACAATACTACGAACACCTTGTTTGCAGTCTTCAGGCCTCTGGTTCCCCAGAGTGTTTTATGGTGCACACATTACAGGTCCAAGGTAAAGCTTCTGGAATACCTCCTTTAAAAATTTATTTATTTGGCTGTGTTGGGTCTTAGTTGTATCATGCAGGATCTTTCATTGTGTATCATGGGCTCAGTAGCAGTGGTACACAGCTTAGTTTCCCCATGGCATGTAGGATCTTAGTTCCCCGACCAGGCATCAATCCTTTGTCCCCTGCATTGCAAGCTGGATTCTTAACCACTGGACCACCAGGGAAGTCCCCTATCTATATTACCTCCTTTTAAGACTCTCTTAGCAAATGTATATCTTCTTTCCTCTGAGTGTTCAGCATTAGTTGTAGCTATTTACCTCATATCAGTTTAGTCATCACCAAAGTAAGCAAATATTAAATCACTTCTACCTGTACTTATTCAACTATGACAAAAAAAATAATCCATACGTGTAATTTAAAAAATACATGTTGAATTAAAGTCATTTTTTAAAAGAACATGTCTGTAAAGAGGAACAAAAATATGTAAACTCTTATGAATTTGAAATGTTTGTAAATGTTCAGTTCAGTCACTCAGTCGTGTCTGACTCCTTGCAATCCCATGAATCTCAGCACGCCAGGTCTCCCTGTCCATCACCAGCTCCCAGAGTTCACTCAAACTCATGTCCATTGAGTCGGTGATGCCATCCAGCCATCTCATCCTGGGTCGTCCCCTTCTCCTCCTGCCCCCAATCCCTCCCAGCATCCGAGTCTTTTCAATGAGTCAACTCTTCGCATGAGGTGGCCAAAGTGCTGGAGTTTCAGCTTTAGCATCATTCCTTCCAAAGAACACCCAGGACTGATCTCCTTTAGGATGGACTGGTTGGATCTCCTTGCAGTCCAAGGGACCCTCAAGAGTCTTCTCCAACACCACAGTTCTACTGAGAGTCAAAGTGCTTAGATTTTCGTACAGCCTCAATTACTCAGCCAAACAGTGGTGATCACAGCTCACTAAGTTACAAGAAAGGGGTTCTTTTGCTTCTGGATCACACAGAGTTTTCCTGTGTGTTCCCGTGTGTTGTCTGTGGGACCAAGAAGAGACATGGGAATGAAAACACATGAGTCCTTCAACAATGAAGCCTGTGGACATTACCAGGAAGAAAGTGAGACCAGCCCTACTCTGAATACCCTCTTGGAGTGCTTATGGGCAGTCTGTCCTAGCAAATGGAGACAACTCTCAAGAGTACAGAGTTGCAGAAGAGCCAAAAACATGGGGCATTAATTAAATTTGGTGGTTTATCATCTTATTATAAAAGTAAAAAGAATGAATTGTAGGAAATTTTAATATAGAAAAACTTAACAAAGGAAATGAAAAACTGGCATAAAAATACCAAAAAATGTTAATAGTCTCATATAATATTTTCTACAGATATACATACATGCTGGTATGTACAGAGTAGTTTTTAAAAGTTGGATTAGGCTATGTATGGTATGATTCCATTAGTAAAAAGCTCTAGAAACTGTTAAAAAATAAAATTTTAAAAATTGGCTTAGGCTATAAATATTTTATACAATGATTTTTTCACTCCTCATATACAATAGAAGTTCTTCCATCTTGTGCATTCGGAGTTAATATCTGGCCAATTGGATGGCATCATCAATTCAATGGACATGAGTATGAGCAAACTCCAGGAGATAGTCAAGGACAGGGAAGCCTGATATGCTGCAATCCATGGGGTTGCAGAGTCAGACACAACTGAGCAACTGAACACTAACTGGCCAATTAATCAAAAAGGTCTGTAAAGCAGATAATCCCTTAAAAAATATAATCACTGCTTAAACATATTATTTTAACCTAAGATACACAAATGTGCATTTTTTAGCTATGCTTATGATGTAGGGCCAAGGTCTTTTCCCTCTGATAAGCATTCCACACAGTTTCTTTTTTTCTTTTTCCACAAAAGCTACATTTATGTTGCATGTTCTACAATTCTCTCTTTTGACATCTTTAAGTGAAAGTGTGAATGCAAAGTCTCTGGAGAGTCAATCTGAGCCAAGAATTCTAGAATTTTAGTTTCCCTCATCTTTTCTTTTTTAAAAAATATATATTATTTGTCTAACCACACCCAGTTCCACAAATTTTTTAGCACCTTCCCTCATAGAAAAAAACTATCTGAAACTCTTTTTTTCCCTTTGTTCTCATGGCTCATTGATTTGCATAATATTGAATTGATTTACACAATTACAATAGTGAGGGCAACTGGCATAAACATACTTACTGACTTCTGATCAGCTCACCAGCAGTGGTAGGGGCAGATAGGCACAGGAACAGGGATGAGGGCCTGTAGGCCTTGAGATAAGCATGCCTGGACACTGCTTAATGTGTTTACAGATGAAGTACAGGACTAAATTATCCTGATGAGTTGGTTAGACATCTTCTCTAATTATCAACTCAGCTATGTTTCCACAGTGAAATAGTTCTCCAGACTCTTGAACCAAATGGAAATGTTGTATGGGGGTTGGAAGAGATGAGTGAGTCTATGCAAAGGTTTATACTCTCTCTAAGTGGTCCACCTGTGGATGTGGTGATAGTGAAACCTAGCAGCATCAATCTATGAACTCCATCTCTCACAAGGAAGAATACAGTTAAAGTCGGAGAGAGAAGTGAAGCTTAACTCACATGCAGGGGTTCATATTTCTGGCAAAAGAAGATCAACAGAGCTGCTTCTATCCCATTGGACTATCAGTAGTCAACTTACATGGATGGCTTTTGCATAATAATTCAGCAAGGAATGTTAATATCATCTTGGATTAGGGGCCCCTATAGGTTTACTGTTTTCCTGAAAGAAATCTGATGTTTCTACTTTTAACTGCCAATGTATCTTTTCACAAGAGTCTGCAGTGTTCTAAGTAAGGCACCTGGGCAAAGTGCTAATGAGTAATTAACAATGTATTCATTAGTAAGGCAGTAAATGCCACTGATGGCCCTTCATCGCATAATTATGTGATGTTTTATTGTTTTATGAATGCTTTATTTCACATTTTTTCCACCTATTAGTTAGTAAGGAGCCATAAGCATTTGTTGTTGCTGTTTAGTAGTTACATCATGTCTGACTCTTTTGTGACCCCATGGTCTGTAGCCCACCAAGCTCTTCTGTCCATGGGGTTTCCCAGGCAAGAATACTGGAGTGGGTTGTAATTTCCTTCTCCAGGGTATCTTCCCAACCCAGGGACTGAACCCATGTCTCCTACATTGGCAGATGGATTCTTTACCAGTGGGCCACCAGGGAAGCCCGTCATGAGTATTATCTTTTAATAAAAAGGAATTGTACAGAAGAGCTAAAGAATTGTATGATTGGTAATCCTTCAATTTAACACATATACTGTTTAATTATATGTGTCTGCAACCTTAGCTACATGATTCTTTTTCTCAGAAAAGGTAATTTTGTCTGAGATATTAATGCCATGTGTTTAAATATGGTCCAATTATTGCATTTATCCATTTTCCATTTAAAACAAATGCTCTTGGGCATCATAGCTTGAGGCTATACTTCTGTTAGCCATTTAAGAAGTCAAGCTCTGTGCCTGGCCTTCTTTGAAAAAATGCAGGCACTCTGCTTAGCAGGCACAGTCTATAACTCATCATGGGGATATATATGTAAAATATACATTGTAAGTGTGCCTATAATGGTATATATTCATTACACAGGTGTATTTATATGTGTATACATAGATGCATATATATGCCTTTAAATAACTTCTAAAATAACTTCCCTCTTTTACTGGTTCATGCATGCATGCATGCTAAGTAGCTTCAGTTGTTTCTGACTCTATGAGAGACCACAGCCCTCCAGGTTCCTCTGACCATGAGATTTCCCAGGCAAGAATACTGGAGTGGGTTACCATGCACTCCTCCAGGGGATCTTCCCAACCCAGGGATCAAAAGATTCTTTACCACTAGCGCCTCCACCATCCATAGACTTACACACACCAAAGTTCATAGAGGCATTCTAGACATTCTTTTTTACATACTGTATTTAATTAAAAGTCAAGTAATTAGAATTTTACCTTAGAAATGTCTTATGTTTCTACTCTGTTTTTGTCCTGCCGCCATCATTTCTCTTAAAGAAAACTATATTTAGCAGCTCCTCCTCCCTTCTAAATAATTTGCATTTATATCTTACCTATTTGCTTTTTTTTTTTTCTGATTAAGAGAAGAATTAGAGCAGGTTGTGAATGGGAATGATGAAGAAAGTAGGGAGATATTGGGTCATAAATCAGGAGGTCTCGTCTCCAGTGTCATTTGTTGGGGGAAAATGGTGTTCTCTGGCCTACACAAGTGCCTGCTAGAGAGAGAAAACAAGTTTTCTACAAAAGTTTGATTTTTCAAGTCATAGGTGAAACAAGTTCTGGAATCAGAGAATCTTACACTTAGAGATCAAAAATGGACATCCCCCATCATTCATTCAGTCCAACCCTAAAAATACTTACACTTTGTTATGGACTGAATTGCATGAAGTCTCTCAAAATTCATAGAGCTTCCTAAAACACAGGACCTCAGAATGTTACTATTTGGAGATCAAGCCTTTAAGCAAGGTGATCAAAGGACTTCCCTGGCAGTCCAGTGGTTAGAATTTCATCTTCCAATGCAGGTGGTGTGGACTCAGTTCCTGGGTGGGGAGCTAAGATCGCACATAACTCAAAGCCAAAAACCAAAAGTGTAAAAAACAAGAAATATTGTAACAAATTCAATAAAGACTTTAAAAATGGGCCACATTAAAAAAAAAAAAGCCTAAAAAATAAAATGAAATAAAAAAATAAAAAAGATGATCCACTCAAATGAAAGAAGGCTGGGCACATCTAGTGCCATTATACGAAAGGGAAATTTGGACACACAAAGAAATGCCAGGGATGAGCACACAGAGGAATCACCATGTAAGACACAGGGAGAAGGTGGACATCTGAAAACCAAGGAGAGAGACTTCAGAAGAAAGTAAAGCCACCAGTACCTTGAACTTCTGGCCTCTGGAAGTGTGGGGGGGAAAATGCCTCTTCTATCAGCCTCCAGTCTCTGTTATTTTGTTATGGCAGCCCTAGCTGACTAATACACTTCTTGACTCCAGTGAAGGAATGTTAGCCTCTCTCACGTCTGCAGCACACTCTATTTTTCAGGCAAAACTATATAGGAAAGAATAATTTTCATACTGGAAAACATTTAGGGCTGCGTAAATCTCATAGGAAAGCATGACAACAAGAGATTTGCAGCAATTAAACTTTAAAAAGCCTCTCAAGATCTCCCCAATTTAATGTGCACATTTCAACAAAGCCAAATGCTAACAAACACATCCCCTGAAGCAACACCTCTAGAAAAACACCTTCTCTACTCCCTCATGATTCTAATTGTTTACTTGATAACCTCTTATCTCAACCAAATTCCCAGTGTGGAATCTCATAGTGGTTGGGTTGAAGCTGTCATGTGCTCTACTGAAGGTATGAATCTAAGAGTGAAAAAGGGAAACGCTATGGTTCTAAATGACTTACATCATCAGCACATTTAACACAAAATTTAGGAAGACAATCCTCAGAAACAAAACATATTTCACCCTAAGCTATTCTTTCAAAGATCTGATCTCAAGTTCGAATTATTGTTATACTGAATATTTGTGTAAGGAATTGATCCTATTCTGACCTTGAGTCATCACTATCATTGTCCAAGGCCACCTTTCCTTCCTTGTGGCCAGAGGCTCAGAGACAGAAATATGTCTTCCTGAGATACCTATTTCTGATCGCAGGCTCTAGACAGTGTATGATTCAAGGTTCCCATTAGGATCTTAGGAGGCTGAAGAGCCATCAAGAGAATGTTGTTGTTCGGTTGCTAAGTCATGTCCAAGTATTTGCAACCCCGTGGACTGCAGCACACCAGGCTTCCCTGTCCTTCACTATCTTCCAGAGTTTTCTCAGACTCACGTCCATTGAGTCAGTGACACCATCCAACCATCTGAACATCAGTCTGTATGATTCATTGACGACCAAAGAATCCAAGCTAAGTTACATATTGGTGGCTCTATCTGATGTTTTCTCTTTCAATTTTGTAATTAATTTTCTACTTAAAATGCTATTTAGAGGCTTTCAAACTGAAGACCTTTGGACTTTTTATGGCTATAGAGTTGCTTAGTTTGTTTGGAAGGTTTATTTTTATTTTAAAAAGATATGTATTTATATATAAACATCCATACATGTGTGTGGATTATACACACTCTTGTTTGCCACAGTCCTCATGGTCCTTACCATACTGTGCCCTCTTCCTAAGAAACTTGAAGGGTCTCTAAAGGGACTCTGAGATTGTGTGGCCCTTCAGAGACATTGTCTGTAATCTAATTGGAGAACCCAAGGGTAAACTGCTATCTAAAATACAAAACTTCCAACAAGCAAAATGGTGGTAAAATAATAAAACATGGACGCTGGTTAGGGCAAACTCCCTGGAGGCTGTACCACCCAGTCACCAAAAGCTGGGCAGTCTTCTATAATCTGACTTACATCCTCTCTGCAACAAACCAACTCCAGTGTGATTCTCCCTAAAATCCCTTTCTGAAAAGCAAACATATACTCTGGAAGGGGTAATAAATTATGAGATCAGGGATCTTATTTCCCAGAGTATGAATCTACAGATCACTTTCTCATAATATTTTGTTTTGTGGTTGTTTACTCACTAAGTCATGTCCGACTCATGCGACCCCATGGATTGTAGCTTGCCAGGCTAAGTCCATGGAATTCTCCAGACAAGAATACTGGAATGGGTTGCCTTTTCCTTTTCCAGTGGATCTTCCCGATCCAGGGAAGGCGGATCTTGGCAGGTGGATTCCTTACTCCTGGGCCACCAAGGAAAAGGCTACTTGTCCTTTTTATAATATAGGGCAAGAAAATACAAATTGAGAATGGAGGAAACCAGAGGAGGAACTTCACTGGAGGGATGGCACTGCCTGAGAGGGTAGGACTCACAGAGCCTCAGTGCACAAAAGGAAAACCAGAGACAAATCACCTAATCCTCTACTAGCCTTGAAGTTAACCTTTGTGTGCAAGGTGACCCTTGACTTCTGTAGATAAAGCAGCCCTATAACCTGAATTTCCCTGTGACCCCTTGAGCTTGAGGCTTCCTTGGTGTCTCAAATGGTGAAGAATCTGCGTGCAATACAGGAGACCTGGGTTCGATCCCTGGGTCAGGAAGAACCCCTGGAAAAGGGATTGGCCACCCACTCCAGTATTCTTGCCTGGAGAATTCCATGGACAGAAGAGCATAGTGGGCTACAGTCCATGGGATCGCAAAGAGTAGAACATGACTGACTAATACACACACAAGTACACCCTTTAGGTTTAGGCACTTTTATTGTTTTTTTTTAAAAAAAGAAATATATGTTGCTGAAGAAATAAATTATATAAAAGTTGAATTCAATTCTATGTCTGAGACTTTCTATATAAACACATTATTATATCAGGGATAATAACTGGTAAAATTAGTATTTCTATTCAGAAAACATGCCCAACGTGTTCTCATCTAGAACACAGGTAGACTCATACTTACCTGCTTAGTATCGCTGAGATAATGCTAGGGAAGTACTTTGCATTATACAGGTTTAGAAGGTGTTACCTTCATTGCTGTCTTAGTTTATGAAATACACTAAGTGACAAGACAAAGATTAATTCATAAGAGAACCTACTGCTAACCTTGAGGGAGTGCTAGGTGGAATTATAACCTTTCTCTCACTCATCCCTGTTTCTAGAATCTACACTGCTCTCTGTTAATAGATCTTCTCATCTCCATTCTGGAATTTTCCTGAATTTCTAATTCCCCTCCTTGCTGTATGTGAACAATTCATCTCTCTTCAAATCCTGACCAGTAGTTCCTCCTTACCTCCCAGCAATGAGTGAAACTAATGCTGTCCAAATGGCAGTTGCCACTTTCCTTAGAAACCTGTTTCATGACTATCCTTCACTGCTTGGGTCCCCTTGTTGAATATCACCTCCCATTTAAAAGTACATATAAGATATTTCTCTAAATTCTCACAATGTTCTTCCTAAGAGTAACCGAGGTACATAAACTATTCTCCATCTAAATAATTTGAAGTGCAGACATCCTCCATCAGAAGGGTGGGCTCAGGCACAAGATGCAGAGAGCATCCATAAGGGGTCAACATGCTCACCCTCAGCATGCCTTGGAGTCCTCACCACAGACTCCCTTTCACAATGTGTGCATACATCAAAACTAAAGTTGTACACCTTCACTATGTACAATTTTTATTTGTCCATTGAACCTCAATACATTTAGAGGAAAAAAACAGCTTAGAAACCTCGACCCTGCTTGGAACTAGAATGAAGCAGGGATTCCTATGGACTGGAAGAAGAAACTGAGTTCATATAGAAATAGGAGTGAGAAAGAAGTAGGACCAATTTGGAGAACCACCAGCACAAGGCAAAGATGAGTTAACAAGCCAGCTCAGCACCATTACCCAGCATTCCAGAATACATCAGGGCTTCCCAAGATGTGTATGGTCTGAGTCCAAGCTTACTGCTCACAGCCACTAACACCAGTCCTCTGCCATAGAGAATCCCTGTTCTGCCCTTTCACTTTCCAACTCCTCATAAACCAAGATTAAAGTATGTCTTTGAGCTATAACCAATGCTTCAAAATGCAATGTCATATCTCCCCCTTTACTGGTGAGAGCAGAGAAAGCACTGTCCCTGGGCCGGGTGGGAGGGGGTGTGGAGGAGTGGTCCTTCAGCCTCAGGACTGACTCCCAAAGGCTGCCACCAATTCATTTCTGCAACCACTCACAGAGTCACAGAGTCCTATAGCCAGGTGGTTGTCATGGCAACCAAGAGACAGCCAACAGCCGGTGGATCTTATCACCCCACAAGTGGTGCTTCAAGTCTCCCATCTCATCACTCTTCCCATCTGACAAACTGTGTCATTAAGAGGCCCCAGATAGTAATTAATTACAAAGTATGTCTCCACGACTCCAAATTTGGTCATGCCAGAATCACCCTAAGGATGAGGAAAAAGCCAGTTGTAGTTGCAAGGTCTAAAATTTCAGATTGGGATGCAAGGGAGCATGCTACGGAGAGAGATCCAGGGAGGAAGATGCTGGAGGTCATGTCCCTCCATGCCCTGTTGCAGCCCTTTGTCTGAGCATAGCAGTGAAAAACCATGCAGCGTAACATCTGATTGCCTTTTCAAATTCCCAGAATGAAGCAGTATGAATCAGCAATGTACCCTAGAGTGTAGGAAAAAGCCTCCCAAGGTAGTGGCAGAGTATTGGCCAAAGTCTCAAAAATTTATTTATTCTCTGGTTCAGCCAAGGCAGGGTTGTAGTGAAAAAACTTGGAGAGCTTGGTCCTCTGAGGACACATTATTTTAATAAGGAATCTATTTTATATAATTTAATAAATTTTAGGTTTTGTCACATTTTGGTTTCCTATCATTCCCCTTGTTGTTCTCATAAAAGAAAGAGTCTCCTTATCTTTAGAGGACAAAAGGAAGGTCCCTCTTTCCATAACTCAGCCAGGAAAGCTGGAGAGTTCTCTGTATCATAACAAGTCTGTTGTGATGGTCATGGCATCAGGGATGGAGAGCCTGGAGGAGCAGGGTGTTGAGAGAGGGATGCCTACTGCCCCCCATCCTTCCAGGCAGAGGAAGTAACTTGTTTGGCATCCTAGAGAGTGGCAAATCGGTGTATCTTCACACACTTCTAAATGGCAAAAACATATGTAAGAGCAGTGAAACATTTGACAGCAAAGATAGGCAGAGTCTTGTTATTAAGTTCTACAGAGCTAAATAAAGAGTTAGAAATGTTCTTTGAAAAGTATCAGTAGTCTAGTCAGTGATCAGATTAGTTTTAGCTCATCCATGCCATCAAAACAAGGAAGGCAAGCAAACCGAGGCGTGGTATTCATGACATCCTAAAGAAAAAGGGGAAGACATGATGGCTTTGAAGAATTTGGACAAAGACATTGTTAAGTAGAGCTGCTTCTATAATGCTGTCTGAAGCAGTGAAAATTTCCCCTGACAGGTGAGACAAGAGTCATTTTCTAACTGTGAAAGGTCAAGTATCCCAGGAAGAGGGGTGAACTGGATTCACTGAAGGTCAGGGTCCTAGGATTGAGCTGATCCTGTGGTGGGAAGACGAGTCACAAATGAGAGAGAAATCTGCTCATTTCCTTCTTCCTTGCCCCAAAGCGAAGCAACAGAATTTGGTCCAAAGTCCTAGGCTACAGATGGTGAAATAGCACAGCATATGCTCTGCAAGTACTTCCAAGAACCACCTATATCTTGGCACTTAAATACTTCACAACACAAAAAATGTGCTGATAATTCAAATATTCAATATGTGTTCATGTGTATACATGCCCAACACACACACACACACACACACACACACACACACACACACACAGAGACAATGCTTAGCAAACTGAACTCATGAAACCCAACTCCTGAGCCCTGTTTCTCTCTCTTATGCTGTCCTTATTCCTAGTGTCTTCACACTCTCTTGTTCCAGTCCTCAGTCCTGCTCTTGGGAAGAGTTCTAAAATCAGCTTCTTATTCCTCCAGAAGACTCCAAGTTTCCTAGGAAGCCCAACTGTTAACCCCTGTCATATGAAAAGTTATTTCCTCTTAGAATTTAATACATAAGTAAGCATGAAACGGAGGGCCATGCATTGATCTCATAGAATATAGTCCACTACCTACAGCCAGGAATACATACCTATGAGTACATGGTGTGTGCATACTCCATAAATACCAGGATCTATCCAATAAGCATATGGAAATGTCTCCTTGTGTTCTCCCTGTTTCAGACTTTAGTATCCTTGGGCTCTGGCAAGGGGGACAATGGTCACTATTGTACCATCAAAGCAAATAAAGAAAGTTGATACTGAGAGTTCCCAGATAGGAACTGCTTACGTTCCAGATAGAGATTTCTGATTCAGATCACAACACTCAGAACCATCGTCACTCAGTGGATTTAAAATGTATTCATTCTACATTTTCAGGAGTAAGTTGTACTGTATCTCCATTATCCACGTGACTCTGAGTAGGTCTCCTGTTCTCAACATCCCTAAGATCCCTGGGATGATTACATTTCTGAAGATTAAGTAGACCACACAGCAACTGCACGGATCTCTGGCTGTGTCAGTCCTTTGTTAGCAAATACTTGCCGGAACAACTGTGTGCATGACAACCCCCAACTCCTCTTTGCACACTGATATACATACCCATTCAACATGCAGCTCCACAGATCCACACTGCCGCATTCCCCACAAGATCTCCACAACTATGCCCATTCCCATGCAGATACATCTGTGTACATAAATGTACACAAACACAATCTTCGCCTATATTTATGTATGTGTTTTATAAACAGCTAAGCCTTGCTAATTCACAAACCCTTTTGACTGGCAGATTACTGGAGTGGGCAGATTAGAACTAAAGCAAATGATTACAAGGTCAAGGATAGCCCATTGCCAAGCACATTCTGTTCTTTTGCTCAGCATTGTAGTTTGCCTTAATTTATGGTAATCCTGTCCACACTCCAAGTTAATGTACTGCTCTTTCATAAATGGAGTGCAATCTACTACCCCATGTTGGCTGAGAAGGAAGAGAAAGCCGCCAGGTTTTTAAACGGTGCTTTCAAAAATGAAAATTACAGTTTTGCCACATATTAATGTGAGAATAGCTGAGATTCCTCACTGTACACATATATGGTGTATGTGGACCAATATACAAACTTGTAATGAAGTTTCAGTTCGGCAAAACCTCAGAACAGATGTTGAATTTAATTTCTATCATAACATATAATAGTTTGGTTCAATAAAAAAATATTTACAAGCTTCAGTAACTTCATGTCCAAGGGCTATTTTCTTTGCACCAACTGTCCTTATTCCATCTTTTCTCTCCTTTTCATGCCATGCTGGACTTCAGGTCCCACAACCAGTCCTTCTGGCCTTCTACACTTCCTTCTCCCATATCAGATCTGATCATACCCTTTCAATATCTCCCTCTGTGTATTTGTGTATGTACATATATAACGTACAGTGTCCAGTACAAACTCCTTAGAGTTCCACCAAAACCTCATGTCTGCTACCTTTTCCTCCTCCAATTTCTAATCAGCTTTGTTTACATCTAAATCCAGGAACATACCCATAAACATTCTACTTTCTTTAATTTCTTGATTCTTTTTCATTAAGTTCAAATCTATATAAATTTTTCCTATCATGAACTTATTCCTTGACTTGAAACAAGTCATAAGTTCTCTTGCCCTTGCATAGAATTTCTGGTAAATAAAATGTATTTCTATCAAATGAAAAGAATTTTCATCATTTCTAAATCCCAAGCCAATTTATGGGATGGTATTTTTAACTTTTGTATGGAGGTGTAATGTACATACAGAACAGTGGATGCATCATAACTATTCAGCTAGTTGAATTTTCAGAATTGAAATACATCTTTGTATCCAGCCACGCAGCTCAAGAAAAAGATTAGTAGTATAACATGTCTCCCCATGGCTCCTCACAGTCACTACCTTCTACCCCAGGAGGTAGTGGAAAATTATCCTATCTTCTATTACCCCAATTAATTTTCCTGTTCTGGAATTTTATATGAGTGAAATCGTGTGAAATTTATTCTTCTGTGTCTTCCTTCTTTCAGTCTACATTACATACAAAAGTCAACCACACTGTTGCATGTAGTTGCAGTTCATTAATTCTCATTATTGTGTAGTAACCCATTTTGTAAATAAACCACAATTTATTATTCCTCTGTTGGTGAACCTTTGAGTAATTATTTATCCTTTGATGTTATGAATAGCTACATTGTGAACATTTTTGCATGAATATATATATATATACACACACACACATACATATACATAAATTTCTTTTTTTTTTTTTGAAGCATGTAACTGGGGTTTTATTAAAATGTCATTAAAAATGAGATAGGTGCCTCAAATACAAGTATTATAAGTGTTTCACAGAAATTCTTCAACAAGCAAAGCAACTGACAAAAAAAAAAAAAAATCCATGAATTTCTATTGGGAAATTCCAGAAGAGGAATTGTTTAGTGCTAGAGTCTGATGTGTTCAGATGTAGTAGATTCTATCAAATATGATCTTGTTTTTTTAACATTTACTTTTGGCTGTGCTGGGTCTTAGCTGTGGTGTACGAGCTTTCTGCTGTGGCACGTGGCTCAGTTGCCCTCAGGCATGTAGGATCTCAATTCCTTGACCGGGGCCCAGACCCATGTACCCTGCATTTTAAGGTGGATTCTTAGCCACCAAACTACCAGGGAAGTCCCCAAAATGTTCTTTTAAAGTGCCTATGGAAATTTATACTATCACCAACACTGTAGGAGTGTCCCAGTGGCTCTACATACTCACCAACATGAATTTTGATGGTTCTATTTATTATTATTATTATTATTGCAATTTTGATGGAAGTGTAGTAGTATCATGTTTTGATTAATTCACATTTCCCTGACTCATCACATTTTTGTACATTTATCCATCATTTAGACACCTGATTTTGTAAACTGCCTAATGATTAATAAAGTTAAATACCTTTGCATTTGTTTTTTGGCCATTTGGATGTCCTCCTTTGAGGAGTTACTGCTCATATTTTTTGGGGATTTTGCTACTGCCTGCCTTTTTCATTGATTTGTGGGAGCTCTGTACCTTTTCTGGATAGGAGTCTTTATCAGATAATTGTGGTACGAACTGCTGTGATTGTTTACTTTTGAAGTCGTGTCTGACTCTTTGTGACCCCATGAACTGTAGCCCGCCAGGCTCTTCTATCCATGGGATTTCCCAGGCAAGAAGAGTGGAGTGGGCTACCTTTTTTTTTTTTTTTTTTTTGCTTATAGTTGGTATCTTTTCTGCCCCATTTAAGAAAACATTGCCTACTTCTGAGCCAGGACATTTGTAAGTTCTTTTATACCCTTTAAGTTGATTCTTAGAACCTACCTCTGAAGTAGGCACAGGAAATATCATGATGTCCACCTTAGAGAAAATGAACATAGACTCATAAAGGAGACCAAGTGAAACAATTCTCAAGGCCAGGTCTTCTGACTCTAGTTTGGCATCTGAAAACCCTGGACACTAAGTTACATCCAAATTTCTTGAGATTCCTATATTTGGGTCACTGTTCATCCCAAACCCCCACCTCCCTATGACCTGAAATAAAGCTCCTTAGGAAACATAATGCCAATAAGAAGGTGATGGTTATGGGTCTTCACAGCAAATGATTCACAGTAAAATATGACAGTGTTCCTAAACCTGAGGTCTCTTCTCATCTACAAGGGTATAGTAGAAGTTTTTAGGAAAAGTCCAAAGTCCATTTGTTTCTTATCATTGAATGAGGCAGAGAGGAGAGAGGTTCCTTCTGATTTTTGTTCCCATTAAAGGTATTTCATTGTAGGAAAATAAAGAGATGAAGGAAGAAAGAGAATGGAAAAGAGTGAGAACTACAAGGAGGAAAATGGAGTGAGAAAGCACAAAAGAAGAAGCTAAGAAGAGAGAGATGAGGGTTGAGAGGTAGAGTGAATCAGAGAAAGACAAAGGAAGTGAGTAAAAATAAAAAGAGATAAGGTAGAAAGAGAGAGAAAGAAGACTGAGAAAAGAAAATAAAAGACAAAGAGTGTTGTTATTTATTCACACTGTGACCTTGGCAATGTTATTTAATTTCTTCAGTTTTCAAATCTTTAAAATTGAGATAATATGGTAATCTAGAAAAATGGTATGAGTGATCTTATTTGCAAAGCAGAAATAGAGACTCATGTAGAGAATAAATGTATGAATATCAGGGGGAAAGGAGGTGAGGTGGGAGGAATTTGGTGATTGAGATTGACACATATACACTATTGATACAATGCACAAAATGGATGGGCTTCCCAGGTGATGCTAAGTGGTAAAGAATCTGCCTAAAAATGCAGGAGACACAAAGGACCTGGGCTCCATCCCCGGGTGGGGCAGATCCCTTGGAGAAGGAAATGGCACCTCACTCCAATATTCTTGCCTGGAAAAATACATGGACAGAGGGAGCTTGGCAGGATAGTCCATAAGGTTGCAAAGAGTTGGACATGACTGAGTACAAATATCTCTCTCTCATAAAATAGATAACTAATGAGAACATACTGTTCAGCACAGGGAACTCTATTTAGTACACTGTGATGACATGAATGGGAAGGAGGATAGGAAAAGGCAGGGAATACATGTATATGTAAGGCTGATTCATTTTGCTGCATAGCAGAAAGACAACATTGTGAGACAACTACACTGCAATAGAAATTAATTTTAAAAATTGAGATAATAATCTCTACCTCTCGTGGCTGCTATTGGAATAAAATAAGTCAAACTTATTTACTTAACCACCCTTCCTCTATGAAGGCTAAAATTAAAAAAAAAAAGTCAAACATAACATTTAAAAAGGCTTCAGGTGTGATGAAATCCTGACATTGATGATGGGAAGTACATGTATACTCACTGTCAACCAAATAAAATTCTTAGCATTGCCATTAAGAAAAATTGATTTGATGATTCATTGTAGATGTGAATTGACTACACCTAGAGGTATCTGGACTCTCCATCATGCTGAGCTTCAGGGATGAACAATTTCAGACTGAGCACTGGAGCTCCATAGACTGCTGAGTTTTCATTAACACTCTTATTTAGTGATGAGATCACATGTTAAACAGAAAGAGAATTACTTTGCTTGATGACAAATACGGAGTTATCATAATCACCACGTGTAAAAAAACAGTACCCCACAGCAAAAATAGATTAAAAAGGACCAAACTGTAGCAATTTTTAAAATTAGGCTCTTTGTAGGTAGTTCTAACTCAGCAAAGTTTTGCACGTGTGCATGCAGGAGTGCACACGCACACACACAGATAAACTATATATTAGTGTAGGGAAATGTCTTCTAAAACAGGTATTTAAAATAATTCTAAAACCTAAGAAACTTGCCTAGGAAGAAAATGTATTGAATTCTCCATTCTTGAACACAATATCCATTACTCTAAGACTGACATCTCCTCTAACCCTATATGGTTTTATTATCCTATTCTTTTCTGCAGTTACCATTTATCTCCAGAATTGTGTTATTCATTCAATCACACGAAACACACTTGTTTTAAAAGAATCCTGGACATTGTTGAAACTGGAAATATAAAGAAGGGTGTGGGATAGGAAAACATGGTCAGTCTCTTTAATAGAGCTCAGAGCCTAGGTTAAATAGCCATTGTTTTCAGTGATAAACAGAAAAACATACAAGGCAAAGTCCTGTTGATATTTTGCAGCTGTACAAGTGATGAGGGGCATGAAGTGTTTTTGAAAGCTATCTCAGAAGCCTCAGAAATCACATCAAGACTTCGATAAACATTAAAGCCATGGTCCTAAAGCCTGAAGCAATGAAAGTTCCCAGAGATTACTCTCTTCCATGCTCAGGGTAAGGTAAGGTCAGGTTATTCTGAAGCACAGAACAACAGAAAAATTTCTCTGCATTGACTTTTTTTCTGATGCTTTCATAATCTTCTCCTCTTTCTCTGCTGGTTGCAGTCTCAGATGATGAAAAGAAGGGTTTCTTTTCTTCTTCTTTTTTTTTTTTTAATAACATCTCCTTAATATGCCAAGGGAAAGCCTAAAAAACTGGAAGCAATTTGAGGGCAGTCTGTTACGATACTGCAATAACTACAATATAAAACTACAAGGTATATATGATACACACACACATACATACACATATCCTAATATCATATATACAAGGGTATTAGTTAACTTTCAGCACTTCATAATAGATATAATTCTGAAGCAGAGGAGTTTTTGAGACAAGAAAGGAAAAGCTATTCCCTGTGTATATGAGATCTATTTGGGGAAAGATAAAGTAATTCCGAGAAGCCCAGGGGGCACAGTGGCAATTTACCTGCCAACAGAGAAGACACAAGAGATTCAGACTGGATCTCTGGGTTGGGAAAATCCCTTTAGTAGGATGGCAACTCACTCCAGTATTCTTACCTGGAAAATTCCATGGATGGAGGAGTCTAGTGGGCTACACCCCATGTTGCTGCAAAGAGTTGGATACGACTGAGTGACTGAGCAGTCACATTCAGTTCAGTTGCTCAGTTATGTCCAACTCTTCTCAACCCCATGGACTTCAGCACACCACGCTTCCCTGTCCAACACCAACTCCTGAAGCCTGCTCAAACGCATGTCCATTGAGTCAGTGAGCAGGCACAAAATGTATTAATAACTTCAGATAGTGCTGCTATGGCCTTGAATGCCTGTACCCCCCTGCCCCAAATTCATGTGTGAAATCCTAAACTTCAAGGTGATGATATAAAGACATGGCATCTTAGGAGGTGATTAGGTCATCAGTTCCCTTATAAAAGAGGTCAAAGAGCTCCCTTGTCCTTTCTACTGTGTTGGGGCACATATCCATGAACCAGAAAGAAAGCCCTCGTCAGAAATGATTTTGCACTTGATCAAGTTGCCAGCTCCTTGATCTTTGACCAACCAGTCTTCACTATGAGAAATACATTTATTTTGTTTATAAGACATCTAGTCTTTGATATTTTGTTATAGAAGCTCTAATAGGCTTAGATGAGTACTAGGCACAATGAAAAGCAGTGTGTTGAAAAGCAGAAACATTACTTTACTGACACAGGTCCATACAGTAAAAGCTACAATCTTCCCAGTGGTCACATATAGTTGTGAGAATTGGACCATAAAGAAGGCGGAGTGCTGAAGAATTGATGACTTTGAATTGTGGTGCTGAAGAAGACTCCTAAGAGTCCCTTGGACAGCAAGGAGATCAAACCTTGGGAAACATAAGGGAAATCAACCCTAGGTTCTCATTGGAAGGACCGATGCTGAAGCTGAAACTCCAGTATTCTGATCATCTGATGCAAAGAGCTGACTCATTGGAAAAGTCCCTGATGCTGGGAAAGATAGAGGGCAGAAGGAGAAGGGGACATCAGAGGATGAGACGGCTGGATGGCATCACCAATGCAATGGACATGAACTTGGGCAAACTTCAGGAGAGGCGAAGGACAAAGAGGGCTGGCGTGATACAGTCCATGGGGTCACAAAGAGTCAGACACGACTGGGCAACCGAACAACAACCACAAGATACATTGATCCCAAATATTGACTTAGAGCTGTGATTAGAGGCCTAAAGCTCAATGACTTAGTCTGGAAAAAAAGCCAGACAGGGTCATCTGAGGAGCTGTGTTCTGTTTCATGTCTTGGGAGATGCTTTGTGTGGGAGTCTAGTCTAGAAGTAATTCATTTCTATATGGGTCCCAAAGACAAATGATGAAGGTGCATGCCCAGAGTGAAGCCAGAGGGAGGCTGTGTCCTCCCTACAAGGCTCTTGTTGGTCTCTTATAGCCTCAGCCCACAGAGGGCAACCTCAAGTGTTCTTTCTCAGTACAGTCCTGGCTTCTGACAACCTTCCATGCAGACAGCACCAGAGTAGAATGCTGGCTCCATTCAGCTTTCCCAAGAAATTCCAGAAACTGACTCTACATTTTCAAAGGCCTGTGGGGTTGAGATTGAAGTTACCTTGGAAACGTCTCAGTGATAAATGGAAAGGGCTTGAGTGGAAATCTGGGGGACCGAAGCACAGCATTGCTGAGGTATTGCTCATCTATTTGCTTTGTGCTGTTTTCAAAGCACAGTGCTCTCATTCCCAAATCCCTAGGGGGGCCCATACAAATTCACAACTGCACCCCCTCTATGTGCATGGACACACAGAGCACAATTGTCCACTCCAGACAAAAGGATCACATTATAAAACTCTCAACTTTGTCTTTTCCTAAATCACGTGGTGAACAAGTCACTGTAACTTAACTCCTTGTCACATACTTATCAATAATTTAACTGGATCTAACAATGCTTTTTATTTTTTAAGCAAACATCATGCCTCTCAGTGAAGAATTATGGTCCTTTCTTCTGGTTCCACAATGAAGTACAAAGCATATCGACTACAAGGGGAACTAACATCACATTTAAAATATGGGAGCAGGGGGTCCAGAGTAGATCAATTAGGATGAAATGATCCAGAAACATCTTTTTCCAAGAATGAAAAAAAAAATCTAAATTAGGCAGTGAAAATCAGAGTGACAACCCGAGAAGCCCTTGAGGGTTTGCCAAGCTAAGATGCTTTTCAGGCACAGTGAGCCTACAGCCAACTGACCACTGTCTTTCTATCCTTAGGACTGCACCTCCTAAGCAATCAGACAATAACAACTGTCTTTGTGAAATGTTAAGTCAAAACCATCCCTTTTCTTAGGCCTCTCCTCTATTGAGTTTCTCTTTTCCAGAGAATCAATTCATATTTCTCTTCCATATCAAAATGGAAGCACTGCCATCTTGTTTACTAACTTTCACCAGCAAAGAGGATGTCAGGCTCTTTCTGGAAACTTACACTGGGGGTGGTAGCAGGTGAAATCTGGAAGCAGTAAAAGGTTTGCAAAGTACAAATGGTGTTGGAGGCAGATTCAAGAGGATCTCAAGGTCTTAAATGTATCCAAGGATCATGAGTATCTGAGCCTCAGTTGGTCTTCTCTTCACATAGCTGTTATCCCAGAAGCCACATGGCATTAATTTCACTTCTGTCAGCAAATAATGATCCCTAGACCAATACCCTACAACTCAGCATCATTACAGTGTTGCTTTGGGGGCCCTAGGGTAGTGACTGAGCTAGGGCTTTGTTTCATGTTGAACACTAGTTGGACAACTGGATCCTTGTTCAGCAACTTTCACCAGAGGCTTTGAGTGTGATCCAGAGTCAGGGACTCCTTTCTCTGACTTCACCTGCCCTCCTATCCTCCTGCTATGATGGAGTATAATTCAGCTAATTGTCATTGATCTTCTATTTATTCTTCTATAGTAAATATTCTGTGTGAAGAAATGGTGTCTGTTTGTCTCTATCCTTGGTTCCAGATTGTTTCTCAGATAGGATAGTACAAGTCACTTTACATACTAAGCTGCTAAGTTGCTTCAGTCATGTCCGACTCTGTGTGACCCCATAGACGGCAGCCCACCAGGCTCCCCCATCCTTGGGATTCTCCAGGCAAGAACACTGGAGTGAGTTGCCATTTCCTTCTCCAATACATGAAAGTGAAAAGAGAAAGTTAAGTTACTCAGTTGTGTCCGACTCTTCACGACCCCATGGACTGCAGCCTACCAGGCTCCTCCATCCATGGGATTTTCCAGGCAAGAGTACTGGAGTGGGGTGCCATTGGCTTCTAACTTTTAGTTAATTTGACCTGGTCTATCCACCAGATTTTGAACTAATTAAGAGAAGGAGTTAGGTCTTATTCATTTTCATTGAATTTGAATTTAAGCTCACATGAAAATTGAATATACTATCTTCTTTAATAAAACTATCTTATTCTTATTTTGAATATATTGTTATCTTATGAAAATACATACTTTAAAATGCATTTAGAAAATATTTTTGACCAGAAATAAGTTGAAAATTAGATCTTTGTTACTTTACTTCTGATTCATTCATTCTCTATATAGTTATTTAATCCCCACTACATGGCAAATATTGTGAATATTACTTATCTACTCATTTCTGCACCTTTCAATATTATGATGTAGTTACTGGATATAAAATACATTTTTGAAAGAGAAAGAAGTTCCTGAACATTTAAAATATTGCATTATCAATGGCAAATATGTTAATTCACTTTGATCAAAATCAAAGTATGAAAACAAATACTATCATGGAGTCTCATTTCTTTTTCAAACCAAATCTATAGGCTATGGTTTTTCCAGTAGTCATGTATGGATGTGAGAGTTGGACTGTGAAGAAAGCTGAGAGCTGAAGAATTGATGCTTTTGAACTGTGGTGTTGGAGAAGACTCTTGAGAGAGTCCCTTGGACTGCAAGGAGATCCAACCAGTCCATTCTGAAGGAGATCAGCCCTGGGATTTCTTTGGAAGGAATGATGCTAAAGCTGAAACTCCAATACTTTGGCCACCTCATGCGAAGAGCTGAAAAAGACTCTGATTGGAAAAGTCTCTGATGCTGGGAGGGATTGGGGGCAGGAGGAGAAGGGGATGGCAGAGGATGAGATGGCTGGATGGCATCACCGACTCAATGGATGTGAGTCTGAGTGAACTCCAGGAGTTGGTGATGGACAGGGAGGCCTGGCGTGCTGCAATTCATGTGGTTGCAAAGAGTCGGACATGACTAAGTGACTGAACTGAACTGAACAGGTACTCCTAAAGTGAGTGCTGTCAGAGTGGTCACAGTTGATGAGTAAAGATTTTCTTATTCAAATTTCACTGGAATTGGAATTTGCTCTATTATTTCCCAAGGAGGTACTTCTATATCAGGGTTAGAGAAAAACACTTGCCATAGTATCCTTAAGTATAAGAGAAAGGCTTATCTATGTTGGCTCCCTTTCTGGAAGAAGGGATTTAAGCCTACACAGAGTTCAAGTGCACAGGATGCATCCTGATTCTGAACCAAGATAGGGTATAGCACAACTCAGTCATTCCAGTAAAAAAAGCCAAAATAATCAGTCTTTCAAAGGCCATCTCATGGCACGCCAGGCTCAGAGAAACAGTTTCACAGGACACTAGCCTCTCATTGATCATGTCAAATTAAAGCAGGCTAACATGAACTGACAGTGATTCATTCAAAACAAGGTGTTGGGAAAAATCAAACTCAGAGCTTCTTTTTCTTTCTTCTAAGCAATATAGACTTCCCCACAGTCTGTAATATATTAGAAAGGGAAGGAAAATTGACCTTATCAATAATCAGTGAAAGGATGATGAATGCTTTCCCTCAGGGTTCAGAAACCCTCAATGCCCCCTTGCCATGGAAATGGAACAATCCAAATGCCCGCAGCTATTCTTAGTCTAGGACTCTCCACAGTCTCCACCTACTCCCCCCAGTTCAGTATGAAGCACATGAGTCATCTCGCTAGAATATGTCTCCCCTCCATTCTTTATATATTCTAAGTTCCATTTAGCTTTCAAAGTCCATCTCAAGTCAAACCTTCGCCTGCTCACTACACTGACCACACAATTCACTGGACTCCCTTCCCCAAAATGGCAGAGCCATGACTAACCTACCAAGGAAGCCCTTGCCTCGCACTTTTATACATGTGCTCCCTCCTCAAGGAAAGCACAAGTCTTTCAAGGCTGAAAAATTACATTTGTTTCCTGGGAGTACTATAACAAATGATCGCAAATTAGGTAGTTTAAAATAACAGAGTTATATTCTCTCACAGCTCTGGAGACTAGAAGTCCAAGACCAAGGTGTCAGGAGACTCATACGCTCTCTAAAGGCTCAAATGGACGATCTTCTCCATGCCTGTCTCTTAGCCTCGGCTACGGCCTGCAGTCTTTGGCATTCTTTGTCTTGTAGCTGTATTCCTCTAATGTCTGCCTCCATCCTTGTGTGGTCATTTTCCTTCTATGTTAATATCCCAGTGTGTCTTCTCTTTTTCTTATAAGGACACCAGCCATATTGGAGCTAGGGTCCACCCTAGTGTCTGGTGGCTCAGACAGTAAAAAATCCACCTGAAATGCGGGATACCTGGGTTCAATCTGTGGGTCGTGAAGATCCCCTGAGGAAGGCATGGCAACCCATTCCAGTATTCTTGCCTGGAGAATCCCCATGGACAGAGGAGCCTGGCGGGTTACAGTTCATGGGGTCGCGAAGAGTCAGACATGACTGAGCAACTCAGCATAGCACTAGTACCATATGATCCCATATTAACCATTTGCATTCGCAAAGACCCTATGTCCAAATCAGGCCACATTGTGAGATTCTGGTTAGATATAAATTTGGGGGAACACAATTCAACCCAGGCCAGAGATAAAATCACCCTGTTTGTGATGCTTGGTATCTTCCTTTCACCAAGAGAACTACAGAGCTCAGCTGATAATAATGACATTATACTTATGGGGATTGCTTTGTTTGAGATGATATGCTGATCTCTGCAGGGGACCCTTTCTGTACTGACTCAGTCAGAGAAAGGCAGTAAAAGTACTCTTCCTGTAAGTCTCGGTTCTACTAAGAAAAAGCCAATCACTTTGTAATGGTAATTGCTTTTGACCTGTTCTTCTGGGAGGCCGCTGATAGATACAATGGAGTTCACTTAAGCAAAGCTTTAGTATAAGAGATCAGGAATAATTAAGGCAAAGAAGATGGGGAGAGGAAGCAATCATGGAGAAGCCTCATCATAAAGCATGGAAAATGCCACGTTGGATTCACTCTGTGTAAAGGTCAGCCCTAACATGCCAAGCTTTCTGAATTTCATTTGAAGGACTCTGTTTAAAATATCATGCTACAAATTTGCTAAAGAACCATACACTCTGGGAAAACCTTTCATACAGCTGCAGAAGACAGTGTTACCACATTAGAGTTCAAAACTAAATTAAAACAAAATAAATTTCCTGAATTCTAGGGAAACAAAAAGGAACACACCAAACTTTAAATATCCAGGAGAACAGTCTGGTAGAAGGGAAGTAAACAAAAAATAAACAAACAAAACCCCACTAGTCTTGAATCAGAAAAATGTGCTTCCAGTTCTAGGTTGCTAGTTGCTGGCTTTGTGACAATTCAGCAAGTTTAGACTTGACACCTTTCTCTAATATGGGGTAATACCTGGCATGCTTACTATAAATGATTATTTTGCAAAACAAAATGAAATCTTATGCATGAACTATTTTGTGATGTCATTATTCACTCCAGAAATATTCATGACAATTTTGAAACCCTCAGATAAGCAGTTACATGTTATCTTAATCAGGATCAAAGTTACAACCAAATATTATCTGCCATCTTGAAATAAAACAAAGTTGTTCTTGAGTAAGGTTCTAAGGGATCAGCCCAAACTGGCTGCCTAGGAGAAGAGACATTTAATTAAAGGTTAAGCAAAATTGAAAACTGCAATCTGAAATATAAAATTAGAGTCTTACAAGGTGATCTAGTCAGAAAACCTGCAAACATGCTGATGGAACACCTACTGTGTGTAGATGTTCTCTAAGCCTGAAGGGGAAACAGACCTTAAAAAATTAGTACCACAAAACCTAAAAAGATAAGAACACAGCCATACACTATTAAAAACAAATATATAAAGTGTCAAAGTAGTGCAGAAAGAACACAGAGGCATGGCTAAATAACAGCTGAGTGACTTCATTGTAAGGGATCCCTGTGGATATAAAGGTCAGGGAAACATTACGGAGGAAGAGGTGAAGAGTTTTGTCCGTGGTAATTTTGAGTCTATGTGATGGAACAGACCCTAAAACATCTTGGATGTAGTAAAGTTGTAAGGTTTGAGAGTGAGGAAGGAGAAGAAACTTTTGTTTTGATCCAGGACTTTTCCACTTTGTATTCTTCTGTCACTGAGGTTATTACCTACAGTATCAGTTTGGACCCTCATGACAGACTGAAACAAAAAGGATTTTAGCAAATCAGCTAGACTTAGGAGAAGCCTTAGTTAGATATATTATCATCTGTTCTGTTCATTCCAAAAAAAAAAAAAAAAAGATGAGATGTGAAGACTGATCTGTTTATCTTTAGGGTGCCATGGACACTTGGCCAGAATTCCCACTATTTACAGAGAAATGAATCCATCCACTTGTTTTAATTTCTTTAATGATAAAATATATAGATGTATTAAAATACTTGTACAAATATATACATACACATAGACACTAAGAAGATTTGACTACACTAGTATTTTTAGAAAAGGAGAAGAGAAAAAAAAAACTTGATGAGGGATGAAGTATGAAAAAAATCAGAATGGAATTTAAAGTTGCAAAATGGAAGTGTTTTTAGCAGACTGAACGGGAGAAAATGATCAAACTGAACTTAGCTGGATTGGAACAATGCTTTCTAAAAAGTGACCTATTCGGAGACGGGAAGATCTTACCCCTTCGAGAAGAGACAATCAGCTTTTGTCTGCAGTGTCAGTGTAAAAGCTGCTTCCAGCTGAGAGGAGAGCAGCCCCGCACTTGCTTTCGAGAGGAGATGGTAAGATGACAGAACGATGAACTTTAATGGGCTATCAGATATTTTTAAATAGCATTTTCCATTTTAAATGTGGATCCAAACCCAATGCTTATAGAATGAGGGCTAAAAGCTTCAATTCAAACCAGCAAGGCCATCACCAGTATCTGCGCCAAAAGCTCTCTGACAAAAATACACTTGATTTCCAACCAGCAAGAGACTAGTTATTCCATTTAGGGAAATGACATCGTGATGACCTAAAATTACCCTTGCAGTTTCTGCAGACTATAGCTTCAGCAATGCATCTATTCCAAGTTGCACAGAAAAGCTTTGCTAAGGCTTTTAGAGAACTCTCTCCAGGGGGATCATGCTTTCTTTGCTGCTTTGCTGAAGGTGATATGAACGCCTGTCAACATGGTGCTTACCAACCACTCAAGCTGGAGATTCATTCATTTAGGAACAGTTCTCGAATGCTTCCAATGTGCCAGGCTCAATGCAAGATGGTGGTGAAACAAAAATTAAAGACATAACGCCTCCCCTCAAGATCAATTGCCCTTTGGAGAAGACAACAAAGTAAACTAATAATCAGAATGCAGTAAAGAGAGGTGGCCAGGTAATTCCTGGAAGAGCAATTGAATTTTGCAGCCTTCGCCATCTGCAATCTGACCCAGGCCCTTTCCTAATACTAATCTCCCTAAGATCACCAGGACTACTCAGCCTTTCAATTTGATGGCCAGTTTAATCTTTATCCCATCCATTTTCCAATGGCATGTGTCATTTTGTGTTGTCTACTGATTTTCAGAACCATCTCTTTCATCTGTTTCTAGGGCTGTGCAATATCTTGATATTTCTCCTATCACCTTGAAAATTCCTTCTAAATTTTTTGAAGTAGTATTTTTCATAGTTTGGTCCTCAAACATTAGGGTCAAAAAGAATAGGATTCAATTCTACCTATATGTGCCTTCCTTAATACAATTCCATCTTTCAGGCTTCCATACAAAACTAAGCCTCCAAATATGTCCCATATATAATCCATTGTCAATTCTGTTCATTAGATTCTGGAAATGCTTCCAAGTTTCCATCTAAGATGGTAAACAGAGCCCATATATTTGACTACATCATTGCTAAATTTTCATTTATATTTACAATGTTATATAAAAATATGTGTATTTTAGAAAACTGTATCAGTGTGACCAAACAGGGAAGGATGCCATTCACATCCTCAATATTGTTAAGAACATTTTTCCAAGATATGATATAGGCTTAAATTGCTAGATAGAAAAATCACATACTAGGCTTAGATTCAATACATGGGAGGCAAACTTTCCAATCCTTTGAAACACAGGGGTAGGACCTAGAGGGATGGGGAAGGACCTGAACAGTAATCAAGGGAGGCCAAATCACAGGAATTCCCTGGTGGTCCAGTGGTTAAGACTCCACTTTTTTAATGCAAGGGGTGCAGATTCGATTCTTGCTAGGGTCCCACATGCTGCCCAGCCAAGAAAAGAGGAGGGAGCCCGAATCTTACTATGTGAATGACTTCAAGATAGACGTCACGGAAAGCACTGAGTCTGAGGTCACCAGGCTTGGACTTCTACTCCAGAGTGCTTTGGCTACCACACAAAAAACACCAAATGAAATAGGGAAATTTCCTCAGAAACACCCTGACAATCACCTGGCTGACCTATGCTCTTTTCTGCAGTTTTATTTTGCCAGAGAAAGACACAAGACATGACAAGTGGGAAGGGAGTTATTACTATAGGCATTTTGTTCAGCAAGAAACTTTTACTCTTCTGACAGAAGCTTGTTTTCCTGTGTCTGTTTGCCATGTATGCTTGTTGAAGTAGCTCTGCCTTAGTAGAGATCCAATCTTTATTTACTAGGTGGTGCAAATGTACAAGTTGTGAGATGGCGTTAAAGCCACCTTCTAACCAGGTGTATGTCCAGAGTAGGCTCTATGTATCTCTGTCCATAGTACACATCAACTTCATTTCCAAAAATTAAAATTTGCCCCCTTCTCCTTTGGTCTCTGCTACCTGCCCTGATGGGTGTCTCTGCCTAGAATTTCAACAATTCAAGAGGGCAGTCCACAGTAAACCTTGCTGCTACTAGCAAAAAAGCTGGATTTCCACCCCCCTCAAGTTGGTTTTCACACAATGAAGTTAGCTGGACTACTCCTCCTGCTCCCTAATGGACACGTGGTGGTGGTGGTTTAGTCTCTAAGTCATGTCTGACTCTTGAGACCCCACGTACTGGAGCCTGCCAGGCTCCTCTGTCCATGGGATTTCCCAGGCAAGAATACTGGAGTGGGTTGCCATTTCCTTCCCCAGGAGGTCTTCCTGACCCAGAGATCAAACCTGGATATCCCACACTGAGGCAGATTCTTTACTGTATGAGCCACCAAGGAAAACTCCTAATGGACAGGACTTTGCTCATTAACAATTTCTCTTTTCTCACATGCTTTAAATGGCATGTGTGTCCCATGACAAGGACAGTAGGGGAGAACCCGTGTCATATCAGTAAATATTGCCGCGATAATTTTGTGTGACATTCAACCTCAAAATCTTAGTAGGCTAAAATGGCAAGCACTTATTTTGCTCACTTTTATGAGTAAGCTATGGTTTTCTGGGGATAGGATGGACTTGGCTGCAAGTCAGCTTCGGATTGGTTTTTATAAATTTGTGTATGAGTGTGTGTGTGTGCTCAGTCATGTCTGATTCTTTGTGACCCCACTGGAGGATAATTACTTTACAATGTTGTGTTGGTTTCTGGCATACAATAATGTGAATCAGCCATGTGTATATGTGTGTGTATATAAGTGTATGTGTATATGTGTGTATACACACTTCAGCCTCCCTCCCCTCCTTACCACTCTAGGTCATCACAGAGTGTCAGGATGGGCTCTCTGTGTTATACAGCAGCTTTCAACTAGTAATCTATTTTACACATAGTAGAGTATATATGTTGATGCTACTCTCTCAATTTGTCCCACAGATTGTTCTAGACTTCTGTTTCTGGGATAGCAGATACCTGAGGTATGCGCTTCCCAAGGTGAATCGCAGGACCATAACATGGTGAGGTGAACCAGAAGATCCTTCCTCAGGCCCAAACTTGAAACTGGTATACTGTCACCATGGAATACATTCCATTGGCCACAAGCCCTGTGGTGAAGCCCACCAAGGCTGAGGTGGGTAAGACCTCAAAAGAGTAAGAATAATGGAGACAGGAAGAGACAGGTAATGATTGAGGTGGAACTTATGAACTATTTTAGGAATAACACAGATTCTATATAACATGTAGTTGGCTGTGTGTGATAGACATTTTTTATTGTTCAAAAAATTTCCCTTTGTCTTAGTTATTACCTTTTGTAATATGGCTTCACAATGATTGAATCTTGGGTTTATCAATCTAGCCTTCAATCTGATACTGTGAACATGGTATTTTATACATGCTATTTCTTTTTTTTTTATCTATACTGCTGTAAACTTATCCAACGTTTGTATATATGCATAAATAAGAATTCACATTCTTATAAATGTGAATTTGGGAGAGAAGGGAATTAAATGTACAGGGCTCAAATTTTCATCTTGAACCAAAAAACATACATGTGGTTTTTCCATATTTGTTTATGTTCCTTCCAAAGAGACTATGTATCATTCTTGTATCCTAAGCATATAATATTGTTCCTGGAATATTAATATAGTAATACATCCTCAATACATGTTCAAATTATTAATCACATTAATTATTTGGTTCTTCACTGTCCAAACATCTTATAATGATAAAAACTTAATCCTGTACAGAGTCCCTCCATGTCTTTATCGCCAGCCTTTCTCTGACTTAGCAGCTTGAGCTTGCCTTGCTCTCCCTATAAGATCTCCAGTTCTTTGATGCTTCCCTGGAGATGGGCAAAATTTAAGCCTAATAACTCAAGTGTAAATTAACTATTTTCTATTATCAAGGCAGAAACTGTGAGTTTCTATCACAAGTGGTACACAGAGAAAGTAACAACAGTGCTTAACTTTCTGATTTGTCCTGTCTAAAGTCAGGACAATGGTTCTGACTTTTCTGCTTTGAGATTTGAAAGCCACTTCACCACTCTAGCCCTCAGTTATTCTAGAAAAAGTGTAAGTATGACTTGTACCTCTCATGGCAATGAGAGTAGAACAGAAGGAAAAAATATGGAGGAGCTATTTTTGCCTGCTCCATCTCAATGAAATGTAAACAACATACAGAAAATATACAGCTGCAGAAAAAGCACACCTCCTCAAGAGACGATATCCTTCTGATCCTATCTCACCAACCACCCACATCAAAAAATCCAAAATGGAAACAGACACAGGGAAAAGGAGATCAGCAGCCATAAAAGAGCATTTATTTGGGAGTGAAGTTTCAGTATCTGTCAGCCTCACTCAACCTTCAGTGTGCCCCTCGATGTGTTTTGACAGGGGAGAGAGCTTATCCTGATTAAAAGGATCCATTCACATGGGGAGGTTTTTGGGGAGCAGGGCAGAGAGGGAAAGACCAATAACCAGCACTTCCACAGTGTGTAATTCTGGGCTGATGCTCCATCTGACTCTATCTAATACAGGGCATTCTGTTCAGTGCCATCTGTATTCTAGGACTAGAAAAAAAAATCACTTCAAAGATTAAACTCCATGCTGAGGAGCCAATTTCTCATAACAATAGCTAATAATGAGTCTCCTTGCAATCCTTTTCCAATCAGAAAGACAGGGATTGTCAGAACAGATATCACTGTATTAAGGCCAGACTAACAGTCCAGTCAGGACTTCTCTTCTATGGATAAACCCACTAATAAAAGCAGTTCTAAGATATTTCTGTGAGAGTTTCAGAAAGAACACTAATTAACCCAGACAGAGAATCTTCCAAAGACGCATTCCTTCTGTTGAGGAATATCCTGTATTGGCATTTTTGTGAATCATTCTTGACATTTTGCCAGTTCTGCCGTCAGTTTCCAAGGGATACAGAAATACTCAGTGGATTTTTAAAAGCAAAATCTATAAAACAAAGTCTGATTACAAAACTACTGGCCAGCTAAAAAACAAAACAAAACACAGAGATGATCATTAAAAAACAAAACTTCTAGGAAAGCCTCCTGTGGTAAAATTGCTTCATCTAGTACAGCAGAACTATGTCAGAAAGGGCCAACTTGGATTAAATTAGAGTGTTCCTCAAGTTATAGACTAAAAGCATTTTGAGTTATTGAGTGGTGTGTATGCAGGAGTGAGCAAACACTCATACATGATCACACACCTTCATTCAATGCATGTTTATTCAGTATGTACTATGTGTCAGCCACTGCTAATAACATCTTAGAGCTACTGTTATTATTTTATAAAATATTAGTAGTTTTTTTTTCATGTATTTTCAGGGCTTCCCTGGTGGCTCTGTGGTGAAGAATTCTCCCCCTAGTGCAGGAGACATGGGTTTGATCCCTGGTCCAGGAGGATTCCCCATGCCATGGAGCAACTGAGCCCTTGCGCCACAACTATTGAGCTTGTGCTCTAGAGCCTGGGATCCGCAGCTACTGAGACTACGTGCCCTAGAGCCTATGCTCTGCAACAAGAGAAGCCACTGCAATGAGAAGCCTGTGCACAGCAACTGGAGAGTAGGCCCCACTTACAGACTCTGATGCTGGGAGGGATTGGGGGCAGGAGGAGAAGGGGATGACCCAGGATGAGATGGCTGGATGACATCACCGACTCGATGGACGTGGGTCTGAGTGAACTCTGGGAGTTGGTGATGGACAGGGAGGCCTGGTGTGCTGCGATTCATGGGGTCGCAAAGAGTCGGACACGACTGAGCGACTGAACCAAACTGGACTGAACTGCCACTAGAGAAAGCATCCATACAGCAATGAAGACCCAGCACAGCCAAAAATAAATAAATAAACATTTAAAAAACAAAATTTTTTTAAAATGTACTTTTGACTCATCTTGGTGTTCTGTGATGAGCTAGACTGGTGGGATGAGGGGGTGGGGCAAGATCCAGGAGGGAGGGGATATATGCATAGATATCGCTGATTCATTTAATTCTACAGCAGAAACTAACACAACATTGTAAAGCAATTATATGCCAATAAAAAAGAAAAAAGTAGTTTCTAAATATTTAAATGTTATTTTATGCTTTTAGTAACTAAATTTTTTTAATAGCTTATTTTTAGAGCAGCTTTTTCTAAACAAAACTGAGAACAAGGTATAGAGATTACCCTTTTAGCTCATATCCTCACACATTTAGAGTGTCTCCATTATCAACATCCCCCACCAAAGTGGTACACTTGTTACAACTGATAAAGCTATACTGATATCATTATCACTCAGAGTCTATAGTTCATATTAGGGTTTTTTAATCTTAGTGTTGTACATTCTGTGGGTTTAGAATATACTATGACATATATCCACCATTATAATATCACACACAATATTTTAACTGTTGTAAAAATCTTCTGTACTCTGCCTATTCAGCCCCCAACACACCCAGATTTTCTGTTGTCTCCATAGTTTTGCTTTTTCCAGAACATCTTATAGCTGGAATTACACAATATGTAGCCTTTTCTGATTGTCTTCTTTTATTTAGTAGTATGTAAGAAGCTCCAATACTTTGGCCACCTGATGTGAAGAACTGACTCATTGGAAAAGACCCTGATGCTGGGAAGGATTGAAGGTGGGAGGAAAAGGGGATGACAGAGGATGAGGTGGTTGGATGGCATCATCAACTTGATGGACACAAGTTTGAGCAAGTTCTGGCAGTTAGTGATGGACAGGGAAGCCTGGTGTACTGTAGTCCATAGGGTTGCAAAGAGTTGGACATAACGAGCGACTAAACTAAGTTTCATCTCTAATCTTTTTATGGCTTAATCATTTCCTTTTAGTGTTGAATGATATTCCGTTGACTTGATACACCATTGTTTCACTATCCATTTTCCTACGTAAGAGCATCTTGGTTCCTTCCAAGTTTTGACAATTATGAATAAAGCTGCTATAAATATCTATGTGCAGGTCTTTGCCTGGACATAAGTTTTCAACTTCTTTGGCCAATACCAGGAAAGTAAATTTCTGGATCCTATGTAAGAGTATATTTAATTTTGTAAGAAACTTTCAAGCTATCTTCCAAAGTTACTGAACCCTTTTGCAGTCTCACCAGCAGTGAATGAGAGTTCCTGTTGTTCCACGTCCTGGTCACCCCCTTGGATTTTATCATTCTAATAGATGTGTAATGGTATTTCCTTTTAATTTGTCCTTCCCTAGGAAATGGCAACCCACTCCAGTGTTCTTGCCTGGAGAATCCCAGGGACGGGGGGCGCCCAGTGGGCTGCTGTCTATGAGGTCACACAGAGTCAGACACGACTGAAGCGACTTAGCAGCAGCAGCGATGACATATAATATGGGGCACATTTTCATAGACTTATTTGCCATCTGTATAACTTCTTTGGTGAAATGTCTTTAAAGGTCTTTAGTCTACATATTGGATTATTTGTGTTCTTTTGGTTGAGGTGTTGAGTTTTAAGAAGTTTTTGTATCTTTTGAATAATGGTCTTTTATCACATGTGACTGGAGGAGGGCATGGCAAACCAATCCAGTATTCTTCCCTAAAGAATCCCCATGGACAGAGGAGGCTAGCAGACTACAGTCCATGGGGTCACAAAAAGTTGGACATGACTGAGTGACTAAGCACAGAACATCAGATTTGTCTTTTGCAAACATTTTCTCCCTGTCTATGACTTATCTTTTTATCCACTTGATCTTTTTCTTATTATAAAACAGTAAGTGTAAGCCATATATAGGGGTTTCCCAGGTGGCTTAGTGGTAAAGAATCTGCCTGCCAACGCAGGAATTGCATTTTTAATCCCTGGGTTGGAAAGATCTCCTGGAGTAGGAAATGTCAACCCACTCCAGTATTCTTGCCTGAAAAATTCCATTAATGGAGGAGCCTGGAGGGCTACAATCCATGGGATGACAACCTCCACTCACCACCTCCTGTGGAAATTCTATGAAGCATGATTTGAAGCTGAGTTGGACACTCAGCCATGTCCAACTCTTTGTGACCCCATGGACAGGGGTCACCAGGCTTCCCTGTCCACCACTAACTCCCGGAGCTTGCTCAAACTCATGTCCATCGAGTCAGTGATGCCATCCATCTTATCCTCTGTCATCCACTTCTCCTTCTGCCTTCAATCTTTCCCAGCATCAGGGTCTTGCCCATTGAGTCAGTTTTCCCATAAGGTGGCCAAAGTATTGGAGCTTCAGCATCAGTCCTTCCAATGAATATTCCGGACTGATTTCCTTTAGGATGGACTGGTTGGATCTCCTTGCAGTCCAAGGGACTTTCAAGCATCTTCTCCAACATCACTGTTAAAAACCATCATTCTTTGGTGCTCAGCTTTCTTTATGGTCCAACTCTAACCTCCAAACATGACTATGGGAAAAACTGTAGCTTTGACTAGATGGACCTCTGTTGGCAAAGTAATGTCTCTGCTTTTGAATATGCTGTCTAGGTTGCTCACAGTTTTTCTTCCAAAGAACAAGTGTTTTTTTTTAAAATTTCATGGCTGCATTCACCATCTGCAGTGATTTTGGAGCCTAAAAAAATAAAATCTGTCACTGTTTCCATTGTTTCTTCGTCTATTGCCATGAAGTGCTGGGACTAGATGCCATGATCTTAGTTTTTTGAATGTTGAGTTTTAAGCCAGCTTTTTCACTCTCCTCTTTCACTTCCATCAAGAAGCTCTTTAATTCTTCTTCCCTTTCTGCCATAAGGGTGCTGTCATCTGCGTATCTGAGGTTATTGATATTTGTCCCGGCAATCTTGACTCCAGCTTGTGCTTCATCCAGCCTGGCATTTTGCATGATGTACTCTCCATATAAGTTAAATAAGGAGGGTGACAGTATACAGCTTTGAGGTACTCCTTTCCCAATTTGGAACCAGTCTGTTGTTCATGTCTGGTTCTAACTATTGCTTCTTGATCTGCATACATATTTTCAGGAGGCAGATAAGTGGTCTGGTATTCCCATCTCTTTAAGAATTTTCCACAGTTTGTTGTGATCCACACAGTCAAAGGCTTTGGAGTAGTCAAAGAACAGTACTCTTAAATTTTATTGTCAATCAGAATTTGTAAATGGCTTTCAAAATTGACGTTAACAAACACTTCACACATAAACCCTTTATCTTTGCTCACATGATATTTACATTTCCTCCATTCCTCACTCTATCTTCCAGAATGACTGATAAATAAGATACAAGCTCTTTTTTTAAAAAAGAAAAAATCCATCCATAAGCAAGTGCAATAAAGACATAGTTTCTAGATCATCAAAAACCAATGAGAGAGACAACCTTTTGCCTAAGAATTCAAGAGATAAGCAGAATGGAGGACCTGGTGTATTTCTTTGTACCTTTGGGAGTGGGGTCTTTGAGAAGATACTACACAAGCCAGGGATAGAAGATTTGGTCATTAAAGTAGATCCTGGCTCAGCTAATGGCAGATGGTCTAGAGAGGCTGATCCAGAGGCCTGGTGCCTTAGATTGGACCCTCATATTTTGATTCCACATCTGTTTTTCTAAAACAAATAAAAGGCAAAACAAAACAAACACACCAATATTCACCTATAACATGCTACAAAACACAGGCTTATATTTATGAGCCATAGTAGAATGCTTATTTTAAATATGTTTTTACAGCCTTTGGAATCCTCAGAGGGCAGGGCCCCTGTGAGAAAACACAAACAGCAATGACGCTCCACAAACCTCTGCGAGATGGTGGCTATGGAGCCCCAGTCCCCCTGAGGCAAGGCTGCCTCCGTGGAAACTGCATCACAGTCTGATGGGGGGGGTGCCCCACCCTTGTTATCTGATAACCTCAGCAGATGCAGAGGGGAATAGGGACTTCTGCAAGGTGGAGGACCCTGTGTCCATCTCACCACATAGGCACTCAGGCCCTTGTTCATCTACCAAAACTCTCACAGACCCTTGCTGGAAAAAAATGGCTCCTGGGCAGAGCCTGTCAGCAGGAGGTTTGGCCAAGGGAAAGAAATAAAAAGAACACTCTCTGAGCATATTTTCTTCTCTGCCTCAGTAATAGCAGGGGTACCAAAAATGACTGGCTGAGTAAATTGTTTTTTTTTTTTTTTTTTTTCCTTCCCAAACATGAACCCCCCTCCCACCCCCCTCCCCACAACATCTCTCTGGGTCATCCCCGCGCGTCAGCCCCAAGCGTGTCATATCCTGCATCAGACATAGACTGGCATTTCGATTCTTACATGATATTATACTTGTTTCAATGCCATTCTCCCAAATCATCACACCCTCTCCCTCTCCCTCTGAGTCCAAAAGTCCACTATGGTTCTTTCCCCCTGCTCTCTTCCTGTTCCTTTGTGTTCCCACTTTCCCCGCCTCTTTCCATCCCTGCAAGAACATCCCTCTTCTCTCTTTTTGGTACTGACAAAGCTCTGGGAAAAATATGTATTTATATAACTCCCCCCACTCTGCGCGCACACACAGACATACACACACACACACACACCAGGATATACCCTCCAGCTTTCCAGGTCATGAGATAGATTTGGTCGAGATAGATTTGGTCAAGGTAGAAACCTCCTCTTCAGATTCACGTCATTTGCTTGTCACTGACCAGATAACATGGTGTAGGCTTCAAAGGCTTTTCCACTAATAATAGTTTGAAGCCCTCTGGCAGCTGAAATATGACCCCATACCAAAGAAAGAGCTGAATTTGCAGGCTAGGTCCATTCCACAGGAGGAAATCATTTGTGTTGCTGCCATGGTATTTTTTGTGACTGTGCACTCAAGCCTCCTCCAGGTTCTCTCTCATTTCCAGCTTGGGTTCTGCTTTGGGAAAGCTTTCTGCAGATCTCTCCAAACACCTTTCTTATTAGCCACATGGACACTGTCATCCAACCTTCCATAAGCTTGGGTCTCTCCAACTGTGGTTGAAATTGCACAAAATGCACATTTATCTGGGAGCTACTGCTATGAAACTTCCTCTCCATTTTTGTCTACCAAGTTAATGAGCATGGAAAACCACAGAAAGTGGCATTATATGTGCCCCCCACTCTCTCCACCCACTTTTACAAATGCCCCTTAACAAACAGCCTCAGCTACCAGTTAGCTCAAGACCTCAGGATCTGCCTCGTCTGAGATCCAGCTTTTAGGGACCTTTCCATGCTTGTTGCCTGATAGGATTGAAACAGACTGAACTTAACTTTCTGTGCTATTATTCTGCTTCCTATTTCCTTCAGCTCAGCTTACATATGTCTATGTGCTGTGTTACTCCAGTTAAATAACAAGCTAACTGAGGCACAGAACAGAGGCAAAATTTTTCCTGCCATCTCCAGTATTCAGAACAGTACCTGTTTAGATGTCAATATATGTTTGCTAATTAATTGATAGGTTTATGAAATGAGTATAACTGAGAATAATAATAATCATGGTGATAAAATACCCTTTAAAGAATATTTACAAATTGCCAGGAACTTCAATAGACATTATACATTTAATAACTAGTTTATGCAAAACACTTATGAAAGAGAAATAATATTCTCTACACAGAATTATCAACTCAATGGACATGAGTTTGAGCAAACTCTGGGAGATAGTGAAGTATGAGGGGAGCCTGGTGTGCTGTAGTCCATGGTTTGAGAAGAGTTCGACACAACGTAGCGACTGACCAACACAGAATCAAATTGAACTTTAGAGAAAAGAAATAAAGAAATTGTCTTAGGGCTATAAGAGGTAGAAAAATCATACTCCTGCCTTCAAATCTTCAGAATGTTGGTCAAAGTGGAATTTTGAAGGCATTGCTAACAAGATTTTTCAGTGCTCAGTAGGGAAGATTGAATTTTGCCAATAAAATTGATTTCTCCTTTCATAATCTCATCCAGAGGGTTTTTTTGTTTGTCTGTTTGTTTGTTTTAGTATATATGTAAGTAATCAGGATTTGCAATGTGTTTACCCAGGCGCTCATAGATTTTTAGTAAAAGTCATTTGTATATCACAGAATGCCTGAGTGAGAAGAACTATAAAAGAAAATCTAATCCAACTCAACTACTTCCAGCATTTCATTTGATGTCTTAAAAATCACGTAGGCAAAAATACTTTACAACTTGAGTGGATGGCACACTTGAAATGCTCCTGGGCAAAAAAAGATGCCATTTGGTAAAAGGAGTTGCATTTTGCCCTAAACTCTACTATGCATGCCTCCCAACATGTAGGCTATGTCTACTAATTCTCAAAAGTTGGCTTTCTTTTTAGACTGTAACTTTCAGGATCACCTTTTTTGGGGATCTTGGTGTCTCCAGTGTTGCCTACTGACCACAGTCTGGCAACTAGTTTCATGAACTACTATCTCCCAGTTTTCCATGTAGTTCAGTTATGTATGTTTCTGAAGCTTGGCAAGATGTGCAATTGTTCATAAATTTAATAAGACATGGGAATCAAACCTGATTTTCAATCCAGAAGTCATATTTTCTTTCTGTTGAATTATGAAATAAAATGAAGGTTTCTTTGCTAGTGGAGAAGCTCTGTCTTAATACTGAATTAAGCACTAGAAAAGAAGATGGCTGAGATGAGGGAATAAAACCACCATGATCTATTTCAAGTTATCAGATACCATAATCTAATTATAATTTACTTGATGAGAATAAACTAAACATCAGAGGTTTGACATAGTTTTCTACTTCAATTTAATTATCCCCAGGACCTATGAAAGATTCATAACATGGGGGATTTCTTGACCTGTTCCAAAAAGAGGAACAAGGGCACACAAAGATTTCTGGTGAAGTGGAACAAACGAGTGTGACTGTAACTAATACATAATAAAAAACAAACAAACAAAAAGCAAATGCACAAAACATAAAAACAAATCCAGAAAACTCTTTGGCTGGGGCTTATTACATGAAGTCAGCTCAAAATCCCACCGTTACTGAAAGGTAAGAGCGGATGGCCCTCTCTATACATACCTTTTAATATCCGCTGCTTGCTCTCCTTCAAGGCTATTATAATATCCATATATTGTACTCCCCATGAATGTTCCAAAGATACACAACCACTTCTGAAGATTAGAGGCACACTTAAGTGTCCTCAGGCCTCCTTGGTGGCTGTAGATCCACTTCTGCAAGCCACCATTTGATCTGTTTGCCTACATATAGATTCCTTAACCAAAATCAAGTGTCTTTAAGTAATAAAAGGTCACAGTCCTTTACATTGGTGGGATGAACAAATAGTTGTTCATATATATGCTAACATCTTTCCTTTATGTAGACATTAACCATCGTTTCTTTCTGATTTGCGATATCTATGGATGCAGTGCCTATAGATTTTGAATGAATGAATGCAGTTTTAACTGTTCACATGGAAAGTGAAAAAAATGGGAAATCAAGACCAGACCAAAGAAAAACCTTCAACTCAATGCTTAAAGAATGAGTAATGATACCCGGATTAAAAAGAATCCATTTAGCATGCAGGTTTAGAGTTAGAAATGGTACTTATAAAAAGAATAGAAACTCATCATCTAGGTTAAAGAATAGAAAAGTAATAGTACTTTAGAGGAATCCTGTGTGCCCCTCTTTAATCATCTTTCTTTTTCTCTCCCAGATTTAACCATTACTGTAAATTCGTATCATTTTACATACTTAAGCATGTATAAATATAATCCCTAAAATATATATTTTACCTACTTTTGAATTTTTAACTTCATGTAAATATATTTATACTGTATGTAACTTTATGTAAGTAGTCATTTAATTTTTTTTTTACTCAGCATTATGCCTGTGGAGGTTCATCTGTATAAATGTATCTGTAATTTATATACCACAAATAATATATTGATTTTTATTGCTGATAGATGTTTGACAATTCCAATTCTTTTGCAATTCTGAAAATACTATGCTATATGATGTTTTATAAATATGTATTTATATTTTACAAATATATATATGTAATATAAAGATATGTACCTTGTGTTCTGATATATATGAAATTATCTGTGGTGTGAAACATGAGGTAAAATTCTTATGATGTAGAGTATGAGCACTTACAGATGAAAACTGCCCACAAGTCTACCTGTCTGCTCTATTAGCAGTGTGTGAGTTTCCCTTTTGTATTATAAGTTTAAAAACTCATTTCATACACAAAATAATGAAGATATTTTCTTTTAAAAGCTTTTGAGTTTTTCCTTTCAGAATTTAGTCTTTAATTCAATTGGCATTAATTTGCATGTGATGCTGTGGTATAAGAGAAAGATGCATTTTAGTTTTTTTCTACATGTACAATCATTCTCTGTGCAATTTGGTACACAGCTTTCTTCACCACAATGCAGTGAACAAAGATTTTCAATGCTAACTTCTCCCATGTGAAGAGTCAATATATGTGTAGATCTTTCTCTGGAAATTCTATTCTGTTTCATTTGCTTATCCAGCTGTCTGTCCAGTTTAAATAGCTTACTTCCCACTCTGCAGAGAAAATTGAAATAATCAACGTTCAAGTTCCACAGATTCCTGCCATCAAATCTACTCCCTATACCAGCATCTGGTAAAAGAGATGACAACTTTCATCTTTGCTTATTGCATTAGAATTGAGAATAGATCTGTGTTGTTCTGTATTTGTGTACAATATCAGTCACTTTCTTTTACTTAAGGATATTACATCAGCAATTCTGCCTTCTCTTTCTCTTAATTCATCAATATTTCCTTCTCTAAAGTGTCATTCTCATCAGCATGAGTATAACTTCTTCCTTAAAAGAAATAAATAAGTCTCATCTCTTAAACACTTAGATACTCTTGCTATAGCCATTTCTCTGTTCCCCTTTACAGCAACGCTCCTTGAAAGAGTTGACTGGACTCGCAGGTTTAACACCTCTAGTCCTAATCTCTCTCAAACTCACTCATCTGGGCACTCAATTCCATCGTTCTGAAACTGCTCTTATAAAGACCATCAGTGGCCTATGTCTTGACACATACAACAGAGATTAGACTTGGGAAGACCAATCACTCTCTGAAATACCATCTCAGTTGCTTCCAGAACTCCAGACTCTGCTGGTCCTTGTCCTGTATCATCAGCTGCTCCTGAACCATCTTTTCTGTGGCTCTTTCTTTCCTTCCTGACCTCTTTAAAGTTGAACCACATCAATGACCAGCCAGACTAACCTTTACTCTTTTCTCTATGTATTTCACGTAAATCACCAAGAGAGACCATTATTTCTGTCTTCAAAAATATCCAGACTCTGACAATCCTTTCTGTCTCCACATTGTCACTCTGATATGAGTTGTCCCCACCTCTTGCTCATATGATTGCATTAACCTGTCCCTCTCTTCACCCTTCTTTTCCTATGATCTATTATCAACATAGTGTCCTTAGCAATCTTTTTAACATGTCAATCTGGTCATGTCCCTTACCTGTCAAAATCCTCCAGTGATGCCCCATTTCGTACAGTAAAAGCCAAATCCCTCACCATGGTCTACTCTCTCTCTCTGCCTTCATCCCTATGACTCTCATCTCTTCCCTCTCCACTCCAGTCCACTTCCTTGAAAAAAGTCAGGCACACTCACCTGAGTACCTGTTCTGTAGTAAATCATGTAACAGGCTTCACTCACTTCCAACAAGTACTTACTCAAAAGTTACTTCATCAGTGAGGAATAATACAATTTTAAAAATTGAAAATCAAAATGAACTCCTCCACTTGGTACCTAATGTCATCCAATATACCTGTTTGCTATCCATCACAATATTGCTCACTTTCCAATGTAATATATAACTGAATTACTCCAGTCATTGTCTGTCTTCTAGGGGTGAGGTGAAACTGGCTCAGACCAGCTCAAGAGGTCTGATTGAATGAAGTTGCCAAACTCTCTGGCATTTGGTAGCTTGAAATTATGTTACAGTAGGAGTAGCAGCCATGGAAGGTACCCCATGTTCAAGGTAAGAGAAACCCAGTAAGACAGTAGGTGCTGAGAGAGGGCATCAGACCAGAAAGACTGAAACCACAATCACAGACAACTAGCCAATCTGATCACACAGACCACAGCTTGTCTAACTCAATGAAACTAAGCCATGCTGTGTGGGGCCACCCACAATGGATGGGTCATGGTGGAGAGGTCTGACAGAATCTGGTCCACTGGAGAAGGGAATGGCAAACCACTTCAGTATTCTTGCCTTGAGAACCCCTCAAACAGTTTGAAAAGGTGAAAAGACAGGACACCAAAAGATAGACTCCCCAGGTCGGTAGGTATCCAATATGCTACTGACGATCAGTGGAGAAATAACTCCAGAAAGAATGCAGGGATGGAGCCAAAGCAAAAACAACACCCAGTTTTGGATGGGGCTGGTGATAGAAGCAAGGTCCAATGCTGAAAAGAGCAATATTGCATAGAAACCTGGAATGTTAGATCCATGAATCAAGGCAAACTGGAAGTGGTCAACAGGAGGTGGCAAGAGTGAACATCGACATTCTAGGAATTAGCTAACTAAGATGGACTGGAATGGGTGAATTTAACTCCGGTGACCATTATATCTACTATTGTGGGCAGGAATCCCTTAGAAGAAATGGAGCGGTCATCATAGTCAACAAGAGTCTGAAATGCAGTACTTGGATGCAAACTCAAGAACGACAGAATGATCTCTGTTCATTTCCAAGGCAAACCATTCAATATCACGGTAATCCAAGTCTATGCCCCAACCAGTAATGTTGAAGAGGCTGAAGTTGAATGGTTCTATGAAGACCTACAAGACCTTTTAGAACTAACACCCAAAAAAGATTTTTTTTTTCATTATAGGGGACTGGAATGCAAAAGTAGGAAGGTAAGAAATGCCTGGAGTAACATGCAAATTTGGCCTTGGAGTACAGAATGAAGCAGGGCGAAGGCTAATAGAGTTTTGCCAAGAGAATGCACTGATCATAGCAAACACCCTCTTCCAACAACACAAGAGAAGACTCTACACATGGACATCACCAGATGGTCAAAACCGAAATCAAATTGATTATATTCTTTGCAGCCAAAGATGGAGAAGCTCAATACAGTCACCAAAAACAAGACCAGGAGCTGACTATGGCTCAGATCATGAACTCCTTCTTGCCAAATTCAGACTCAAATTGAAGAAAGCAGGGAAAACCGCTAGACCATTTAGGTATGACCTAAATCAAATCCCTTATGATTATACAGTGGAAGTGAGAAATAGATTTAAGGGCCTAGATCTGATAGATAGAGTGCCTGATGAACTATGGAATGAGGTTCGTGACATTGTATAGGAGACAGGAATCAAGACCATCCCCATGGAAAAGAAATGCAAAAAAGCAAAATGGCTGTCTGGGGAGGTCTTACAAATAGCTGTGAAAAGAAGAGAGGCGAAAAGCAAAGGAGAAAAGGAAAGATATAAGCATCTGAATGCAGAGTTCCAGAGAATAGCAAGAAGCGATAAGAAAGCCTTCTTCAGCAATCAATGCAAAGAAATAGAGGAAAAGAACAGAATGGGAAAGACTAGAGATCTCTTCGAGAAAATTAGAGATACCAAGGGAACATTTCATGAAAAGATGGGCTCGATCAAGGACAGAAATTGTATGGACCTAACAGAAGCAGAAGATATTAAGAAGAGGTGGCAAGAATACACAGAAGAACTGTATAAAAAAGATCTTTACGATCAAGATAATCACGATGGTGTGATCACTCACCTAGAGCCAGACATCCTGGAATGTGAAGTTAAGTGGGCCTTAGGAAGTCTCACTAGGAACAAAGCTAATGGAGATGGTGGAATTCCAGCTAAATCCTAAAAGATGATGCTGTGAAAGTGCTGCACTCAATATGCCAGCACATTTGGAAAACTCAGCAGTGGCCACAGGACTGGAAAATGTCCATTTTCATTCCAATCCCAAAGAAAGGCAATGCCAAAGACTGCTCAAACTACCACACAACTGCACTTATTTCACACACTAGCAAAGTAATGCTCAAAATTCTCCAAGCCAGGCTTCAGCAATATGTGAACTGTGAACTTCCAGATGTTCAAGCTGGTTTTCGAAAAGGCAGAGGAACCAGAGATCAAATTGCCAACATCTGCTGGATCATAGAAAAAGCAAGAGAGTTCCAGAAAACCATCTATTTCTGCTTTATTGACTATGCCAAAGCCTTTGATGTGTGGATCACAGTAAACAATGGAAAATTCTGAAAGAGATGGGAATACCAGACCACCTGACCTGCCTCTTGAGAAACCTGTATGCAGGTCAGGAAGCAACAGTTAGAACTGGACATGGAACAACAGACTGGTTCCAAATAGGAAAAGGAGTACATCAAGGATGCATACTGTCACCCTGCTTATTTAACTTATATGCAGAGTACATCATGAGAAACACTGGGCTGGAGGAAGCACAAGCTGGAATCAAGATTGCTGGGACAAATATCAATAACCTCAGATATGCAGATGACACATTTATGGTAGAAAGTGAAGAACTAAAGAGCCTCTTGATGAAAGTGAAAGAGGAGAATGAAAAAGTTGGTTTAAAGCTCAACATTCAGAAAACTAAGATCATGGCCTCCAGCCCCATCACTTCATGGCAAATAGATGGGGAAACAGTGGAAACAGTTACAGACTTTATTTTTCTGGACTCTAGAATCACAGCAGATGATGATTGCAGCCATGAAATTAAAAGACACTTACTCCTTGGAAGGAAAGTTATGACCTACCTAGACAGCATATTTAAAAGCAGAGACATTATTTTGTCAACAAAGATCTGTCTAGTCAAGGCTATAGTTTTTCCAGTGGTCATATAAGGATGTGAGAGTTGGACTATAGAGAAAGCTGAGTGCTGAAGAGTTGATGGTTTTGAACTGTGGTGTTGGAGATGACTCTTGGGAGTCCCTTGGACTGCAAGGAGATCCAACCAGTCCATCCTAAAGGAGATCATTCCTGGGTTTTCATTGGAAGGACTGATGTTGAAGTTGAAAGTCCAATATTTTGGCCACCTGATGCGAAGAGCTGACTCATTTGAAAAGAACCTGATATTGGGAAAGATTGAAGGCAGGAGGAGTAGGGGACGACAGAGGAGGAGATGGCTAGATGGCATCACCGAATCAATGGACATGAGTTAGGGTAAACTCTGGGAGTTGGTGATGGACAGGGAGACCTGGTGTGCTGTGGTTCATGGGGTCACAAATAGTCAGACAAGACTGAGCGACTGAACTGAACTGTGGAGTATTACATCACAGAAAACAGCAAATACTACAAATCAGAGCTTTTTGTTTGTTTTCTGGTTGTTAAAATTTTACCAGCACAATGCTGGTCTTCACCTTCTAGAACAACTTTATCTCCCACAAGATTAGAGCAGGGATTTCTTTATTTCTGTTTATTTTATTCACTGATCTTTCTCTAGCACTTAGAATAACACCTAATATTTATTAGATACTTAAGAAATTAGGAAATGAATGAGTAGAGAGTTGTGTATGACCTTTCTCTTTTCAGCAAATATGCTGAGTCATGCTACAAGGTTTTCAATGTTTAAAGAAAAGGATGGATTTCTGAAATAAACTCAATATTGTAATGTATTTTCTGATATACATATACATTACATTTTTAATATGTTGTTTAAGAATGTTGCATCCCTAATTATCAGTAAAATTATCTGGATGGTTCCTAGCTTATGCTGCTTTAGGTTGAGTTTTCATCTCACAGTTATATTAAACTATTATAAGAATCAGGAAGAATTATTTCAACTTTTATTTCCTAAAATGCTTGTATGATATTGGAATTATGTGTTTCATGAATATTTGGTAGAATTAGCCTATGAAACTATTAGAGTTTTCTTTAGCAGAAGATTTAATACAGTTTTCTTAATAAGTTTAAGACTATTGATAGTTTTTATTTCATCTTAAATTTACTTCTGCTACATATATTTTTCTAGGAACTCTTTCCCTGCAGATACTCTTTGAATTTATTAGCATATCGTTATTTTAATCTGTGCCACATCTGTGGTTATGGCCCATTTTTCCACACCTAATATTGTTTATTTAGCTTTTTCTCTCTAGTTAATCTGGAAAATTTAATTGTCCACTTTGTCAACTGAAAGAACACACTTTGTCTTTTTTGATTTTTTTCCACTAAATCTTTATTTTACTATTTAATTAATTTACTATCATTACTTTTTAAAATTATTTTCTTCTTAATTTTTTGTTTATTTGATGTGGTGGGCAAAATTCTAAAAATGGTTGCATGTCCTAATTCCCTGAACTTGTGAACTTAATGAGATGGCACTCCCATCATTATGTTATGCTAAATGGCACAGTTGAATTTAAGATATGGAGATTATCTGAATGTGTATAATATCATCACATAAACCTTTTAAAGGCAGAGAGTTTCTACATCTGGCAGCAGAAGAGAGAGAGAGAGATTGGAAACATGAGAGCAATTTGATGTGTCATGGCTGGGATTATAAATGCAGCTGAATGTGTCCATATATCTGAGTTCTGACCATTACTATGAGAGGAAAGGTGCTGGGGAAAGTTCCAGATTACTTTCCTGAAGACAAGATGCTTGCCCTGGAATTTCTCATTCCCACAAATTTCTATTGGTAAGAAACAGTGAATGTTTATACAATATTGGAAAACATATTGAAAATGGCAGAGGCTCTCTTCAACTTCAAGAGCATTTCTACCTAGAACTTTAAAGGGAGGAAGATATAAACCCATTTTATTTAAATCACTGTTTTACAGTCTCTTGATAATAGCAGCTTAGTTTGTACCCTATTACAATATATTTAAAAATTGCTTACTTATATGTCTTTTGATTTCTCTTTCAAATTTTCTATTTCTTCAACATTCTGTGCTTTGTTCTATTGTTATTCTATATTATCAGATCAAAATCCAGTTTGCTATTTCCCACTTCAGCTGTGTCTAATTGAATGTCTATTCTACCCATTGAATTTTAATTTTAATCACTGTGCTTTCCAATTGTAGTTAGTTCTTTTGCAAATATGTCCCTGTTGATTTTAATACTATATACCCATTTATGATATATCTAAGAGTCTGTTTAGCTCTTTAAAAATATCAAATCTATTACTAATCCCCAAGGCAAAAAATATGATACTGAAAGATGAACTCCCCAGGTCAGTATGTGCCCAATATGCTATTGGAGAAGAGTGGAAAAATAACTCCAGTAAGAATGAATAGACAGAGCCAAAGCGAAAACAACACCCAGTTGTGGATATAACTGGTGATGGAAGTAAAGTCTGATGCCATAAGGAACAATATTGCCCAGGAAACTGGAATGTTAGATCCATGTATCATGGCAAATTAAAAGTGGTCAAACAGGAGATGGCAAGAGTGAACATTGACATTTTAGGAATCAGCAAGCTAAAATGGACTGGAATGGACACATTTAATTCAGATGACCATTATCTCTACTACTGTGGGCAAGAATCCTTTAGAAGAAATGGAGTAGCCCTCAGAGTCAACAGAAGACAATGCAGTACTTGGGTGCAGTCTCAAATGACAGAACAATCTGTTCATTTCCAAGGCAAAACATTCAATATCACAGTATTCCAAATCTATGCCCTAATCAGTAATGCTGAAGATGCTGAAGTTGAACAGTTCTATGAAGACCTACAAGACCCTCTAGAACTAAAACCCCCAAAAGATATCCTTTTCATCATTGGGGACTGGAATGCAAAAATAGGAAGTCAAGAGATACCTGGAGTAACAGGCAAATTTGGCCTTGGAGTACAAAAATGAAGTAGGGCAAAGGCTAAGAGAGAATGCACTGGTCATAGCAAACACCCTCTTTCAACAACACAAGAGAAGACTCTACACATGGACATCACCAGATGGTCAATACCAAAATCAGACTGATTATATTTTTTGCAGCCAAAGATGGAGAAGCTCTATACAGACAGCAAAAACACAAAGTCCAGGAGCTGACTGTGCCTCAGATTATGAACTCCTTATTGCCGAATTCAGACTTAAATTGAATTAAAGAAAACCACTACACCATTCAGGTATGACCTAAATCAAATCCCTTACGATTATATGGTGGAAGTGAGAACTAGACTCAAGGGATTAGATATGATAGACAGAGTGCCTGAAGAAATATGGACAGAGGTTTGTGACACCGTGTAGAGATCAGGAATCAAGACCATCCCCAAGAAAAAGAAATGCAAAGACGCAAAATGGTTGTCTGAGAAGGCCTTACAAATAGCTGAGAAAAGAGAAGCTAAAGGCAAAAGAGAAAAGGAAAGATATACCCATCCTAATCCAGAGTTCCAAAGCATAACAAGCAGAGATAAGAAAGCTTTCCTCAGTGACCAGAAGATCAATGATCAAAAGAAACAGAGGAACAATAGAAAGGGAAAGACTAGAGATCTTTCAAGAAAATTAGAGCTATCAGGGGAACATTTCATGCAAAGCTAGGCTCAATAAAGGACAGATATGGTATGGACCTAACAGAAGCAGAAGATATTAAGAAGTGGTGGCAAGAATACACAGAACTATACAAAAAAGATCTTCATGACCCAGATAACCATAATGGTATGATCACTCACCTAGAGCCAGACATCCTGGAGTCCAAAGTCAAGTAGGTCTTAGGAAGCATCACTATGTACAAAGCTAGTGGATGTGATGGAATTCCAGTTGAGCTGTTTCAAATCCTAAAAGATGATGCTGTGAAAGTGCTGCACTCAATATGCCAGCAAATTTAGAAAACTCAGCAGTGGCTACAGGACTGGAAAAGGTCAGTTTTCATTCCAATCCCAAAGAAAGGTAATGCCAGAGAATGTTCTAACTACTGCACAACTGCATGCATCTCACACACTAGCAAAGTAATGCTCAAAATTCTCCTAGCCAGGCTTCAACAGTACATGCACTGTGAACTTCTAGATGTTCAAGCTCGTTTTAGAAAAGGCAGATCAACCAGAGATCAAATTTCCAACACATGTTGGATCATAGAAAAAATCAAGAGAATTCCAGAAAAACACCTACCTCTCCTTTACTGACTAGGCCAAAGCCTTTGACCGTGTGGATCACAACAAACCGTGGAAAATTCTTCAAGAGATGGGAATACCAGACCACTTGACCTGCCTCCTGAGAAATCTGTATGCAGGTCAAGAAGCAATAGTTACAACTGGACATGGAAAAACAGACTGGTTCCAAATAGGGAAACGGGTACATCAAGGCTGTATATTGTTACCCTGCTTATTTAACTTATATCAGAGTACATCATGCAAAATGCCAGGCTGGATGAAGCACAAGCTGGAATCAAGATTTCCAAGAGAAATATCAATAACCTCAGATATACAGATGACACCACCCTTACGGCAGAAAGGGAAAAAAAAAAAAAACCTAAAGAGCCTCTTGATGAAAGTGAAAGAGGAGACTGAAAAAGCCGGCTTAAAACTCAACATTCAGAAAACTAAGATCATGGCATCTGGTCCTATCACTTCATGGCAAAGAGTCAGACACAACTGAGCAGCTGAACTGAACTGACTAATTCCCAAATTGGTAGTGTTTGATGTCCTGTTTCTGTGATTAGTTATTTCTGTTATATTTTGCTTACAGTGGTTAGTGTAATGATTTGCTGAATAACCTCTTACTGTGAACACATGTCCCCCAGAACTTGATCAGTGAGAGTTTGTTGAGATGAGATCTAGGTTTAAAATACATTATTCCAGAGAAGATAATCATTCACTACTGACTAATTCTGGAGTACTACAATTTAGCACCACTTTAAACCACATTTCTTTGGGTGGGGTAGGAGGCATAGAAAGTGTGATTTCTAAGCCTCAAAACTCCAAAGAGAGGGTTTGTGGTTTAAAAGTCTCAAAAGTTTTTATTTATTGTTTCAATATCATCCTGCAGGCAGTGTGCCAAAAGAGGACAAGTCCACATGGCTTTCACTGTAGGGACATTGATGCTTTCCATTTGGCCACTGAGAGTGTTGACCCTAATGTACCTGAAAAGTGAAATTGCTAGCTGCTCAGTCATAGTCACTCAGTCCGACTCTTTGTGACCTCATGGACTGTAGCACATCAGGCTCCTCTGTCCATGGAATTCTCCAGACAAGAAAACTGGAATGGGTAGAGCCAGTCCCTTCTCCAGCGGATCTTCCCAACCCAGGGATCAGACCTGGGTCTTCTTGCATTGCAGGCAGATTCTTTACTATCTAAGCCACCAGGGAAGCCCATTAATGTGCCTGGACTCATAGAGTTGTTACAATTTGTCATGTTAAGTCATCAAGAATGAACACAATTCCCCCAGAGCAATGTCGGTTCTTGTTTTCTCCCTTTGGTTTGGGCTTTCTCAAATTTCATTTCTTGCTATACATATAAACGTCTATATTTCCAGATAAGCTTCAAATTTTCTATGTATGGGTATGTATCATTATGTAAAATTATCTTTTGGGGTTTTGGGGAGGTTGTTTTCTGTTTAGAATATAACTTCCTGAAATAGGAAACTAATTAGTCTTATTTACAACTATATTTCCAAGACCTGTAACAATGTCTCACACATAGAAAATACTCAATAAAAATTCCCAAATTAAAAATTATAAATGTAAAATTATTATAAATGTAAATATAAATGTAATTATACATTTATACACACATATAAATGTACTCAGTTCAGTTCAGTTGCTCAGTTGTGTCCAACTCTTTGCAGCCCCATAAATTGCAGCACACAGGCCTCCCTGTCCATCACCAACTCCCGGAGTTCACTCAAACTCACGTCTTATTACATGCACTTAAATATGTGTTATACATGTTTGCACATATATTTGTGTGTGTGTGTGTGTGTTCAGTTCAGTTGTTCAGTCATGTCTGACTCTTTGCAGCCCCATGGACTGCAGCATGCCAAGCTTCCTTGTCCATAACCAACTTCGAGAGGCTACTCAAACTCATGTCCATCAAGTCAGTGATGTCATCCAACCATCTTATCCTCTGTTGTCCCCTTCTCCTCCCACCTTCAATCTTTCCCAGCATCAGGGTCTTTTCCAATGAGTCAGTTCTTTGCATCAGGTGGCCAAAGTATTGGAGTTTCAGCTTCAGCATCAGTCCTTCCAATGAGTATTCAGGACTGATTTCCTTTAGGATGGACTGGTTGGATCTCCTTGCAGTACAAGGGACTCTCAAGAGTCTTCTCCAACACCACAGTTCAAAAGCATCAATTCTTTAGTGCTCAGCTTTCTTGATGGTCCAACTCTTACAGCCATACATGACTACTGGAAAAACTATAGCTTTGACTAGACAGACCTTTGTTGGCAAAGTAATGTCTCTGCTTTTTAATGTGTTATCTAGGTTGGTTATAACTTGTCTTCCAAGGAGCAAGTGTCTTAATTTCATGGTTTCAGTCACCATCTGCAGTGATTTTGGAGCCCAAGAAAATAAAGTCTGTAACTGTTTCCACTGTTTCCCCATCTATTTGCCATGAAGTGATGGAACTGGATGCCATGATCTTAGTTTTTTGAATATTGAGTTTTAAGACAGCTTTGTGTATGTGTGTGTGTGTGTGTGTTTGTGTTGTGTACCTATATAATTTGAATTTGAGCCATTTCTTATACAACCTAATCCATCATAAAACATTATAATCTTAATGTATATTAAACATGATGAGTAAGATTAAATATTAAGAAATTCCTTGCATTGAGTGTTTGGTAAAAAAGGCAAATGAGAGTTTTCTGGACAAAATTGGTTATTAACATGACAGACACAGCAGACAAACATGTACTTTTAAAGTCCTGGGTTATTGTAATATATATAGTCACTGAATGTTAACCTTAATTTCAGGTTGTCATTCAGGTTTGCATCCTTAACGCCTCATTTCTCTGGTGGCTTTGAAAGGTGCTGTATTAGAGATTGTCACTTGGAGGCTTGAGGCACCTGGAGTTACTGTAGTATGACTGACATGAGCATTGAACGGTCCTTCATAGTCTCTGCCAGCAGGCCTTTATCCTGAGTAAAGGGAGTAGATTAGATAATTGGATGGTTCAGCAACAATTCATGTATGTGTATTTGTTGGAAGCAAAAACATGTGTTCAAGAATGCAAATTTGAGGATGAACTCTGTTTGCTGTGGAAAGAACACTGGAACTGGGGTTTGGAGACTTAAGTTTAAACCTAGCTTATCCTCTTACTAAGGTGATTCACTTAACCCTTCTGGACCTCAGTCAATTCCTTGTAAATTAAAAGGATCTTGTAGTAAAGGTCCCTTCCAATTCTGCAATTCTATTATCAAACATTTCACAAACTCATAGAGCTTTCTGAAGATGAAATAAAGTCTTAGAATAATTTATTCCTCTTCTGTACTATGCAGTGTAAGGTAAGCCTTTGCCATAATTTTTTCAACAATAGTATTGTAAATACATGATGCCTATCCCCAAGTGCTTCCCCAAAGTGGATGGTAATATAACTGAAGACGGAGCTGTACATAGAAAATAATAACTTATTCTATCATCTTGAGAAAGCAAAGTTAGGGATCCCTTAGAGACATTTAGGGTAACTTGGTACTATTTCTAATCTAACTTGATGCATGAGTTATTGGACTGTAAATGATGCTTCCTATGGTGCCACTCTCCTCTAATTTCTAAATCTCACACTTTGTTGTTTTCCACCAACATTTATCTCCAGTTGGATTCAACTTCTCTTTATTCATCTTGCTAATTATATCTAATCTGTACAATCAACTGAACAATAGAGAATGAAAGTACAATATTTTTAACATATGATGACCATAGCCCATCAAATAGCTACAGCAGCAATGCATCAATCCTGGCCTCTGTCTACCACTGAAAGTAGACTACTGATAAATAAGAAACAAATTACCCATACCAGAAATAAAATAAAATAATGTTCATGATCCCATGAGTATTAAAAAGGAAATAAATACTATGAACAATTATATGTCCATAAATTTGATAACTTTGATGAAACTGACCAATTTCTTAAAAGACAAACAGCAAAACTCTCACAGTCTCTTGCCCTCCTAAACCAGAATAGATAATGCAATTAGCAAAGCATCAGACAGCCCACTAGCTGATAAGAGCAAGGGTTTGGGGTAGTTCAATGCCTTTTAAATAGTTTAGGGGATCTCTGGTCACACCTTTTCACTCATCATCAACCATGTTGTTTAGCTTGCTTTCGAGTATATTAATTGAGGCTCTGTGCTTATAATCTTGGCAAATCTCAGCATTATTTAGCCAAAGTTTGACCTTCTCATCATCCTCTTCTTATGAAATTGGACTTTTCTCTCTATACCCTTAGTTGTTGATAGAGGTCCTGCCATAGTACAGTGATGAACCAGACCCAAGATGCCTTCTGTAGCTTCATTTCAACAGCTCTGCCTCCCCCACCATCTTATTTCTGTAAATAATAAATCCAACCATCACAGTACTAGACTTGGCAACCATGGATTGCTTGGAGGTGGTTAGCAAGCAATTGCACGGATTGCTTGCTAACCACGGATTCCTTGGGAATCATAGTTTCCAACTAGAGAAATTTTTTTTTCTTCCTCTTTGTCTTTCTTCACTGTTTTCCTTTCTCCTGGTCCATCATGAAAATCTCTTGTTATTACATAGTGTCTCTTTTTCTATCTTTAGTTAAAGTAGGAAGGAAAAAGCAGTTTAATAACTCAGCCAGCTGGAAGTATGTCATAGTCATCAAGAGAGGCACAACATTAGAGGTAGACCTAGCTTAGATATCTGATTTTATAATGGTATAAAGAACTTGGACCATCACTCATCCTTTTTATTTTCTTAAGCTGAATCTGAGAATACAAGATTCAACTTCACAGGGATGCTGTAAAGATTAAATGAGATGACATATAAAAATATAGCACAGAAGTTTCCATAAACATTCAATAAATAGAAATTAACATAAAACCTGAACTGGCATTTGCTTTACAGATACCTCTATCGTCTACTGGAAGCATTTTAATTGGATCAATCCTGCTCCTCCCATTCCTCTTATCTTCCATATTATATAGAGTTGAAAAGGCTTTCAGGGACCAAGCCTTTCCCTTTTCTTGAGGAAATACTGCTTAATATCTCATATTTTATTGAAAGCAGAGTCAGGACTAGAGCTCAGGTCTACATTCTCAGGGTAAAGGATCTGGGAGGCTGGTTTGGCTTGATGGGTATTTGGAAGCATTGAGTACTAGTGCACTCTTCTCTTCCATGTGGAGCTAAAATGAGGGCATAGGTCCCTCCAGTCCTGTCTTTTGCTGGATCTCATAGAAGAGTAGAAAGCAGCAGAGAGTCAAAGGGAAAAGAAAGTGCCTTGGTTCTGAGTGCTGTCACAAATGAAAGAAAACAACAGAAAATGCCGTCCCCGATGCAAAATCCATTAATAGATCTCTGAAATATATTAGCCAATTATACTTTCCTCAAGCAGCCTGGGAAGCTTCTCCAAAGAATCTTATCAACACAATCAGCTACTAAGTAAAACAGTTGCACTAGTGCCAATATACATTTGAGTATGAAGGACTGAAAATTCTAGGATTTAGTCCAAGACTAACTTTAATCAGGAAACTAATTTTAATTTTCAAATGGGAATAATGGAAGGAGAAAAGAAGAAAACTGAAGCTGAATGGTTGAAAATTAGATGGGATGTTGAAGGCTATAGAAAGCTGTCAAAGTGAACTTGGCTTTCATTTCACACACAGACCAACTGCCTAAGCTTAGAATGAGTCTTCAGTGGCAAAATGCCCTGGGCTGCCTGGCCTTTCTATCTCTGATTGTGTCTGGAATCCATTCTGCAATGATCTTCATTACGGTTAAAGCACAGAACTTCCTCATGATTAGCTCCTCTGCTTGGGTCCCCCTCTGAGTAGGCTGAGTCAGATGTTGTCAGAACACTGAGATTATTACCATCATTCTTACCAGAGGTGTATCAGAATCTTATTAGAGGGAACCACCTAGTATCTTCCCCATATCTCTTCCATCACATATTGGCAGCTTGGCTCCCACAGGCCTGCTCAACACTATCTCAGGCTTGAGGACATTCCTGTCCTACGATGGAGAGAACTGGTGAGTTCCCACTCTAGGAGCTGGCAAGCCTCCACCAACCCAGCTTGACATCAGTTTTGGATTGGACCTTTCACTATACTTGTGAGCCAAGGTTTCCTAATCTCTTTCAGTTCCACTTTCAGCAATGCCTCAGTTCCTCTCTCCAGCTTGAGACTCTTCACCTCCACCATTCTCACTATTGAAACTGCCTGTGTTCTTACCTGGAGAAGGCAATGGCACCCCACTCCAGTACTCTTGCCTGGAAAATCCCATGGACGGAGGAGCCTGGTGGGATGTAGTCCATGGGGTCGCTAAGAGTCGGACACAACTGAGCGACTTCACTTTGACATTTCACTTTCGTGCACTGGAGAAGGACATGGCACCCCACTCCAGTGTTCTTGCCTGGAGAATCCCAGGGACGGGGGGAGCCTGATGGGCTGCTGTCTATGGGGCCGCACAGAGTGTGACACGACTGAAGCGACTTAGCAGCAGCAGTGCTCTTACCAGTCCTTCTGGAGAATGGTCCCTGGTTCTTGCCCTGGTCTGAGGTCAGGTCTCTCCAGTAAATACCACATTCTTCCCACTCTGATTGTGAACCCAGGACCATATCACTCCCTATGATACTGTGACCATTTCCTTGACAGATATCCAACTGACTCCTCAGGCTCCAGTATGCCTGAGCTGCTGTCTCCAGCTCTTAGCCACCGTCTCTAGCTCTTAGCCACCCTCAGTCCTATTACTTTCTCATTTGGTGTTCTCCTGACCATCCATTTCACCTGCCCAAAGCCCCCCTTGTCCTACTTGTCTAAGGATCACAAGCTCTGATAGTAGCCTCTTCAAGTCAAATTTTTCCCACCTTCACAAAGGATAAGTAATAAATCCTAGTGCATTGTGATAGTATCAGTGGGGGTGAGAGAGACAAAGAAATTAGTTATGAAAATGAACTAATCTTGTCCCCTGGTCTTCTATAGAGTCTTAGCATTTCACTGAAAAATGTGGCCAAAGAAGTAAGTCACAGCCTAAGGAAGTTCATCCTAAAAAGCAATGTAGGTGGTTGGTCAAAAATGGTTCCCAGCTTTCCACTCCTCTGCTCCTTTCACCTCCCCTTTATTTATGACATGTTCTGAACACATTTATTTCACAAGATTATTACAGAGATTCCCTCAGGATCATTGCCCATCTCAACCCACTCATGGTGTTATATTGAGAAATCTAGCTCACAAGACACATGAAAAAATGTCATCTTTCATACCATGCCATAGAGCTCCTTTCCTTTCATTCAGTGTCTGGGATCTACATTCTGGCCCCAAACCCAAATATTACACTTTCACTTCCTATTTTTTTAAATGTTCAGTTCTCCTTGTGAGTGTTAAATGCATCCTCCCTTCTTCTCATTGCCTTATGTAGCAAAAAACTAATTTCCATTTTCAATCTGATATCTGTCCTCTGCAAGAATCTATGCTCATCTACTCTCTAGAGATACACAAAAATTTGACTAAAAATGAGTCATGGATTTCTCTTTAAGTCTTAGATATAAGAAGCCTGGATTATCAGGGAATGTATACAGAAAGGATGTATAAGGCAGCAGGTGGATGGTACAGATGCAAAAGACTAGGGAAGGAACTCGGCTCCTTCACCCTCTTTTACACAAGGGCAGTGGTAGTTTGGAAGTGACAAATTATAGGGTGCTACAATCATCTAAGCTTGGAGGTATGTGAAAGGGTGGCATGCAGGAAGTGACAAATGCTTAAAAATATTAAAAAGGGCATACAAGACAGCTCTTAGCTGTGATCAGCCACTCACACTTCCTATTCCTCCTCTGAGACCTGGATCCTCAAGGATAACCCAAGACTTGAAATTTTCATGACTCCATTTTCAGAATAGATCAGAGTGCTTTGTGCTTTTACCATTTTGTGTACAAACTTCTAACTCCTCTGTAACATAACCATCTGTTTATGCTACAGTGCCTTTTATTAGGTCACTAATTATTTGAATAGAGGGCATGCGTCTAAGTAATCTGTGAAAATGTGGCTACCTAGGAAAATGTGTGATGCTTGATGGATGCTCATAAAAATGATCCTTGAATAACTAATTGCAAGGATAAAGAGTGTGGTGTTTATTGGACTTTTGCATGAATGGAAGTTTAGACTTGGACCATAATGTTTTACTTGTTCTGAAAGTTCTCTGTTTTCCTAAGGAAGTGTCAGGAGTGAAGGGAGTAATAATTACTGAGACTTCTGAAGTTCTCCGTCCCCACCCCAAAAAAATGTTTTTTGTTACACGTTCCTATTATGTGGGAGAGTTCAATGGTTTACTTGGTTTTGATAGGAAAATTTACTTAATAACTAAAAGGAAGATGGTCCCACTAATCACTTGTCATTACTGATATTTGGTAACTTTGAATGAAATAACATTTAAATTTCTTGAATGTCTACTGCTTTTTAGGTACTTGATAAGCACTTGATAAATAAAAACTATTGATTTTCCCCCAAACCCTGCAAAATAAGTATAATTTTGTCTGCTTTATAGAGGATGGGATTGAAGCTCAGAGTTATTTGTCACAAATACACATATTTTAGCTATGTCTAGTAAATGACAGAGCCAATTTTTTTTAATGGCTTCTGTTTACTGGATTCTTGATTCAGAGATTAGACTAAAAGTTTTGAATGATTGTCAGTGCAAACATATTTCCTGCTAATGAACTGTCAGTTTACTTTAAATGGAAAATAATTTCTTTGACCCCAGGAATTAAATATTAAGTATTTGTTGTGATCAAAGGCTTGAGATATAAAGTAAAAATATTCTCATATACCAGTCATGAATGGGCATATATCATAGTCAGAGTTGGGAAGGTAGGTAATTATGATTCCATATGACCTACAGTACCTATCAGAACTGGATCCCCACTGGTTTGGGGATGGCCAGGTAGGAATGATAACCACGATATTAACAGTAACACATATATTCCATGCCATATTTGTTTCTTTATCTATTAACTATTTTTGGAGCACTTACTTCTTACATGCCAGATACTGTGTGAGTTGCTGAGAATATATTCATTTAACCCCATTTATGTTTCTATAATCACTTATTTGCTTCCTATACCCACAGGAAGGTGGGTAGATATGATCTAGGTTCTTATCTGCTCTTTATTGAACAAAAATCTTCTGACCAGCTGTTTGTCTATAAATCTCTGCTTGTTCTCATTGTATTCAGACTTAAGCTCAATCTTTCTCCTCCACTGCAAAAACCCTGATTGCAGTCCTTAAATAAATTCTTCCATACTATCTTTAACAAGTGTCACAAATAATTTTTCTAACACTACCCACTGCTCTTTGGATGATATTCTGGACCTGTAACATGGATTACAAGGCTCCTTGTAATCAGTCATCCATATCTCCAAAGAGACCAAAGACCTACCTGAAACCTCTCTCAGCTAGTTTACTCAACTCTCTTCCTACTTATATACCCATTTCACACTATGTCAGGTTGGATTACAACTCCTAGCTAATTGTCAGTTTCATAACTAACCTCTGAACTTTTCAAGGAAAGGGATTTAAATATATCTATCTTTGTTTCCATGACACCTCTTACAACAATGAGAGAATTAAATATTTTTCAAAAATCTGATGACTATTTGAACATAATCTTTACCTTTAAGATTTGTTCATTTAAAGTGATTTCATAAGCTCCACAATGATGGAGGCATTTGATGGCACTGTAGCTGATGATTTATGCCTTTTACAAAGTGTTATTTTGAATGAGTGATTATTTCAATTTATTTACTTCAACTGGTCACACTCTAATTTCATCAAGGCACTCTAGCCCTTCTGCACAAAGGCTCAGACACAGAAATATGTGGAATTCATAGCAAGTAGCATCTTCCCTCATTCCTTAGTCTGTTCACTTTCTTGCCTTCTACCTCCCTTTCCCAACTACCTCCCTTTACTTCTCGCTCATTTCCGTACTTTTTTCCCCCTTGTTAAGATTACTTGACTATTTGATTATTATGATAGAGTTTTCCAAAGATTCACCATCAGAATGCTTTATCTGACATTTAAAATATTATTAAGGAAGGAGGACAAGGCTCGAAGGTCATAGTTTGGATTTAAAGCTTAAAGGTTTTCATAATGTTTAGTAAAGGTATCATAAATGTCATCTCTCTCCAGAACTAGCACTTCCATAGTCAATGCCAATTGGATTTATTCAGGACTTAGATTTCTTTAGCTTTCCCATGCAGCATTTGTCAAAAAAGATTTCAGTTTCCAAGAAGTTATTTTGTTCAGCACAACTTAACTCCTTTAACTAACATAGTCAAATGCATGATACCCATAAAAATAGTCTCGACCATAAAGGCACTGACCAGTCACAGGGAAGAGAAAAAGAATTGAGAAACATGACAAAGGTCTACACTGGTTCTCTCGCCCGTGTTCATTCATTTCCACATCAATACCAGCCTAGGCGGGAAGATTCCTATACGTCTGGGTTACCACAAGGATTTAAAGCGTAACGTGTGTGTGTGTTAGTCACTCAGTTCTGTCCAACTCCTTGTGACCCCATGAACTGTAGCCTACCAGCTCTCCTGTCCATGGAATTCTCCAGGTAAGGGTACTGGAATGGGTTGCCACTGCCTTCTCCAGGAGATCTTCCCAATCCAGGAATCAAACCCTCCTGCATTACAAGCAGACTGTTTATTGTGTAAGCCATCAAGAATACCTCTGAAGTGTAACATACTAAATAAAATTGGAAATAACTGAAATATACAAATATTTTTTGCAATCCATCATGTTTACAAAAATAAAGCCATCAAGACACCCAATAAATTAGTCTTGATGAGATTTGTAATGAGGCATTAAAGATAAGCTGAGTAAACTATTGAAATGCTAGAAAAATATATTACAACATATCTAGTCATACTCCATATTTTATGCAAACAATCAGACAAGAAATATTTTTAAACAAACAGAAATTTAAATCTTAAAAGAAACTACACAAAACAGATTTAATATTTTTGATTACCTGCTGCTGCTGCTGCTGCTAAGTTGCTTCAGTCGTGTCCGACTCTGTGCAACCCCATAGACGGCAGCCCCCCAGGCTCCCGTCCCTGGGATTCTCCAGGCAAGGACACTGGAGTGGGTTGCCATTTCCTTCTCCTTTGATTACCTAGTAGAGATCAAAGCCATTAAACCCTGAGTAGGAATTATATAGCTGGAAAGAAAACATTTTTCTTTTTGGTACTGAAATCCAATGGTTCTGTTTTTATTACCAGTGAAAATTAAAGACTTTTAGTATAAATGAAGTCATATTTAGCTTTTTAAAATTCCAGGGCAGTATGGAGTTTAATATACTCCTTTAGTTTCTGGAGAAAGCTGCTCGTTACAAGAGCTAATAGAAGAAAAAAATAATTACTCCTATTGTTGGTTCAATGGTGCACCCAGAAATCTCATTTTGTCAAACTGTCAGAACTGTTGATAAGATTTTTAAACAGATGATAGAGGATCACTTTCTGGGCAAATATCCTCATTTCTTTAAAAAGCCAAAGCGATGCTATTTTTTGTAATGAGATGGAATTGCATAGGATAGCAAGACTAACTCAGTGATACCATCTTACAGAAAAATCTGAACAAACTTTTGAGACAACTGAATACAATTTGTAATTGGGCGCAGAGTCCGCTCCAAGTATGACAGTCCTCTATTGAACACACTGACACTAGATAATCCTGAGATGGAGTGTGAAGGCTCTGTATGTTTCTATAAGAGTACAAACCAGTCAATCCTAAAGGAAATCAGCCCTGAATATTCATTAGAAGAACTCACTGAAGCTGATGCTCCAATACTTTGGCCACCTGATGTGAAGAGCTGCCTCATTGGAAAACCCCTTGATGCTGGGAAAGATGGAGAGCAAGAGGAGAAGGGGCAATGGAGGATGAGATGGTTGGATGGCATCACTAACCCAATGGACGTGAGTTTGAGCAAACTCAGGGAGATAGTGAAGGACAGGGAAGGCTGACGTGCTGCAGTTTGTGGGGTTGCAAAGAGTCTGATTGCAACGTAGCAACTGAACAACAACAAAGTGAACAAAGGGGCTTCCCTGGTGGCTCAGTGGTAAAGAATCCACTTGTCAATTCAGGAGATGTGAGTCCAATCCCTGGAAAATACCCCGGAGAACAAAACGGCAACCCACTCCAAGATTCTTGCTTGAGAAATCCCACAGACAGAAGAGACTAGTGGGCTACAGTCTGTGGGGGTTGAAAAGAGTCGGATGCGACTAAGCAGCTAAACAAACAACAGGCAGTATAAGCTCTCCCCCACCAAATCACTGCTTTCAGAAAGGTCTCTGCTTTCAGTATCTCTCTTATCTCCAAAACCTCACAGTATGCGTGGACATCCCTTTTCTCTGCCCACACATTGGCAGACATTGGCTTCAGAAGATAATTGAATGACATTGACTTTATTTCATTTTCTCCAGCACAAAAGTTATCTCACAAACGGCAACAGGAGCTGAACATTTAGAAGGGAAGGAGGACAAATAAACTTCGGTCCAAGATCTTCCTACACCATGGCCCTTGTTCTACACAGCTGGAACTCAGAATGTTTTCCAGGAACAAAATCTGGGGTTTGGCAGAACTTTACAAATGTGCATATTCTTTGTGTGTGTTTGAGAATGCCACAAGTGTCTCATTTTGTGCAGGCTTTCCTGACCCCTGAGTCAGTTTCAAACCTCTGTAATTCACATTCAAATCCAGTGAAAAAGGTGAAGGTTTAGAAGTTTACCTCCAGCACCCTGAAATTCAAACCTCTTTAATCAAGCAATATGCCATCATATCTCAGGATAACAAGCATCCTTGTGAGACTTTACAATGTTTTGCTCCCAGCCAAGCTGAAAATACTAAGAATATGAGAACAGTTTTTTATTTTTCCTCTCTCCTTGTGTGTCTGGATGTATTTTCATGGGATTGTGTAACTCTTGTCACTTCTATTGCAGATCATCATGAAAGACAAAAGTATGCTGCAGTTGGGGTGGAGAAACTGAAGGAGACAAACACAAATGAGTTTAGAAATTTGAAAAAAAAAAAAAAGTTCTAAATGGGACAATAATTTTTTGGGCTTCCCAGGTGGCTCAGTGGTAAAGATCTGCCTGCCAATGCAGGAGACGTGGGTTCAGTGCCTGGGTTTATAAAATTCCCTGGAGAAGGAAGGACTTCCCTGTAGCTCAAACAGTAAAGAATCTGCCTGTGAAGCAGGAGACCAGGGAAAATCCTCTGGAGAAGGGAATGGCAATCCACTCCAGTATACTTGCCTGGAGAATTCCATAGACAGAGAAGCCTGGCGGGCTACAGTTTGTGGGGTTGAAAAGAGTTGGACACAACTGCGCGACTAACTCACTGGAGAAGAAAATGGCAACCCACTACATTCTTCTTGCCTGGAGAATCCCACGGACAGACAGACCCAATCCATAGGGTCACAAAGAGTCAGACAAGACTGATGGACTGAGCAAGCACAGTTTTTTGCAGATCTAGTGCTTATTTTAAGTTAAAACTAAAATGTGCACAGGGAAAAACAAAGTGAATTTAGGAAAAGAAAATGAGCAGCTTAGTCCTTAGATGTTGGGAGAAGGGTCCTAGGTAGGAAATCTTCCAGTCCATTCCCCAGAACCAATAACTTTCCAGAAGTACTTCCAGGATTCTTCAATAGTTGTGCTTGGACCACGATGGTGATCCAGTGGTTAAGAATCTGCCTACCAATGCAGTGGATACAGGTTTGATATCCGGTTGAGGAACTAACATGGAACAACTAATTCCTCATGCCACAACTACTGAGCTCACGCTCCACAGCTACAGAAGCCAGTGCACCCTAGAGCTGGTGCTCCACAACAAGAGAAGCCAGTGCAACCAGAGAAAGCCCATGCACAACAACAAAGATCCAGTGAAGTAAAAAAATATTAAAAAAAAAAAAGAATGACAAAAATACTTAAAAAATTAGTTGTGCTTATGACTAAGACTTACTACCAGTGAGAGGATACAAAGCAAATGCAAAAAAGGGTGGAGGGAGAGAATGATATACAGGGTGAAATCTGGCTGACCCCAGGACCTGGCTTCCAAGAATCTTCTCCCAGTAGAATTATACAGGACTTAACTCCCAGCGATGAGTCACGGCAACATGTGAGAAGTGTTACCTGACAGAGACACATGTTGGGGACTCAAAGTCCCAGGTTTTTATTGAAGCCTGGTCACTTAGGCACCTTCTACCTAGCACACACAAAGTCCTAGACCCCCAGAAGAAAACCAAAGTATGTATACAAATGGTTTCAGCACAATGAGCCACTCTTACGATTTAGGGAGTTTCATGTCTCATGTACGGTTCTGTTTACCAGCCATGTTCTCAGGTAGGAGGCTGGGACCACACTTGTAAGAAGGCCTTTACAGGTTGCACAGTCTCTAGCTGTCTGTGTTCCCTTATCTCTGCATGGCCCTACAGGCCTGTGGCTGACCACCCAGTCCCCCTCTTTCCACAGTGTATGCAGAGCTTCAGGGAGACATTCTCTATCTTTTTCTAGTTACATTTGGAAAATACATTTCCCATTCTTTATAATGGCTTGGTCAAAAAACTCATTCAGATATTTTGTAAGATGTATGAATGAACTTTTTAGCCAACCCAATACTATGGCTTTAAGAAAAGCAAAATAAAGGAATTATTAAAGAGATAGTATTTCTAACAGGAGCTTTTCTTCACATAATTTTGACTCTTCTGATGTTTCAGGTATCATTTGAAACCTTTTGAGATAAAATTTAAACATACTTTGGGAAAATTCACTAAAGCTCTCAGACCTAACTAGCAAAAGGATAATTTCAGGGGGCTCAGAGGAGTTCCGACAAACTGGAACCCCTGCTCTCCAGACTCCCTGTTTTATATGGTTTGAATTTTTGAAGGACTGATGATAAAGCTAAAGCTTTAATACTTTGGCCACCTGATGCGAAGAGCTGGCTCATTGGAAAAGACCCTGATGCTAAGATGGAGGGTAGGAGAATAAGAGGGTGACAGAGGATTGGATGGCAAGTTGAATGGCATCACTGACTCAATGGACATGAGTTTGAGCAAACTCTGGGAGATAGTGAAGGACAAGAAGCCTGTCCAGCAAACAGTTGAACATGACCTAGTGACTGGACAACAACAGCATGGTGACTCATGCTAGAGCACAGCCAACTTTATTAAGCCTCTCTGATGGCGTACCCTAATTTATCACCACCATATTTGAGTCCCAGGAATCAGAACATACAGCAATTAGTACCAGGGCCCTAGTGCATCTGTGCAACGTCCATTCTCTTCTCTCAAAGAAGAATGGAAACAAGGTTGGCTACTCTCTCCCATCTCACCTCAGTTCATCTGCCTAAACTCCAATTTCTTCTTTTTTAACCTAACTGATTGTGGTAGAACTTCTTTCATAAAACCTTTCCCCAATTCCCTGACTTCAAGCTTCCTTACTCCTTTGGGTGCTGTGCCTCTCATCGCTGGGCTTCAACTAGGACATTTAAGACCAGTTACCTTAAAAGATCACCACTTAGGGATACGCATTCTCTTCCCAAGTACATGTGAACTCCTTCAGGACCCAGGTTCCTCCAGTGCGCATCAGTGTGCCCAGCTAAGATACCTGCCTTCTGTGTGTCACTTACTGAATAAGTCACAGAAGTCGTCAGCAAGAGGAGAAGAAAAGCAAGGTGAAAATAGGTGTGACTCAGCAGACACCAGGAAAGCATGAGCAGATACCACACACTCTTCTGAAAATGTGGACTTAGACTTGGGACAAGGGAAGAGTCAAGCATAGATGAACACAGAAGCAGATAGCTTTTCTAGGACAAGTTTGGAGATCCAACTTTGTGAGCAAAATCTGAGAACAAAACTAGCAAAAACAGATAAGAAATCAAGACAGGAGGAATCACTTACTGATATTTCCCATCTGATCTATAACATAGTCCTGTTTCATGCTCATTAGAAAATAAACATTTCCATTCCCAGATAAGCTTGGGATACATTTTATACCACATTTCCTACCACAATACTACCTACCTCAGGAATTACTTTAATTTTCCCCAGAACACTGGCAATAAAGGTCAAATTTATTTGTCTAGAAATGCACCATGTTTTTGTTTGAGTTCTATACTTTCTTTGTTTTATTAACACAAATTAATGTTTCCCTGGTGTGGGCTCCATGGAACATACATTGGGAGAAAATGTTATCCGTGTATTCTTATAAACATTATGCTATTGTCCTGGGTCTCTATGGAGTGTCAATATATCAGCTTATTTCTGTTCACCTTGCCTCAGATTTCAGTTATTTTTCAACAGGTAGTTGTTTTATGAATGGAATAATTAGTGACCCGATGACATGAGTAGAGTTGCATAAAATATCAGGCTCTATATTTGGATGATCTGAACAAAAGGACAGGTAGAAAGCAATCCCAAGAAGGAAAAAAAAAAAAAAACAAATCGTTTCTGTTAGAATATTTTCAAGGGCTAGAAGGATTAACACTGCCAAAACCACTCATAAGTGATTAAGAGAATATAGGGTCCACTTTCTCAGATGCTTCTGGGTCCCAGCTGGTAGAACTACACTCTGACCCAGGTGTGCTTTCCCCAGCTTTGTGATTATTCACTGTGAAGCCAAGTGTAAGCTACTTGATACTGCTGTCTTTGGCTTACTGGTCTGTAAAATGAGGCTAGCAGTGCACCCCACCACAAGCATGGGAGTGAAATTAACATAAATGATTTCAAGCTCTTCACAAATTTGAAATACTAGTGATTTGTGCTAACAAGACTAACTCTGCCTTCAAGCTCCATTTATCCTTTTCCTCAGGGAGACTTGTGCTTGTTTAAGGGCATGGGAAGAAAAAAAAAAAAACCTGAGAGGTCATTCTCTCTTTGTGCGTGCCCAACCAAACGTATTGTCCAACTACACCTCTGGCCTATTCTAATTGAGCATTAAGTAAAAACAAGGTCTCTGGATAGCCTTTCATGTTTTTAGCTTCTTAGATGGCCATTTAAGGGCTTTCCAGGTGGCTCAGATGGTAAAGAATCCACCTGCAATGCAGGAGACCTGGGTTTGATCTCTGGGTTGGGAAGATCCCTGAAGAAGGGAACAACAGCCCACTCCAGTATTCTTGCCTGGAGAATTCCATGGAGAGAGAAGCCTGGAAGGCTATAGTCCATGAGATCACAAAGAGTCAGACGTGGATGAGTGACTTCCACTCTCACTCCAGGTGGTGCAGTGATGAAGAATCCACCTGCCAGTTCAGCAGGCACAAGAGACATGGATTCGATCCCTAGGTCAGGAAAATCCCGTGAAGGAGGGTATGGCAACCCACTCCAATATTCTTACCTAGAGAATCCCGTGGACAGAGGAGTCTGGCAGGCTACAGTTTATGGGGTTGCAAAGAGTTGGACATAGATACACACACATAGATAGCTACTTGCTTTTCCATAGAGTTCAAATAGATTTCCAAGTCTTTCTGAAATTATGACTGTTTGGTTACTTCAGCAGTCTTGTGACTTGGGTAGAATCAGCATTAGAGTCTTTTGTTTTTCAGATAAGAAAAAAAAAACTCAAAAAATTATGGGGGTTAGATCAACAAAGACTCAGAAATACTGGCCTCAGATTTGGCTCCTGAAAAAGAGACACTATCAATTCCCTGGTGGCTCAGATGGTCAAGCATCTGCCCGCAATGTGGAAGACCTGGGTTCGATCCCTGGGTTGGGAAGATCCCCTGGAGAAGGAAATGGCAACCCACTCCAGCACTCTTGTCTAGAAAATTCCATGGATGGAGGAGCCTTGTGGGCTACAGTCCACGGGGTCACAAAGAGCCGGACACGACTGAGCGACTTCACGACGACGATCTCATACATACATCTCTAAGTGGTCTTACGTTGGCCCCTTTCCACTTAAGAATGGGCCATCAGGGCCCCTGAGTGAAGAGAGGTAAAGTCATTGTCTCAAGTATCCAAAAAATATACCAGATTTACCTTTCTTCATGGCTATGCAGAACATAGATCTCACAACTCTCACAACTCATATCACAGAACCAGCTGAAACAAAGTTCTTTGGAAGTTTTACTAGAATCATAGAATCCCATACTTGAATCTCAAAGGTTATTTGTATAGCTTTCAGGCCAAAGCATCTCATATAGTACCAATGTACCTTTTGTGGTTCCAATGCATCTTATATGGCACCAGTGCATATCTTATGGTTCCAGTGTATCTCATATGGTTCCAATGCATCTTATATGGTACACTCTCTATTACTCAGCCTTTGGTTCTTCTCTGACAACATCATCATTATTCCACCATCAGAAGTCAAAGTTACTTCACATCGCTGCATGCCTAACCCCCTCGATAAGCATGCTCTTTAAAGGTATTGATTTTAGTTTTTGTCTTTATATTTCTAAGAACCAGCCAAAATCTAGTTGATAAGATGTGTCAATAAATAATTTGAAAGCTTTTCTTCTCACCTAAAGTAAAAACAATAGCCTTCTATTAGTTCCCCTACTTACATCTAAACAGCATATGAAAAAGCAGAGACATCACTTTGTTGACAAAGGTCCATATAGTCAAAGTTATAGCTTTTTCAGTAGTCATGTACGGATATGAGAGTTGGAACATAAAGAGGGCTGAGCAACAAAGAATTGATGCTTTCGAACTGTGGTGCTGGAAAAAACCCTTGAGAGTCCCTTGGACAGCAAGGATATCAAAGCAGTCAATGCTAAAGGAAATCAGCACTGAATACTCACTGGAAAGACTGAGCTGAAGCTCTAATACTTTGGCCACCTGTTGTGAAGAGCCAACTCATTGGAAAAGACCCTGACGCCAGGAAAGATTGAAGGCAGGAGGAGAAGGGGACAATAGAGAATGAGATGGTTGGATGGCATCATCAACTCAATGGACATGAGTTTAAACAAACTCCAGGGCTTCCCTGGTAGCTCAGAGGTTAAAGCGTCTGCCTGCAATGTGGGAGACCCGGGTTCAATCCCTGGGTTGGGAAGATTGCCCTGGAAAAGCAAATGACAACTCACTCCAGTATTCTTGCCTGGAGAATCCCATGGATGGAGGAGGCTGGTGGGCTACAGTCCACAGGTCTCAAAGAGTCGGACATGACTGAACAACTTCACTTTCACTTTCACTTTCCAGGAGTTAGTGAAGTACAGGGAAGCTGGAGTGCTGCAGTCCATGGGGTCACAATGCATCAGACACAACTTAGTGACTGAACAACAGCTTACACCTAATCATTACCCTTAGTTCAATCGCAGAAAAGATTTTATAAAATGTAAACCAGACTATGTCCACAGTCCCTGCTTAAACCTATTTATTTTCTTGAACATTCTAACCTAAAATCTAAACTCAGCACTAATATCTAAAAGCCACAGAAGCCACATACTTTGAAGCTGAGATTGTTATCATATTACATGGTCTCACCTTCCCATCACTATGATGGTCTAGTCAGATGGACCACCTTTCTGCAGATAGAACATGCCACACTTATCTGGTCCTTTCATTTATAGTTTCTTCTGCCAGAAACTGTCTTTCCCATACCCCCTTAGGACTGGATCCTTCTGCCATTCATATCTTTGGCTAAAATGTCTTTTTCCCAGAGAGGGCTTCCCTTCCCACTCTAGCTTAAATGCCTATTCACATTTTATTACCTTAGTTTGTCTTATATTAGTAAAATAAACATATGATTTTGGTTTGTTTTACTGTTTATTGTATACTAACTGTCATCTGGTAAAAGCCTGGTAAGAACAGGATCTGGCCTCTCATTCAGCAATCTCTAAATCCAGACCTTACCATCAACTCTCAGTTTATAAAGTAGATATTCTATTTGCTCTCTTCTGAGAGAATGGCTAAAGGAATTAATAATTCATGTAATGCTTAAACTCTCTCAAATACAATTACTGGTGTCTTAACCAAGTGTTACTCTTATTTTTCCTCAAGTAAAATGTGATAAAAAAAATGGTTCTCTATTTTTATACCAATTTTATTACACAAACTCTCCCTCATGCCGTTGTTTGTCTTTCTGAAATGTTCTTCCTAATAATGAATATCCTCACTCTTTAAAAACACACAAAGCCAGTCTAGTTCCTTTTTCCCAGTATAGTTCTTTGATTATTGCCTTCAAATCCTCTGCATGGATTCTTTTATGCAGGCTAAGAGTACCAAGATTTTCTTCTATTTCATATATTGTAGTTTCAAATTTGAGCTTTTTCTTCTAAATATATTCAAGTTTGTATTTATTTCTTATAAAATATGGAGCTTTTAGTTGATTTTTAAAATCACAAGGATATTTTCACCAATACAAATAGATTGTGTGTGTGTGAACTCATGTGTATTTGAAACCACTTAATATCACATAAACTTTGCTGGCAGCTACATCACACCCGTGACTCAAATTGTTTATAAACTAAAAATCCCCAAGCCTTTTTTAAAGATCTATAGCCAGTCATGTGTGATGACCAGCCTCCAAGATAACCACTAGTGAACCTGACCAGCTGGCCTTTAAAGCCCTCTTACAGTCCCCTGACATACTGTGTCAAGGCCAGTTTATGTGACCAATACAGTACGGCACATGTGATGGTATGTCACGTCTGAAGCTATATTATAAAAGACATACATTTGACATCTGCCTTGCTCTCTAAGTCCTTTGCTCTGGCAAAAGCGAGATACTGTGTCATAAGGGCACACCATTCTCATGGAGAGACTCCAGTGTTTGAGGTTCTTCTGCCAACAGCCATGTGAATGAGTCATCTTAGAAGCAAAACCTCCAACCTCAGTTAAGCCTTGAGTACAACCTCAAGAGACTTTGAGCAAGAACCACCTAACTAAGTCTCTGCTGGATTTCTATTCTCAGGATCTACGTGAGAAAATGAATTTTTTCTTTTGTTTCAGTTGCTAATTTTAGGCAAATTTGTTATACAGTAACAGACAACCACTACATCATGTCTCCTCCATCTTATGCTCATACAATTGTGTTTTTAGATCTAAATCTGGATCTGTACATTTATTCTGAATGATTTAATAGCTTTACATCTTATTTTTTTCCATTCTGTTTAGATCTTTCTCAGTAAGATTTTTTCTATGACTTTTACTCCCACTAGCTTTAATATTTATTTATTTATTTGGTTGCACTGGGTCTTAGTTGTAGCATGTGAGCATGTAGGATCAGTTCCATGACCAGGGACTGAACCCAGGCCTCCTGAATTGGGAGCATGGAGTCTTAGCCACTGGACCACCAGGGAAGTCCCTCAGTAAGAAATGATCAACATATCTGAAATAATACCATTTTATACAACATTTTTAAATAATCTGTTAACTTCCAAATTACTACTGTCTTTTAAGTTACTGATAGATATGCTAAAATGTATTAGATAGTATCCTGGTTGCCTTTACCAGTCTCTTTGGATTTATACTTTTACAAACTCTTTGCAGACAGGCTTTCTACCAGCCAATACTTCTTTTTATTTTCTTGTTTTCCATCCTATGCAGCTCTATTTTATCAACAAGGATATTAAAACATGGGTTACGTCAGTTGCATTTCTTGCATCGTCAGCTTTAGTACTTAAGTTTAAAAAGGAAAAAAAAAAAAGATTCTCATTTGGATATGACTCCTTCTTACAGAGCCCATTTCAACTCCTGGAGATATTATTATCCTATTTGTTTTTCTTTCAGGGGCTCAGAGGCCATTGTTTTATGGCTTTATGATAATGTCACAAGTTAGCATAAAGATCATGTTTGTCAACTTACTATTCTATTCTTCTCCCTTTTACTGACTATCAATGTTCATTTCTAGCCTATGCCTTCTCCCTCATTCTGCACTGCTTATCAATGATTAGGGTTTGTAACTCTCAGGCCAGGACTCACTGGCAATCTCATTGTGTGTTTAGCAATGGTCACCTTGCTTCCCAAGGTAGTTCATCTATGCACATTTGTGTGTATGTTTCATTATATTGAATCATTCTCTATTTCCTTTCAGGCATCTATTGGTACCTAACAGTATACCAGTCTACCAACAAATAAAAAACAAGAACAAAAGGGAAACACAAGGGAAGACAATATACTAACCACTCCAGTTTTTTTTGTTTGTTTTGCTTTTGCTTTGTTTTGTTTTTTATATTTTGGCCTGGCTGTGTGGCACATGGGATCTAATCCCCCCCCACCCCCATGAGGGATTGAACCTCTGGTGGAAGCATGGAATCCTAAACACTGGACTATCAGGAAAATCTATAACCATTCTGTATTTTATAACTACAAACTCTGAGGAGTCACACCCATTAAATTAGTGAATGAATGAAGGAACATTTGAAGTATCCTAATTCAGAAAACCCAATTCTGGTAATCAACACTAAAAATCCAAACACTTACATTTGAATTCGGTTATTATACTCTTTGCCTTAACACTCTACAAAGGTGGTCATAACTTATTTATTTTGCTTCACTTTCCTCTGAAATATATTAAAGTTTTCTGCCACGTTTTTAAATCAATAAGAATATTTTCAATTCCTTACTGTGCATGAAAAAAGGTAAAAAGACAGAAATAACACACAGTTTTGAAAATTAAAGACCAATTTAAAAATATTTTCAGATAGGATTATATTTTTCATTATTAGCTTTAAATGAACACCATCAAAAAGGAGTGTTCTTCCTGTCAAACCAAGGAATACTGTTATATGCAGGCAATAAGTCAGTCTTAAGACATATAAAATAAGTTATTATGCAATGACTCATCCACAATCAGTGTAAAAAGAACAATAAATAGAGCTGGGTAATAAAAAATTCATTTAAAAAATAGATCCTTCTCTTAGAGTATACCTCCAAACACATTACTGATGTAATAAGGAGCTAAGTTCTGAAAAGGAAATAATAAATATATAAAGACTCTACTAATTAAACGAGCAATGGATATGAAAGGATAATTTGCCAAAATGGAAACAGAACATTTTAACAAACCCATTGAAAGAAAAATGTTTACCCTCATGGGGAACCAAATAAATAAATAAAATAACAATATATATTTATTAATTCCAACAAATTAGCAATCATTTAGATTTAATACATACATAGCAGTGCCAGTTGGTAGAAGGTGAAAGAGGCACATTTATAGCAACAGAAATGTGAATGCAAATTACTTAATAATCCTATTGAAAACACATCTGTCAATATCTATTTTTAAAAAGCCTTTCCTTTAACTCACTAATTCCGTTTCTGGAAACTGCACTAGAATGCTCTCCCTTTTCTGTGTGAGGCCCTCTTGGCAAAGAAACATGTCTTCTTCCTAAGCCAGCCCAAGCTTCATTCCCTTTCTGAAGTTTACTGTCCTAGCACAGAAAATGACTTCCTTCACCTTACTCATGCTGATCTGGCCTTGCAGGAGAAGAGGTCTCTGATTATTTAGAAGACACATCTCTGCATGTGTGTGGAGGGCACAAGGAAGGGGAGCAGGACACAGCAAGAAATTCACATTTCTATTAGGAGTAAATGAGATATCCTTTGAAACAGTGAGAGGCCCTTTGGGTCTTGCAAGCAATATAATCCTGAAATACAGAAAAGCAAGGTCAGAGCTTACATAGCATAGAGGAAAAGGAGATGATAAGAAAGGTAAAGGTGTCTGTGTTGGTGCTGCAGATAAATGAGAAAGGCCGAGAAGATGAAATCAGGAATGAAAAAGATCCAGGCCAAAAATGTTGCTTCCAACTGGAGTGATGAGATAACATTTCAAGGCCAGCCTTAAAAAGGCAGGCAAGATTTTAATCAGAATGACAACTTGGTGGGCAAGAGGTAAGTTCCAACATGCTTTTCAAGACACCAAGTGAAGGGTCTGATTCCAAGCTTTACAGGTGAAAAGAGAAGAGAAAACAGACAAAGCTCAGAAAAATTTACATAGACATGGAAATGACCTGAAGCAAAATAAATACATGCACACACACACACACACACACAAATACATTCACACTTCTTTATTTCTTTGGGGGCCTCAGAGACACAGAATTGAGCTATTTACACTTATTAGTCATTGGCATACTATAATTAGCAGTCCAAGTAAGACCACTGCCTCTATTGTGTTTTTATTATTTTTTAGCCTTTCGTGTTCTATCACCAAACCTATGGCACTCCTCAAACCCTAAAATCTCCCTCTCATATACTGGTTATATCCTTTATGTCTGCCTTCCATATGTTTATGTAGATATAGATATTTCCTTGAAAAATATAAATCTGGTAGTTTTTATCTTTAAAACTAATCTTGGGGAATTATAAAATATTAGTTTATGCTGGAGATACTACTCCCTATAATTCTCTGTGCATTTGTATTATTTCAAAACTAGATAAATAGAGTGACTTTCATTATACATAAATAGTATTAGCTTACAATTATCCTTTTTTTCCTGCCCTTTTAAAAATTAACTTCTATGTTCTTGGGAGCTATCCATGTAAATTTGCAGAAATATGTTCCTTGGGACTGATACATTTATTCTGGGGCATGTATATTGCATATTTTACTTATCAATAGTCAAGCTTCCAACCATATTGCCTTTTCATATTCTTTACTCAACTTTTCCACTGGAGAAGGTACGTTTTTCTTGCTTATTTACTGTTGTTCTTTCCTTTATTATGTAATAAATTGCCAGTTTTATACTTGGTAAGTATCATCACTCAGTTATCATTCATTGTTAACTTTTTTCTGATAGTGTTTATTGATTTCTTTTGTGATGTATATATGACTTTTTAAAAGAATTTTTAAAGATTTATTTCCCATCCAAAGACCAAGAAATATGCTACACTTTTGTTTTATTAGCTTTATAATTTTTATCTTTCATATTTACTCCCATTTTATTTGTATATGTATTTGTATACAGGATTATGTGATGATTTGATTTGTAAAAAATATATACATACACATATAAAAATACACACAGACATACTAATATACATAGTTTTTATGCTAGCCAGAGCTCCTAAAACTCTTAGAATTTCCTGAGTGAGAAGAATGATAAGGATTCATTTTGCTATTCATTACAAGTTGCTTTTAATCGTACTTGAATTTATGTTAATGGGACAACTTGTAGAATGTCCCTAAGGATGGGATCTAGTTGCCAGGAGAATCAACTATGTGATTAAACCGTTGCAATTTACAGCCATACTCCCCTATTTTCCGGGTGGAAAGGGAGTGCTGGAGAATGAGTTAATGACAAAAGATTCCGTCAATCTTGCATAGGTAGTGAAGCCACCACAAAAATTTAAAAGGAAAGTGTTGGGGAGCATCTGGGTGGAGGAACACATGTAGGTCTGGAAGGGTGGTGAGCCTGAAGAGGGCACAGAAGCTCTCTGCCCCTTCCCCCACATCTTGTCCTCTGTATCTCTTCCATCTGACTGCTCCTGAGTTACCTCCTTTTATAATAAACCAGTAACCTAGTAAGCAGTCCCTTTTCCTGAGTTCTGTGAGACATTCTAGTGAACAGTTAGAAGAGGAGTTTGTGGGAACCTTCAATTTCGAGCCAATGGTCAGAAGCACGGGTAACAACCTGGACTTATGATTGACAGGGAGAGCAGCAGAATGGCCAGGAAGATAACGTTAGAATGAGCTAAGCTGTAGGACACTCCGCTGGCATCTAAAAATTGCTCGGTGGGGGAAAACCCTGGCACATTTGACAACCAGAAGTATCAGAGGTGTTTTGGGAAAGGCTGAAAGATAGAGTGTTATTTGAATAGACAAGAAAACGGGAGTTTTTCAAGTTCCAATATATTTTACTAAATTGTAAATTTTAACTACAATATATACTAAGAAATTTTTCAACACCATCTTTTAAATAATTCATTATTTCCTCACTTCTTTGTGATTATATTCTGTACCACTGGTTTCCACATATATGTCAATCTCTCTCTGGGCTTCTAATATGTTTAACTGATCTACTTTAGCCTGTGTCAATACTATTCTTTTTTTCAGTTCAGTTCAGTTGCTCAGTCGTGTCTGACTCTTTAAGACCCCATGGACTGCAGCAGGCCAGGCTTCCCTGTCCACCACCAACTTCCAGAGCTTGCTCAAACTCATGTCCATCTAGTCAGTGATGCCATCAAACCGTCTTATCCTCTGTCATCCCCTTCTCCTCCTACCTTCAATCTTGTCCAACAACAGGGTCTTTTCCAGACAGTCAGTTCTTCACATCAGGTGGCCAAAGTTTGGAGCTTCAGCTTCAGCATCAGTCCTTCCAATGAATAACACCATGGTTCAAAAGTATCAATTCTCTTTTTACTATGCTTCTATAAATCCAAAAAACTATGACAGTTTACACTCCCCCCCAAAAAAAAACTAGCTATTTTATACCCTTTATTATTCTAGGTACTTCTTAGAATCTTCTTGTAATGTCTTCCCCAAATCTTAGCAGAGTTTTGATTAAAGTTGCATGTAACTTTTATAGAATATATTCAAGACAGTGACATCTTCAAAAGATTAAATTTCCCACCCATAAACACATACATCTCATTATTCATTCAGATTTTCTTTTGTTTTCTTTAATTCATTCCATGAAAGTTTTTTTTTTTCAGTTTCAATATTTGTATTTATTATTTCTTGTCCTTGTCCTAAACATTTGTCAGGGGCCTCAGTACTACACTGAATATTAGAAAATTTGGCAATCTGTTTTATTCCTATTAGGATCAGTGATAGAAGACATGAACTAAAATTTATCACATAAGTTTACAGAAGGACAGAAGGTCCAGAGTCAGTGAGAGGTGGTCACATTGTCTTCTGTATAACTCTTTCAAATCATAATTGATTATATCTCCTGTATTAAGCATATCTAAGGGAACATACGGAGAAGGTGATGGCACCCCACTCCAGTACTTTTCCCTGGAAAATCCCATGGACAGAGGAGCCTGGTAGGCTGCGGTCCATGGGGTCACGAAGAGTCGGACATGACTGAGCAACTTCCCTTTCACTTTCATGAATTGCAGAAGGAAATGGCAACCCACTCCAGTGTTCTTGCCTGGAGAATCCCAGGGACAGGGGAGCCTGGTGGGCTGCCATCTATGGGGTCGCACAGAGTTGGACACGACTGAAGTGACTTAGCAGCAGCAGCAAGGAAACAAAATGAGCGAAATGATTTTTCAAACTTTTCCTAGCTCTGAAATGATACAGGTGAAAAGCCACCAACTGCATGATTTCCATATATCTTGAACATGGCTCATAAAATGGCAGAAAACAAATCCTTACACAGAGAAATTAGGGAAACTTTTGTTATTTTTGAACTACTTCCAAAATTATCTCAAACCTAAACTTATCCCTAAAGGAATGACAATTAGTCAACAAATTTCAATTATCTTTGAGTTGCAAAACTTATTTCCTTTAACTGGAGAATAGGAGCAAATATTAAACTTTATGGGTTGATAGATCAGATTGATTATGAATGGAAGAAAACCCAGATGACAAGGTTTAGCCAAATGCAGTTTTCTAGATAATGCCCCTGCACAATGTATTAAAAATCGACCACTGGATTTTAGGCTAATAATTTCATCATCTTCAGAATAAGAGAGAATCTTAAAGCGATCTCTGTGCAAACCTGCAAAAGTTAAATGCCACTTGAAATTAGAGGAAACTACAGCATTCTTCTGGAATCATCTATAAAATGAACCCATGCATTTACTTGTACTTTCTAAGACAGCATCGGGCTTCCCAGGTGATGCTAGAAGTGAAAGAACCTGCCTGCCAATGCAGGAGACAAAAGAGACACAGGTTCAGTCCCTGGGTTGGGAAAATCTCCTGGAGGAGAGCATGGCAATCCATTCCAATATTCTTGCCTGGAGAATCCCATGGGCAGAGGAGTCTGGTCTGTGAAGTCACAAAGAGTCCGACACAATGGAAGCAACTTAGCCACAAACAGGCATGCTCAAAACAGCATCATTTAGCGAGCCTGAGATTGGCAACTTAGCTCAGAGGAGCCTAAGGAAGGGACAGCGAAAATCGATGTGTAAGGAAATCAAAAAGAACAGGAATGGATCTAAAAGGAACCATGGTTCTCTAGGTTTTACTAAAGATTTACTACTGTATAGCTAAGGAAGAAACATTCTAACAACAAGGAAATTCTATCATATAGGGTGCGGATTCTTTTTTTAAAGAGTAAACTTAGGTAATGCCGTTAGGAGAATATGATCCCTAGATTATGCTGCTATATAGGGAATAACTTTGGTATAAACTTTGCTCTTGGTATAACTTTAAAATGCAGACTCATGCATAAGAAAAGATAAGCCAAAGGCCAAGAAAGGGCTATTTCAAACCAGAGCAAGAACTCAAGTATTCTCTCTAGGCACTGTGTCTACTGTATGTGGCTCTCTTAAGAGAGAGATACTCAAATGGAATGGGTTCCTGCATCACACCAGTAGGCCAGGAAACTCTCCTAAATTTATCAGCTTAGTCGCAGGCAGCATAAAGTTTTGATGTGAGTCCTCCTGATTTTACTTAAAAACAAAAACAACAACAACAAAAAAAACAATTATTTATTTGTCTTCACTGGTCTTAGTTCCAGCATACAGGATCTTTAGTTGAGCCATGCGTGTTCTTAACTGAGGCATGTGGTATCCAGTTCCATGACCAGAAATCAAATGGGAACTCCCTGTGTTGGGAGTACGGAGTCGTAGCCACTGACCACCAGAGAAATCCCTGCCTAATTTTACTTTTTAATCACAAAGTCTGAAGTCCATAGCTATGGCCTGATCTTTAGACTATGCTTTCTCTATGATGATGGCTAAATGGTTTCTACTGCCAACACTTCCACATAAGAGTGATCAGAAGCCAAGGAATCATTGACCTTGAAATATACTCTCTTCAAATGAGTGTGTGTGTTTAATACATAATTAATTTTGAATTTCTTCTAGTTGGCCAAAGAGCAAAATTTTGTATGCCTCTGTGAGGTACCCAGCACTAGGCTACATTCTAAGTTTATGTTAATACGTATGACAAGCGCAGCCCTGGTCAGCAGTAAAAACAGATATTTAAAAATCAGTGGCATTAATTACAAATAAGTTCTAAGATGATTTTAAGTGAAAAAAGTGCTGAGAAAGAGAAATATGGGGGTATGCTAGGGCTCATTATGTGGACTTTAATCATGGCTGGATGTGGAAGGAGCTGGAAACATTCCTGTCCATGTCCACAGGCTCTGAAAGGAGAGTCAGAGTTGGGCATGTGAAGAGGAGAGGCAAGAGGGTTCTAGGTACTCAAGAATTATCACTTGTAAAGAGATCAAAGAAAATGAAATAATTTTCATTGGGTTTCATAGATGTCATGCTGCTTGTCCCAAAAGAGAAATCTGATTCTTTAACAGAGATCACTCTATCTGGGGCTTTGCTCCTGGCTCAGATGGTAGAGTCCACCTGCAATTCAGGAGACCTAGGTTCGATCCTTGGGTTGAGAAGATCCCCTGGAGAAAAGAATGGCAACCCACTGAAGTATTCTTGCCTGGAGAATTCCATGGACAGAGGAGTCTGGCGGGCTATAGTTCATGGGGTTACAAACAGTCACACATGACTTAGTGACTAATACTTTCACAACTTTTACTTTCTTCACTCTATCCTAGGCAAATTTTAATTGACTAGATTCCTGCCTCAAGGATTCAAGTTCTAACAGAAAACTTTATGTTCGATCAAACTTATTATTTTTATACTCCAAAATAGCCTTTCTTATTCCTTCTTAAATTCATTTTATAATTTCTCTAACAGAGCCCAATTCTTCTATCTTAGCATAACTCCAGATCAACTACCTAGGATTATCCTGTGCAGTTATCTGCATGAAGTAATTACTTTTTTCTTTTGCAACCCCATTTTCATATTCTAAGATAAGTCTTTAGACTTTGAGGCATGCACTTACAATACAGCTCGCAAATTTTCTTGGAAGTTAAAAGTAAGGAGTCAGCAATTTACTTCACTGACTAAAAAAAAAAGAAAAAGAAACTTTAAAGAACCATTCTACCTATGCATCTTTAGAGGCCTACAAAATCTTGATTAATTTCTTAAGATGTCAAAACTGGCAGTGAAGTGTGTGCCTTTGGTTGAAGATTAGAAAACTTTGTTCAGGGCATTTGAATAATAGTTTTATGATAATGTACAATGGTGGTAAGTACAAGTCACATTGAATCATTCACTCCTGAACTAAAATCTAGGAAAATGTCCTGCCTGCTAAAACAATAGGAAAGTGACTTGTGAAATGATACTGAATGTAAAGCACTTTATTAAAAATCTCTCTGGTAACAAGGATGAGAGATGGACTACCATGGCTGAGAATATATTTCTTTTTTCATCAGCAATTCATAAGTGTTTACTACATTGACATTTGAAATTAGATAGGCAGGTGTGTCTTATTTCACACAACAGATGTCTTCCTAAAAAGATACATAGAAATTACTGAAAACGAATTCACATTTTATACATGCGGGGGAAACTTCCTATTAAAAGGCAATCTGATAGACTCTCCTTTGCAAAAATAAGGATGTTGCTGATATGCAAATGATACCTATTAATGAACTTATTTTCATGAGTTAATAGGTTTATATATTGAGCTTTGTTTAAGGTGTGCTTAAACAGTAGCATATTCAAAAGCAGAGACATTACTTTGCTGACTAAGGTCCGTCTAATCAAGGCTGTGGTTTTTCCTGTGGTCATGTATGGATGTGAGAGTTGGACTGTGAAGAAAGCTGAGCGCCGAAGAATTGATGCTTTTAAACTGTGGTGTTGGAGAAGATTCTTGCGAGTCCCTTGGACTGCAAGGAGATCCAACCAGTCCATTCTGAAGGAGATCAGCCCTGGGATTTCTTTGGAAGGAATGATGCTAAAGCTGAAACTCCAGTACTTTGGCCACCTCATGCAAAGAGCTGACTCACTGGAAAAGACTCTGATGCTGGGAGGGATTGGGGGCAAGAGGAGAAGGGGACGACCCAGGATGAGATGGCTGGATGGCATCACTGACTCGATGGACGTGAGTGTGAGTGAACTCCGGGAGTTGGTGATGGACAAGGAGGCCTGGCGTGCTGGGATTCATGGGGTTGCAGAGTCGGACACGACTGAGGGACTGAACTGAACTGAACTGAAAGAGTATGAAATGTAAATATGATACAAATGTTTCAAGCTTCGGAACTGAAATAAACTTTAAGAAAAAATATTGTTGCTGTTTAGCCATCAAGTCATGTCCGACTTGTTGCCATCTCATGGACTGCAGCGCACCGGGCTTCTGTTTCCTCCAGTATCTCCAGGAGTTTGCTCAAGTTCATGCCCATGGTGTTGGTGATGCTATCTAACCATCTCATCCTCTGCTGCCCTCTTTAACAAAAGTGTATTAAGAAAAACACACTTTTGTTAATGAAGGAGAAATGGATGGAGAGAAGAAAAAGAGACATGGAAGAGGAGGACAAAGGAAAAAGAGATGGAGATGAGTTAAAACATTCTCACTTATGCACTGACTTTTAAGCAGCCACAGGTACCGTTTACAGATCTGAGAACACTTTTGGCTATAATCTGTTGGCACTAATATTTGTTTTTTCCTTCATATGACATCTTTGTCTAGGTGTATGGTTGTTCAGAAAAGTCCGATACATATTTTCAATGGCTCAGGATGTCTGAGCTAGGCCAAGAGGTGGTATACACAGAAATGCTTATCAATTTCATCTGAACTTGAAATTACCTAAAACCCAAATCAAACACACATACATACACAAACAACATACACACACAAAAAAAAAAAAAAAATTGATGAAAACAAGCCCCATTCTGAGACTTTAGAAGCTGCCTGTATGAAAGGGCATAGAACCATAGAGATTCCCCTGCCTTCCCATTGACGATTTTCTTGGCAGTGGCCAGCCCCTCTGTGGTAACATTACACTGATCGTCTATTATTATCATTTTTAATTAAAAAGCTTGATAATCTCTATGCCTGTGTTTTTAACGGATCATCTTGTTGTCTCCGGTAGATGGCATGACTTTAATGGTAAGATTCAAAATATACCAATAATTTTCAGACCCCAATTTATGCACCAGAAACGTCATGCACCAAGTTCTAGCAGAAAGCTTTATGTTCAACTTTATGATATAAAACTTCATGATTGCTTTAAACAGTGAAATCTTCATGTAACACTTTACAGACTCTAAAAAAAAGGTATAAAAGTATTTTTTTTAGAGTAATTAACTAAGGCTCTGAGAGTTAGAATAACATGCCCACCCTTTCACAGCTAAAGTGGCAAAGCATGTTCCACGTTGAAAACATAATAGAAAAGGAGTTTAACATGAGTTAAACAAAACATCAAATACTGACTCAGTTCTGTTCAATCGCTAAGTTGTGTCTGACTCTTTTTGACCCTGCAGACTGCAGCACTCTAGACTTCTCTGTCCATCACCAACTCCCAGAGCTTGCTCAAACTCATGTCCATTGAGTCGGTGATGCCATCCAATCATCTCATCCTCTGTTGCCCCCTTCTCCTCCTGCCTTCAATCTTTCCCAGCATCAGGGAAACACTGACTACTCAGCAATTATCAAAAGAAGGGATCGAAAGCAGAATTATACAACTCCCATGAGTCACTGGAGGCAAAAAAGAGATACTATTGGGTTTTTTTCTGGACACCAGTGACTTCTCTTCTCAGTCTCATTTCACAATCTCATTCCCCCAACCCAAATGACTGCTTGACCCAGGAGGGAAACAAGATTTATGAGCTTACATTCTCCACATACCTTAAACCTCTCTCTTATTCCTGAATTTCTTCTTTAATCAACAGCTCTCCCCAGGCCATGAGAATTCTAACCCCTTTGTATGAAGTCTCCAAGTTAGTGCCTCAACTCACTTCTGAACTGAACACTCACTTAAAATGACCATGTTTTATTTGTATTTGTGTCCACTTTCTACATTATTTCCCAATAAAGTGCTTCCCATTCAGAAGAGTCTCAATGAATCGATGACAAGTAAGTGAATAGGGAAACAGGTAACACATTGCTTTGTCTTTCTGTGCTGTCTCGTGTTTTAGAGTGTTATGCATTCAGGGGATCTGCAGGTCCCACAGGGCAGAGTGCACACACATCAGTGTGTCCCTTTCCGCGTCCCTCTCTTTACCGAGCTCATGACTGGGGCAGTGCACAGCTGGTTGTTTTTACAGTAAGTGCCTGCTGATAGGTAGGATTCATATTCCAAGACCTGCAGGAACACAATCCAGGAGATCATTATCAGGGTTGTCAGTTACCAGGATCTCCTTCTGAGCTTTTCCCCTCTCTCTGATCACACCCAGAGAGGTAACCACATGCTCCCAGCCCCTACCATGCCAAAAGCCACTCTTGAGGAGAAGCATCATTCGTGCAATGAGTAGAGTTGGTGAGTTCTCTTGAGCAAATCTCTGCCTATGATTTGCATGGAAGGAAGGGCTTCCATCCTTCCTCCCCTCAAAAGAGGGATTTCTAGATCTATTCAGAAATAAGGCAATACTCGCAGGGTTTGAATGACCCTTTGCTGTAGTCATGAAAAAGAGAATTCATGACTACATGACTGATTCTCATGCACATAGTCACTGGTGAGGTCTAACGCTAACTGCTTCTTCAGCAAGAAATTGTCTCTGATCTCTGTTCACATACATCTCTGACATTTGTGCATGTCATGGGCCACCAGCTGTAGTCACCTGTAATTCTTCTTGACTGAATTAACTGAAAGAAAAAAAAATATCACTCTAATGATAATGAACTAATGGAGAAACTGTGGACATACAGTGGCAACCAAATTTTCATTTGTTTGGTTTGGTTTCTGTCAACCAAACCAGGGCCCACCTTGAGTATCTGACAGCAAGAGTATACAAGCTCATAGGATTCAATTGTGAAACCAAGACAAGAGGCCAGCAAATACTTATCTCTAATGGGCTTTGCAAGGCTTAATTAACTCTTGCACTAGGAGTTCTTTGTGATGTGTGCAGATTGCCTGTATTCTCAAAGGTCAAAGATGATGAAGATGGAAAGGAATAATGACTTACTAAACACTTCTCAATTGCCTCAGAAGGACACTTCTAATATTTTAACTCTCAGTCACTGTTTTATTACTAAAATTTTAGAAATGACTGATTACCCATAGGATGTTCAATTTAAAATATATCTTAGAGGGGTAGTTTTTTGTTTGTTTGTTTTAGAGATGGGTGTGACTATATCCAGGGCAAGAAGGGGTGCTGAGAGATTCTTTTTTTTTTTTTTTTTCACTCTTTCATGTAGTTTCCATAGATGGGGACTCAGAAGCCCAGTTAACATATGTAACATTGGAACCTTGATTTCTGAGGTCTTTCTCATTGTACAAAAGAATTCATGGGGGGCGGTCCTAAGATGGTGGAGAAATAGGACGGGGAGACCACTTTCTCCCTCACAAATTCCTCAAAAGAACATTTCAACGCTGAGCAAACTCCACAAAACAACCTCTGAATGCTGGCAGAGGACATCAGGCACCCAGAAAAGCAGATCATTGTCTTCAAAAACAGACTCTATTTTTTAAAGCAAACACCATATATAGTCTTTGTGTGGTTGTTGTTGGTGTTTTTTAATAATTCTTGTGGCTTTGTTTTCTTCTTTTTTTTTCCCCTTCTTCTTTTCTTTAATATTGTATTTTTGAAAATCCAACTTTTACTCTAGATTTTCAACCTTTGCTTTTTGTTTTTTTGTTGTCAATTTTGTACATTTAAAAACCCAAACTTCACTACCCAATTTTACCTGAGAGTGAGATTACTGGCTTGACCACTCTCTCCTCCTTTGGACTCTCCTTTTTCTCCACCAGATAGCCTCTGTCTCTTCCCTCCCCTTCTCTTCTCTATCCAACACTGTGAATCTCTGTGTGTTCCAAACGGTGGAGAACACCTAAGGAACTGGTTACTGGCTAGATTTGTCTCTCTCCTTTTCATTTCCCTCTTTTATCCTCCTGGCCACCTCTGTCTACTTCCTCCCTCTCCTCTTCCCTGTATAACTCCGTGAACATCTCTGAGCAGTTCAGACTGTGGAGCGCACATAAGGAAGTGACTATTGACTAGCTTGCTCTCTCCTCTTTTGATCTCACCACATGTCATTCCAGTCACCTCTAACTACCCCCTCCCTCTTCTCTTCTCCATGTAACTCAGTGAACCTCTCTGGGTGTCCCTCAATGTGGAGAAACTTTTCATCTTTAACCTAGATGTTTTATCATTGGTGCTGTATAGATGGAGAAGTCTAGAGGCTACTGTAAAAATAAAACTGAAAACCAGAAGCAGGAGGCTTAAGTCCAAAGCCTGAGAACATCAGAGAACTCCTGAATTCAGGGAACATGAATCAATAGGAGTTCATCAAACGACTCCATACCTACACTGAAACCAAGCTCCACCCAAGGGCCAACAAGTTCCAGAGCAAGACATACCACAGAAATTCTCCAGCAACACAGGAACCCACCCCTGAGCTTCAATATACAGGCAGCTCAAAGTTATTCCAAAACCATTGACATTTCATAACCCATTACTGGTCACTCCATTGCACTCCAGAGAGAAGAAACCCAGCTCCACCCACCAACACAAGCCTCCCTAACCAGGAAACCTTGACAAGGCACTGATACAACCCCACCCACAATGAGGAAGCTCCATAATAAAGAAAACTCCACAAATTCCCAGAATATAGAAAGGCCACCCCAAACGCAGCAATATAACCAAGATGAAGAGACAGAGGAATACTCAGCAGGTAAAGGAACAGGAGAAATGCCCACCAAACCAAACAAAAGATGAAGAGATAGGGAATCTACCTGAGAAAGAATTCTGAATATTGATAGTGAAAATGATCCAAAATCTTGAAATCAAAATGGAATCACAAATAAATAGCCTGGAGACAAGGATTGAGAAGATTCAAGAAAGGTTTAACAAGGACCTAGAAGAAATAAAAGAGTCAATATATAATGAATAACGCAATAAATGAGATCAGAAACACTCTGGAGGCAACAAATAGAATAACGGAGGCAGAAGATAGGATTAGTGAAATAGAAGATAGAATGGTAGAAATAAATGAATCAGAGAGGAAAAAAGAAAAACGAATTAAAAGAAACGAGGACAACCTCAGAGACCTCTGGGACAGTATGAAATGCTCCAACATTCGAATTATAGGAGTCCCAGAAGAAGAAGACAAAAAGAAAGACCATGAGAAAATCCTTGAGGAGATAATAGTTGAAAACATCCCTAAAATGGGGAAGGAAATAATCACCCAAGTCCAAGAAACCCAGAGAGTTCCAAATAGGATAAATCCAAGGTGAAACACCCCAAGACACATATTAATCAAATTAACAAAGATCAAACACAAAGAACAAATATTAAAAGCAGCAAGGGAAAAACAACAAATAACACACAAGGGGAATCCCATAAGGATAACAGCTGATCTTTCAATAGAAACTCTTCAGGCCAGGAGGGAATGGCAAGACATACTTAAAGTGATGAAAGAAAATAACCTACAGCCCAGATTACTGTACCCAGCAAGGATTTCATTGAAATACGAAGGAGAAATCAAAAGCTTTACAGACAAGCAAAAGCTGAGAGAATTCAGCACCACCAAACCAGCTCTCCAACAAATGCTAAAGGATATTCTCTAGACAGGAAACAGAAAAAGGGTGTATAAACCCGAACCCAAAACAATAAAGTAAATGGTAACGGGATCATACTTATCAATACCTTAAACGTAAATGGGTCAAATGCCCCAACCAAAAGGCAAAGACTGGCTGAATGGATACAAAAATAAGACCCCTCTATATGCTGCTTACAAGAGACCCACCTCAAAACAAGGGACACATACAGACTGAAAGTGAAGGGCTAGAAAAAGATATTCCACGCAAATAGAGACCAAAAGAAAGCAGGAATGGCAATACTCATATCCGATAAAATAGACTTTAAAACAAAGGCTGTGAAAAGAGACAAAGAAGGCCACTACATAATGATCAAAGGATCAATCCAAGAAGAAGATATAACAATTATAAATATATATACACCCAACATAGGAGCACCGCAATATGTAAAACAAATGCTAACAAGTATGAAAGGGGAAATTAACAACAACACAATAATAGTGGGAGACTTTAATACCCCACTCACATCTATGGATAGATCAACTAAACAGAAAATTAACAAAGAAACGCAAACTTTAAATGATACAATAGACCAGTTAGACCTAATTGATATCTATAGGACATTTCACCCCCAAACAATGAATTTCACCTTTTTCTCAAGTGCTCATGGAAACTTCTCCAGGATAGATCACATCCTGGGCCATAAATCTAACCTTGATAAATTTAAAAAAATCGAAATCATTCCAAGCATCTTTTCTGACCATAATGCATTAAGATTAGATCTCAATTACAGGAGAAAAACTATTAAAAATTCCAACATATGGAGGCTGAACAACACGCTTCTGAATAACCAACAAATCACAGAAGAAATCAAAAAAGAAATCAAAATATGCATAGAAACTAAAGAAAATGAAAACACAACAATCTAAAACCTGTGGGACACTATAAAAGCAGTGCTAAGAGGGAAGTTCATAGCAATACAGGCATACCTCAAGAAACAAGAAAAAAATCAAATAAATAACCTAACTCTACACCTAAAGCAACTAGAAAAGGAAGAAATGGAGAACCGCAGAGTTAGTAGAAGGAAAGAAATCTTTAAAATTAGGGCAGAAATAAATGCAAAAGAAACAAAAGAGACCATAGCAAAAATCAACAAAGCCAAAAGCTGGTTCTTTGAAAGGATAAATAAAATTGACAAACCATTAGCCAGACTCATCAAGAAACAAAGAGAGAAAAATCAAATCACTAAAATTAGAAATGAAAATGGAGAGATCACAACAGACAACACAGAAATACAAAGGATCATAAGAGACTACTATCAGCAATTATATGCCAATAAAATGGACAACATGGAAGAAATGGACAAATTCTTAGAAAAGTACAACTTTCCAAAACTGAACCAGGAAGAAATAGAAAATCTTAATAGACCCATCACAAGCATGGAAATTGAAACTGTAATCAGAAATCTTCCAGCAAACAAAAGCCCAGGTCCAGACGGCTTCACAGCTGAATTCTACCAAAAATTTCGAGAAGAGCTAACACCTATCCTACTGAAACTCTTCCAGAAAATTGCAGAGGAAGGTAAACTTCCAAACTCATTCTATGAGGCCACCATCACCCTAATACCAAAACCTGACAAAGATGCTACAAAAAAAGAAAACAACAGACCAATATCACTGATGAACATAGATGCAAAAATCCTCAACAAAATTCTAGCAATCAGAATCCAACAACACATTAAAAAGATCATACACCATGACCAAGTGGGCTTTATCCCAGGGATGCAAGGATTCTTCAATATCTGCAAATCAATCAATGTAATTCACCACATTAACAAATTGAAAAATAAAAGCCATATGATTATCTCAATAGATGCAGAGAAAGCCTTTGACAAAATTCAACATCCATTTATGATAAAAACTCTCCATAAAGCAGGAATAGAAGGAACATACCTCAACATAATAAAAGCTATATATGACAAACCCACCGCAAACATTATCCTCAACGGTGAAAAATTGAAAGCATTTCCCCTAAAGTCAGGAACAAGGCAAAGGTGCCCACTTTCACCACTACTATTCAACATAGTTCTGGAAGTTTTGGCCACAGCAATCAGAGCAGAAAAAGAAATAAAAGGAATCCAAATTGGAAAAGAAGAAGTAAAACTCTCACTGTTTGCAGATGACATGATCCTCTACATATAAAACCCTAAAGACTCCACCAGAAAATTACTAGAGCTAATCAATGAATATAGTAAAGTTGCAGGATATAAAATCAATACACAGAAATCCCTTGCATTCCTATACACTAATAATGAGAAAATAGAAAAAGAAATTAAGGAAACAATTCCATTCACCATTGCAACAAAAAGAATAAAATACTTAGGAATATATCTACCTAAAGAAACTAAAGACCTATATATAGAAAACTATAAAGCATTGATGAAAGAAATCAAAGAGGACACTAATAGATGGAGAAATATGCCATGTTCATGGATTGGAAGAATCAATACAGTGAAAATGAGTATACTACCCAAAGCAATCTACAAATTCAATGCAATCCCTATCAAGCTACCAGCGATATTTTTCACAGAACTAGAACAAATAATTTCAAGATTTGTATGTAAATACAAAAAACCTCGAATAGCCAAAGCAATCTTGAGAAAGAAGAATGGAACTGGAGGAATCAACCTGCCTGACTTCAGGCTTTACTACAAAGCCACAGTCATCAAGACAGTATGGTACTGGCACAAAGACAGAAATATAGATCAATGGAACAAAATAGAAAGCCCAGAGATAAATCCACACACCTATGGACACCTTATCTTTGACAAAGGAGGCAAGAATATACAATGGAGTAAAGACAATCTCTTTATCAAGTGGTGTTGGGAAAACTGGTCAATCACTTGTAAAAGAATGAAACTAGATCACTTTCTAACACCACACACACAAATAAACTCAAAATGGATTAAAGATCTAAATGTAAGACCAGAAACTATAAAACTCCTAGAGGAGAACATAGGCAAAACACTCTCCAACATATATCACAACAGGATCCTCTATGATCCACCCCCCAGAATGCTGGTAATAAAAGCAAAAATTAAAAAATGGGATCTAATTAAAATTAAAAGCTTCTGCACAACAAAGGAAACTATAAGCAAGGTGAAAAGACAGCCTTCTAAATGGGAGAAAATAATAACAAATGAAGCAACTGACAAACAACTAATCTCAAAAATATACAAGCAACTTATGCAGCTCAATTCCAGAAAAATAAATGACCCAATCAAAAAATGGGCCAAAGAACTAAATAGACATTTCTCCAAAGAAGACATACAGATGGCTAACAAACACATGAAAAGATGCTCAACATCACTCAATATCAGAGAAATGCAAATCAAAACCACAATGAGGTACCACTTCAAACCAGTCAGAATGTCTGCGATCCAAAAGTCTGCAAGCAATAAATGCTGGAGAGGATGTGGAGAGAAGGGAACCCTCCTACACTGTTGGTGGGAATGCAAACTAGTACAGCCACTATGGAGAACAGTGTGGAGATTCCTTAAAAAATTGCAAATAGAACTGCCTTATGACCCAGCAATCCCACTGCTGGGCATACACACCGAAGAAACCAGAATTGAAAGAGACACGTGTACCCCAATGTTCATCGCAGCACTGTTTATAATAGCCAGGACATGGAAACAACCTAGATGTCCATCAGCAGATGAATGGATAAGAAAGCTGTGGTACATATACACAATGGAGTATTACTCAGCCGTTAAAAAGAATACATTTGAATCAGTTCTGATGAGATGGATGAAACTGGAGCCAATTATACAGAGTGAAGGAAGCCAGAAAGAAAAACACCAATACGGTATACTAACACATATATATGGAATTTAGAAAGATGGCAATGATGACCCTGTATGCAAGACAGCAAAAAAGACACAGATGTATATAGCGGACTTTTGGACTCAGAGGGAGAGGGTGAGATGATTTGGGAGAATGGCATTGAAACATGTATAATATCATGTAAGAATCGAATCGCCAGTCTATGTCCGATGCAGGATACGGCATGCTTGGGGCTGGTACACGGGGATGACCCAGAGAAATGTTGTGGCGAGGGGGGTGGGAGGGGGGTTCATGTTTGGGAACGCATGTACACCCATGGTGGATTCATGTCAATGTATGGCAAAACCAATACAGAATTGTAAAGTAAAATAAAGTAAAAATGAAAATTAAGAAAAAAAAATGAACCTTCCCATCCATTAGCATCATATATCTATTCAGTTTTCCCCATCATCTTAGTTTAAGCCATGGCTGTCAATTTTCTGCTGGCCCCTAAACCAATGGAAAGTGTTACTTCTTTTATGTTATCTGAATTATTTTGTATAATGCTGGCATTGTTTCTTTAATAAATGTTGAAATAAATTACTTGTAAAAAATAAAATAAAATATAAATTAAGAAAAAAAAGAATTCACAATGTTACAGATTAACCTGTGCTACTGTGATGTTTTGAAAGTTCCCACTGACATCACTGAGCTTCTGGAGCAGGCTGAAGAAGCATTATGAAAATGATTTAAATCTGTTACTTAATTGAAATTGTTTTCTTTATTCATTCATCTTGGTCAAGAAAACACTTTTTATTCAAGAATATAAATACCCACTCGTGACAAACTCTGAGAAAAGAATAGTGAGAAAGACACAATCTTCCCCAAGGTCCTCCTACTTCCCTAGGAGACTGAGACCAGTATACAGGGAAGTGTGATGTGTGATAAGGGAATACAAAGGAACATACTGAGGATCATTGAAAGCAAAGGTCAGTGAAGTCTGGTGAGACAAGGACATGCTCCTCGGGACAATGAATCTTTTAGCTGAAAACTGAAGGTAAAAGAAGCCAACTTGATAGGAGAGGATTGAAATCACCAGAGTCAGAATTAAGTTATGCAAAAGCCTTAAAGGGAGAGAGAGTGTGGGACTTTCAGAAACTCCAGGAAAGGCATTCGCACAGAGCCTGTGGCAAAAAGAGCAAGAGCTGGAGAAACGAATAGGGACCAATCACACAGGTACTTTATTTTGAGGATCCTTGGGGCCATTTAAATAGTTTAAAGTTTAAAAGTAGCCATTTAAAATAAAATTACACTTTAGAAGACCAATGATGGCTTTGAAGGGAGTGGTGGTGGATGAAAAAGCCCCGGAGACATAGAGACCAGCAAGGAGGTAATAAAGGATTTCTGGAGGAAATTAGACTGTGATCTGAGAAAATATAATGCAGAGGCAGGGCAGGCGATGAGGTGGGCTTTAAAGATGGTTAAGATATAGAATTAAAGGTAGGTACTGATAGACTAGACAGAGAGGCAGATGGACAGGGAAAAGTTTCTGGCTTAGGGCTTCTAAGAGGTAGTGGTGCCAATCACTGATGCTGGACATATAGGAATCTGGGGTTGACTGCGTGGGACCTTGGTGGTGGTGGTAGTTGGGCAGCGAGGAGAGAAGAGTGAACATGTTCATGTCCATTGATTTTTTTTTTAATATTGACCTAAAACATAAATTTCACCAAATTCACCCTTCTCGTATATTAGCCTGTGGATCCCAAGGCCCTAACCCAGCACAAAATCTTTTGTGGTTTGATCAGTGGCTCAGTGGTAAAGAATCCGTCTGCTAATGCAGGAAACACAAGAGATGCAAGTTTGATCCCTGGATTGTGAAGATCCCCTGGAGAAGGAAATGGCAACCCACTCCAGTATTCTTGCCTGGGAAATCCCATGAACAGAGGAGCCTGGCAGGCTACAGTCCATGGGAGTTGCAAAAGACACTGATGTGACTTACCAACTAAACAGAAGTTCGATCACTAGAGTTACTCAATTAGACCTTGCTATGACTTAGCAGCAGCAGCAGCATTTATCTTAAAATACAATTAATGCACAGTTTATTACATCCTTAACAGAGGTAATACGATTAGTTTTACTTCTTTAAATGACTGGGATATTTTTAATAATCCAAAAGTAAACCACACTGGAGTGTTGCTGTTGTTTTGTGTTTTTAATCAAAAACTACATTATCTCTCTTAATTTAAATTCACAACAGAGGAAGATAGTGCATTATATTGAGTTATAGTGGATGAATTCCAGCATCTACGAGATTAGTGACTTGGCCAAGGTGACCCAGATCGGTGTTCTTACTTTTAGAGCTCAGTCTTTCTGCTTCTAATCTGGAGCTCATTAGGTTCCTCCAGTGACTGCAAAGAGCATGCCCAGATGTTGACTTCAGCAAAGATGCACATTTCATTGGTCATTAGAACCTAGCAGTATTACTATCATGATTATTATTTTGACTAGCAAAGTTCACTGCTCTGACTAATCTTCTGGTGGATGGAACTGCCCTTATATTTTGAAGCACAATGCATTTTTTTTTAATGCATGAAAAGAACTGTTATCAATGGTTTTTGTGAATGTTTTCCCCTCAAATGCACTTTCAAGCCTGGTTCACCAACAAACTGTCCATGTTGGAAATGCATTCTAATAAAAGCACATGCATTATGGAGGTGAGAACACTTGAAACAGTATTTGCATCTGCTACAAGACTTACAGTGTAATGGATTTCTAACTAATTAGCATGATTTCCCAGACTGAATTATGCCACATGTAGGAGTAGCTGGATATAAAAATAAATTTGATTATAATGTGCATAAATTGCTCATTTCTTACAGAATTATGGCTTTTTCTTAAGTGAATGCCCAACTTCCCCAAATTGTCAATGAAAATGTGTTTCCGAATGGTTGCTCTTTTGGGGGCCGTGCTGTTTTCCGGGGGGTTGGCTACTCGTGGCAGCTGCTCTGTTGGAACATGACATACACAGCGCATCAGGCAATGACTGTGACCTACATTCCGATGTTTATGAGTTCCGCAGAAACTGGGTAATTTCACTCACTATTTTGCTTTTCTGCTGACGTGCAGGGTCTTTGAGCACCATTTTGGGCAATAAGTCCTCGGATGGTAAGAGGAAAGTACAGGGCTTACAGAGGGAGAAGATAAAAGGTGCAAATCTACGATGGCATCTTTTTGCCAATTCTGTGCCAGGTTTTGTTAGAATGGGATAAAAATCAATAACAAGCACACTCCTCTACTTCATGGAGCTGCCATTATGATGATTCACAGACAATAATAAAACAAAGCAAGACAGAATATAATCAAATGCTAAATGGCAGTGTATCAACTGTATATTCTGGAAGTCAGAGGAAGGGAAATTCCTTTCCTTGAAGGGAGGTTTATGGATGGTACTTAATCTGGGAAGAAGAATGGGTAGAATGTGGACAGTTGAAGTATAGGAGATATCCTGCATCTGTAATCTAGAATGAAGGTGAGGAAAGCTTCTTTCTTTCAAAGACAGATTATTCCATTCACTGTTAGGCTTCTATAGGCCTTCCCTGTAGCTCAAATGGTAAAGAATCTGCCTGCAGCGCAGGAGACCTGGGTTTGATCTCTGGCTTGGGAAGATCCTCTGGAGAAGGGAATGGCAATCCACTCCAGTATTCATGCCGGGTGAATCATATGGACAGAGGAGCCTGGTGGACTACAGTCTGTAGGATTGCCAAGGGTCAGACACAACCAAGTGACCAACACTATTACTTCTATTAGACTTCTATTACATGTGAACTATAGTGATTCCATAAGTGTGAAATGTCATTACATGTAACATCACACATGTAGTTTGTTAACAGGTACAGTGGACATACACAAAAGTGTTCTTTTGTCAATATGATTGGAAAGCAATGAGTAAGCAAAGATAATTATTTCAAGACTTCTTGGTATTCAGTTTTCTTTAAATTTTTAAAAACTTAAAAAAAAATTTCAAATTAAAGTAGATATTCAAGGACTTTCTAAAAATTATACATAGATTTTGTATAACCAAAGAAGCTATATAAGAGAATACTGACAATTTTATAATATTAAAGTTTGATGCCCTTTTTTTCAATCTCAACTCCCAATAAAAATATCAATATATCAATATTATCCACTGTCATATTGGCTATCTGTGCCAGGCATCATGCTGGGTGCTTGACATGCTTTTTGTATAGCTGTCACAAAAAATTTCTAGATTATCTATAGTAATTTCTATACACAGATGAGAAACTTAAAGCTCAAAGAGATTAAAAATTTTATAGATCACAGTTTGTAATTGGAAGAATCCATGTTGTCCACTTCTATATATGGCATTTTGATAAATGCCATCATATTTTATATCATTCTTTGCTTTGTATGTGGATTTCCCTCATAGCTCAGTTGGTAAAGAATCTGCCTGCAATACAGGAAACCTGGGTTCGATTCCTCGGTTGGGAAGATCCGGCAACCCACTCCAGTATTCTTGCCTGGAAAATCTCATGGACAGAGGAACCTGGTAGGCTACAGCCCATGGGGTTGCAAAGAGTCGGACAGGACTGAGTGACTTTACTTTCACTTTTGCTCTGTATTTAAATAAGTTGGAATGGAAGTTCCAAGAAGGAGAGGTATATTTAAGGAAATGAAACACAAGAGGTAGTTGAGCATCAGTCCATAGACAAAGTCAGAGAGAAGGCACTATTTACCTCCAAAAGGGGATCTACCTAACTAAGTAAATTTGCTTCCCAATCACCATTTCTCAGGAAGTTACTTAGGATATGAGTCATCAATAGATAAAGGTTTCCCAAAAAGGAGGAAGACTCTGGATCCAGGAATAAGAGGGCCCAGCAAGGTCAAACAGTGTAGAGGCCTGAGACTTCCCTGGTGGTCCAGGAGTTAAGAATCTGCCTTGCAATGCAGGGGGACATGGGTTTGATCTCTGGTCAGGAAACTAAGATCCCACATGCTGTGGGGCAACAAAGCCTGTGCGGCACAACTACTGAGCTCACGCACTCTGGAGCCCATGTGCCACAGCTAGAGAAAGAAGTCTGCGCACAGCCAAGATCCTGCAAGCTACAACTAAGACCGACACAGCCAAACAAACAAATATTTTTTTAAAATACTAGGGTCAAAAAATAAACAAACAATGTAGAAGCCTGTATTTACATTAGTAACATTCTAGCTCCAACTTCAGAATTTTAGTCTCAAATTTAGAGTCAGTAGATTCTGCTATGGGAATGACTGACACATTTGCTTCAACACTTTCCCCCCAAAAAACCATAAACATTCGATGTTTTGTTAGACATAAAATAAGGTCACCTTCTTAGCCATTTCCTACCTATCAGTTCTCATAAATCCCAACGGACTATTAGGAAATCAGGGTGAAGGTTGAGATTAGAGATCACAACACAGATGACACAGGAACCCAGGATCCATTGCTACATGGAAGAACAGAAGTAACTGACCCATGTGACAGGATAGAACACAGTCATATACCCCTTGTTATCACAATATCAGTACCTCTTACTCTAAATTGGGTCTGGCAGCCCAAATAAATAGTTGGTCCTTCAGTGGGCCCCAGCAACAAACCCAAAAAGAAAGTTTGCCTTCAGCCTGCAGTGGACAGCCACAACCACTGTGCAACTGGTGGTGACCAGCAGGGAGTTGGATTGTGTTCTTTGCATGGTCTGAAGAAGCTGATTTGCCTCTCATTCAGCTAACCCAATGGGGAGCATTGGACACAAAAAGACCAACTGATTCCCAAATCCCATTTTAATTATTTGTTGTAGGCCCCAGTGGCCAATTTCATCAGAGAGTTTGTTCCATTTGGGCGAGAATGCTTATTCAAAGTACCATGTAGACTTAATTCCAGAGATGGCAAAAAATTGTATGCTCCTGAAATGAAGCCTCTCCATTATTCACAGAAAATATAAAGGCACTGCTTCCATTAACTTCCCAGCTATCACTGATTTAATTTACACCAAAATATTAGATTTAGTCTATTCACAATACTGTAATCACAACATAGTTATCGCCTTGAATTGCTGATATTTCTACCTACTTCATTTTAGTACTTAATTTGTTTCTTTAAAAAAAAAAACATGTTATACCTCAGTGTTTTAATTATACTCAGCTGAATGTATTTGAATGCTCTCAGCATGCTTCATTATTTATATTAGTAGAAAAGCACATAAAATCAAATTGCATGCTGACATTCTATAATTTGTAGTCATATCTCTCTAAAATAGATTTCTATAGGTACAGCAACTATTCAACAGTGACTCAAGATATGCTATGATTTTAAATTTTAACTGAATTTTAATGTATGCCAAAAATAAAATTTATGAGTTTTCACTAAAAAATGTCTTATCTGATTATTCATATTCTACAATTATTAACTGTTCCTATTCTGCATTTGATTGAATTGTAAAAAGGTGAATTTCTTCCCTTCTTACCCCAGGCAGTAAGCTGTAATTTCTGCACATTTTGAGTTTTCCATATCTAAATTGGAAATTATGTTAGATCTACTGAACGATCAAGTATAAATAAAATATAAACCTTTTTATGAGAAATGGACATTACTGGTTAATTTAGTAAGGAGGTCTGCAGTCACACTGCCTTTCTCACAATACATTTCTTTCTGGGTTAAGTAGATACTTTTTATCAAAAAGTTGGTTTAAATTCTCCCCTTTTTCATTTGGAATTAAGAGTCAGAAGTCCCAAAAAGAATTATGAGAGCCTATGCTTTTATTTTTAGTACCACTTCTAAGAACTCAGCTGTGTTCATGAATCTGGCATAACTACCTCTCCATCAGCTTCATCTGAGACTAGGATTCCCCAAATAGATGCTTTGATTTGGTCTTTAGGCTTATTCTAAACATAAAAAAAGCAGATTGATATTGGAAAAAGCTGCCAAAATGTATGCTTCTTCTGTGAATGATCAGGGGGCACAGAAGATATTAGTATAAATTTTCTCTCTGGTTAAAATCTCCTCTATCGTGCCACATGTCATTGTGAGAGAAAGAGGAGAGGGAGGCCACTGAGTTGCGGATTTCAGGGAGGAAACAGTAACTCCTTAAAAAGTGAGTAAACCCATGAGAGGCACAATTATCAAAATAATGACATTTCAGAGGAAGAGCCTACCTGAGCAGTTTGCTGGAAGAAAATGAAAGCTTACTGTAAAATAAAGACAAATAGACAAGTATAAGTGAGGTAATAAAATGGTCTGCTGCTGCTGCTAAGTCACTTCAGTTGTGTCCCACTCTGTGCGAGGCCATAGACGGCAGCCCACAAGGCTCTGCTGTCCCTGGGATTCTCCAGGCAAAAACACTGGAGTGGGTTGCCACTTCCTTCTCCAATGAATGAAAGTGAAAAGTGAAAGTGAAGTCGCTCGGTCGTGTCTGACTCTTCAAGACCCCAAGGACTGCAGCCTACCAGGCTCCTCCTCCCATGGGATTTTCCAGGCAAGAGTACTGGAGTGGGTTGCCATTGCCTTCTCCAGATGAAGTGGTCTAGGTATGGTTAAAACACAAAGCAAGTATGCATGAGTAGTGAAAAACAGAGCATATCACCTCAGAATAGAGTGCCCTTGAACAGGTGAGAAGTATGGCTACATTTATTTAATTTGAAAGGCGATGGGAGCTTTTGAATATTTGTGTACAGGAGGCTAGAGCAGAACAGAATGATGTTGTAGGAACGTGGATCTGGCCACATGCACAGGATGTTGGGAATATTACTGCAGGTAGAGCAAACAACTGTGAGGCGCATAGAGCAACCCAGGACATGGTTGATTCAATGTAAGTCCAATACAGTCATTTAGTAAATACCTAACTTGAGAAGAGCACAGTGCTAGACATTGTGTAGGCATTAGTGATAAGATAGTCTTTGCTGCTTTTTGAAGTCACAGAAAGGTTATATACTTAGTGTTGAAAAAAAAAAGAAAGGAGACTGATGGGGAGGCAGGGAGTAAGGAAATATGGAGGGAGAAAGAACAGAGGAGAAGATGAAAACCAGGCAGAAAGTAAGGGGAGATGGGACTGAGGAAGGTAAGAAAAGGATTTAACCATAGACAACAACAACAAACAAATCCGTACAACTCTCTCCTAATGCTTCTAAATATTTTAAAGCATCACATTATTTCCTAGTAAAAATAGGTGACTAAAATTAATTCACTTAACAGAGAATATCGGTGTTCATGCTGCTGCTAAGTCGCTTCAGTCGTGTCCGACTCTGTACGACCCCATAGACGGTAGCCCACCAGGCTCCCCCGTCCCTGGGATTCTCCAGGCAAGAACACTGGAGTGGGTTGCCATTTCCTTCTCCAACGCATGAAAGTGAAAAGTGAAAGTGAAGTCACTTGGTCGTGTCTGACTCTTAGCGACCCCATGGACTGCAGCCTACCAGGCTCTTCCGTCCATGGGATTTTCCAGGCAAGAATACTGGAGTGGGTTGCCATTGCCTTCTCCAATCGGTGTTCATATGAGAGGTTACTATGGGCCACATGTTGTAAGTGGTTCATACGCTTTCTGCTCAAATCATCTGTGTGATCAGAAAAAAAGAATACAGGTATCTATGAACACCGATGGATTTGAGCAGAAAGGGTTTGAACCACTTACAACATGTGGCCCATAGTAACCTCTCATATACGGTTCTCTGTCTCCCCACAAGCTAGCTTAACAGTTGGGCTCGGAGCATCGATAAAATGGCAAAACCACACAGTGGAAAGAGCATGGGACTTTGAATGCCAGGGAGCATAGTCTCCCTATCCCTGATATGCTGCATTATATGATGACTTACACAATGATTAAATGCTTGCTGTGTTAAGCATTTAGAGTATATTAGCCTACCCTGACTGACAGACAAATATGCACAAGAACTACCAAATAGGCATTGATTTGATCGATATGATAAGCATAGTCTGCCAAGTTCTCAAGAAAATGGTAATTCTGAATAATAATCAAAATACTACCTAGGTTTTCAAAAAAAATCCCAATCAATTATGGAAGCTAACAAAAGTTGACAATGTATGTGTAAGTGTTAATGAAACAATATAATTAATATAGATGCTTATAAATGTGATACAGATACAATTTTACAAATAAAATTTATTGTTGTTGTTGTTTAGTTGCTAAGTCATGTCCAACTCATTATGACACCATGGGCTGTAGCCCACCAGGCTCCTCTGTCCATGGAATTTTCCAAGCAAGAATACTGGAGCAGGTTGTCACTTCCTTCTCCAGGGGATCTTCCCAACCCAGGGATTGAATCTGGGTCTCCTGCACTGCAGGTGGATTCTTTACCACTGAGTCACCTGGGAAGCCCAAATAAAGTCTAGGGGAACTATAATCCACAACTGTAAGATTTATTCCATGTAAGAAAAGATAGTACACAATTATAAAATCTTAATGTATTTTATTACCTTAATTGGGTTAAATAAGAACTATAATATCTTAAAGAAGATTAAATAGAGAAAAAGGATTAAAAGACATTTAATAGAAGACAAAATTTATCTCTGAATTTAAAAAAATTCTCTTAGTAAAAAAGAATAGGATGCCATTAATTTGATAAAGAATATATACCTGATACTAACAGTGCATATCACAATAGACGCCTAACATATATTTAAGTCCAAGATGAGATAAAGGTGCTTTTTAGCACCCTTACTATTCTGTAACTTTATGACTTTTCCAAATGAGATAAAGATAACAGAAAAAAAAACTGAAATTCAAATTTCAGTGTTTATAGATGCAATTGGTAACATATACAATATAAGAGAAACAATTGAAAAAATAATTAGAATCACTATATAATATTTCTGGACACTAGTTGCTTAAATAATAAATACTAAGATATACACACAGATGCATACACACAAATAAGCATGAAATATCCAAAGTCACTTCTAAAAGAAAAAGTATATGTAGCACACTGAAGTTTATTACAGAACATATTAAAATGTATGGTAGGGCTATAGTATCTGAAGAAAAGGGTCTTTTTAAGTAGGTACAGGGAGATTTTTCAATGATTATTATTGACATAAATAATGTTTAAGAAAAGATATAAAATAACATTCTTATCTCACACATTATTTACATGTATTATAAATCTCTAAATGGAGTAACATGTACATGCAAAAATGAGTGAATCAGTCAATAAAAATGCATTCACTAGTATAGGGTAAGTATTTCTGTATTACTCAGGATTGAAATGACTGATGCTGAAGCTCTAATACATTGGCTATGTGATGTGAGGAGCTGACTCATTAGAAAAGACCCTGATACTGGGAAAGATTGAGGACAGGAGGAGAAGGGGGCAACAGAGGATAAGATCACTGAACTCAATGGACATGAGTTTGCACAAACTCCAGGAGCTGGTGAGGACAGGGAAGCCTGGTATACTGCAGTCCATGGGGTTGCAAAGAGTCGGACACGACTGAGTGACTGAACAGCAGCAACACTCAGGATGGAGCAAAAAAGATAAAATAATAACATAATAAAACTTTAGAAATTTCTTCAAATTAAAAAGATAATTGAAATGAAATGGAAAAATATTATTTTCTAAGTTAAAGTTTTATAATATATCTTCAGTCCAGGGAGGTTTTATGTTAATACATTAAAGTATTATTATAAAGATCTATTGCTAAGAGGTAAGATAAACAATCTGAAAGGGTTAAAAAGTTTACAAAATAGAAATAAAAGCATTTCACAAAAGACCTATAATCATATAAATTTGTACCAGTCCAACCATAGTAAAATTAATGCAAATTAAGACAATCATACACTATTTCTATCAAACTGTCCCAGTCAAAAGATAACTGCCAGTGTTGCCAAGGGTTGGAGAAAAACAGAAATACTTCCATAGTACTCAGGTGTATATATTGGCACAAACCTCTTGAATGGTCATATGCAATACATTTTTTAAAGACTAAGAATGTATAGTCTTCTGATTAGCAGCTTTCCACTTCAGGTGAGTAGTGATGCAGCTATAAGTAATAATTTACAAGTACCATGTAAAGGGTTTTTCTGGCCACATTGCTTATATAACAACAACAAAAAAGAAGACTGTTTACATCTTCAGTGGTAATGTCATGACAGTTGAATAAATGTTGGCATAGCATATAGTGGAAAAATACACAGCCACTAAAAAATGACATTATATAAAATATGTTAATATTTAAGAGCCTGAAAATATTCTATGGTATATATTTTAGGCTTAAAGATTTAGCTAATGCAGATCATAAAATGAAATTCTCTCAATTTGCATGAGATAAACAGGTGGAATTATAAATTTATGCATACACACACACACACACACATAAACACCACTCACGTGTGCCAAAATACAAACACAGTGGAAGGAAATAATTTTGTGATTATTTCTGGGAAGTGACTTACAATTTTTTAAAAAAAATTTTGGTTGTAAGTTTTCTGAAGTACACTAACTAGTTTCACATTTAGAATTACAAATATGTTATTTTAAGAAACAAAGAAATCCAGAAAAGATGTTCTAGGGAAACAGTTATTATGTTTAAACAGACTTCCCAGGTGTCTCAGTGGTAAAGAATCCATCAGTAATGCAGGAGACATAGGAGATGGTGGTTTGATCCCTTGGTCAGGAAGCTTCCTTGGAGGTGGAAATGGCAACCCACTCCAGTACTCTTGCCTGGAGAGTCCCATGGACAGAGGAGCCTGGTGGACTACAGTCCATGGGATCACAAAGAGTCAGATTTGACTGAACAACTGATCATGATGATAAAAATGCCTGACCTTGGATTAGAAATATCTAATTCATTGATGGTCATGAATTCTTTAAGTGGATTAAGTTAGGTTATACCCTCTGCAATTCACTTCCTTTTTCTAAGCCTCAGTTTATTCCTTAGCAAAGGAAAGGATTCAACTAGATAATCTCTGTAACCCTTTGAGATTCCATGATTATTAAAAATATTTTGTGCACACACATAAATCATTTGCATTGGTGTAAATTCTCTAACATTTTTCCTACTTCACTGTAAGCTCCTATACCCGGATTCTTAGATGACAGAAAAAATATGCTTCCTCCTTTATTATATTACATAAGACCTGGCTAAGTAGGAAGGTTCAGACAAAATCTGTGAGCCCCATCTCCACTATTCTAGTCAGACAATAAAGAGAAGAGTCACACAGAGAGTCAAGGAATCTATGTTTTGGTGAATGGCAAGCTTGGAAAATGGCACAGATGAACCTCTTTGCAAAGCAGAAATAGAGACACAAAAGTGGAGAACAAATGTATGGTCACCAAGGAGGGAATGAAGGAAACGTAGTGGGATGGATTGGGAGACAGGGATTGACGCTGCTATGTTTAAAACAGATAACTAAGGAGAACTTCCTGTATCGCACAGGAAAGTCTACTCAGTTTCTCTGTGGTGACCTAAATGGGAAGAAAAAGCAAAAAAGAAGGGATCTATGTATACGTATAGTTCAGTTCAGTCACTCAGTCGTGTCTGACTCTTTGTGACCCCATGGAATACAGCACGCCAGGCCTTCCTGTCCATCACCAACTCCCAGAGTTTACTCAAACTCATGTCCATTGAGTCGGTGATGCCATCCAACCATCTCGTCCTCTGTTGCCCCTTCTCCTCCTGCCCTCAATCTTTCCCAGCATCAAGGTCTTTCCAAATGAGTCAGCTCTTTGCATCAGGTGGCCAAAGTATTGCAGTTACAGATTCAGCATCAATTCTTCCAATGAACACTCAGGACTGATCTCCTTTAGGATGGACAGGTTGGATCTCCTTGCAGTCCAAGGATCTTTCAAGAGTCTTCTCCAACACCACAGTTCAAAAGCATCAACTCTGGTGCTTAGCTTTCTTTACAGTCCAACTCTCACATCCATACATGACTACTGGAAAAGCCATAGCCTTGACTAGATGGACCTTTGTTGGCAAAGTAATGTCTCTGCTTTTTAATATGTTGTCTAGGTTGGTCATAACATTTCTTCCAAGGAGTAAGTGTTTTTAATTTCATGGCTGCAATCACTATCTGCAGTGATTCTGGAGCCCCCCAAAATAAAGTCTGCCACTGTTTCCCCATCTATTTGTCATGAAGTGATGGGACCAGATGCCACGATCTTTGTTTTCTGAATGATGAACTTTAAGCCAATTTTTTTCACTCTCCTCTTTCACTTTCATCAAGAGGCTCTTTAGTTCTTCCCTTTCTGCCGTAAGGGTGGTGTCATCTGCATATCTGAGGTTATTGATATTTTTCCCAGCAATCTTGATTCCAGCTTGTGTTTCATCCAGCCCAGCATTTCTCATGATGTACTCTGCATATAAGTTAAATAAATGTATATTTAACTGTATATGTATAGCTTACTCTCTTTGCTGTACAGCAGAAACTAACATTGTAAAGCAAGTACACGCTAATAAAAATTAAGAAAAATAAAGTATTTTTGTGTTATAGGAAAAGAAGCACTGGGAACAGAAGAACTAAACAGTATGTCTGTGGCCGTACATTTTATCTTACAAACAAGGATCGTTTGAGAATGAGGGAGGACTCATCAATAATTATCCTGAAATAACAGGTAAAATGAGACTGTCCAAGGAGAAGCAGGACTTATGGTCACCCCAAATATAAGTCCTGGAGTTTGGAAAAAAGAGTATTATTCTCTCTGAAACAAACCTAAGAAGAAAGGAGGTAGGTTACAGTTGGGAGGCAGTCTATCATTGAGAGACATTTCAGAAAAGTTTGCAGGCAACTAAGAATATGGCATCCTTATAGCAAACTGGAGATCTGTTAAACTTTCCAATAACGTTGGAAATTCTGGATTCTAGCTCATCATCATTAAGGAGGCCTGCCTGCTTGAACATAATTCACACTTTTACTTGCAGCAAAATCTTAAGAACTCAAGTGTAATCTTGTTTACCATAATACCATATTACTTTAGCCCACAAAATACGTCCTTACCCTTGGCAGTGGTTGTAGGGTATCCAACACTTGATGCTAGGTGCACAACCATTTTGGTTTGAGTAAATTCTCAGGACATAGAACTTTCAGTGCTAAAATCAGGCACACCAGGATGGTTGGTCACCCTACCAGCCAATCATGACCTCTTTCTTGGATAAGGTAGTCAAATACATCTCCCCTTTATGTATTTCTACACTGTGATATTTTTGTTCTCTAAACTGGAGAAGGGAATGGCAAAGCACTTCAGTATTCTTGCCTTGAGAACCCCATGAACAGTATGAAAAGGCAAAATGATAGGATACTGAAAGAGGTACTCCCCAGGTCAGTAGGTACCCAATATGCTACTGGAGGTCAGTGGAGAAATAAATCCAGAACGAATGAAGGGATGGAGACTCATTGGAAAAGACTTTGATGCTGGGAGGGATTGGGGGCAGGAGAAGAAGGGGACGACCAAGGATGAGATGGCTGGATGGCATCACTGACTCGATGAACGTGAGTCTGAGTGAACTCCGGGAGTTGGTGATGGACAGGGAGGTCTGGCGGGCTGCGATTCATGGGGTCACAAAGAGTCAGACACGACTGAGTGACTGAAATGAACTGAACTGAAACTGTGCATAATTTGTGAACTGAATACTGTTATGGACTGAATTGTGTTCTTCCAAAATTTGTATGTTGAAGTCCTGATCCTGGCACCTCAGATGTGACTGAACTTGGAGATAGGGTTCTTAAGCAGATAATTAAGGTGAAATGGGGTCACTTGCATGGGGCCCTAATCCAATACTGGAGAATGAACTCACCCCAGTATTCTTGGCTGGAAATTCCATGGACAGAGGAGCCTGGCAAAGTAAAATCCACAAGGTTTTAGAGTCCATAGAGTCAGACACAACTTAGCGACTGAATACACTTGCATGCAACACGCTAATCCAATATGGCTGGTGTCCTCATAAGAAGAGGAAGAAACATCAGAAATGCACAGAAAGAAGTCATGGAGGAAGCTGGAATGCAGCCATTTACAAGTCAAGGACACAGCCCTCAGAAGAAACCAACCTTGCCAAGATCTTGAGTTTGGGCTTCTAATCTCCACAACTGTGAGGAGGTAAATTTCTTTTAAGTGCCCCAGTCTTTGGTACTTTGTTATGGCAGCTCTAGGGAACAAATACAAATATACTGTAAAGTAATTTTGTTCTTAACTCTTTGCCCGGGGAAAGTTGAAAATCTAAATTCTCTAGAGGAATGGTTTTCCTGGTTGTTGCAAATATGCTAGTCTATCTTGTTCCAACATTTTATATGTGTGTGTGTGTGTGTGTATATATATATATATATATATATTTTTAGTAATTTGCACTAAATACTAGGAGTAGCTAAACAGTTTGCAAAAGGCTTTAAATTGCATTTCTTTTTTTCAATAAGAAACCCATCATGATTTGCATTCTGTCCATCTGTCCAAGTTCACCTCATCTCTCTGAGGAGTTGACCTGTCTCTTTATGTTTAGTACACATAATTATTTTTGATGTCCATGTTAGATCAAGTTTAATTATCAGGTGGTCAATAGTCCCCAAAGGCTTACTTATGTTAAGTTTATTCACTTAGGATATATTGTCATTTAACAGAACTGAAATTGTGCCACAGTCTGTCATTTAAGCCTTTACAAATCATACTCACAGTACATTATAGTTTTGTTCACTAATTATAAAGTATACTATGAAAAAGTAAATTAACATTTTGAAAAAAGTAGCATTATACTCTCGCAAAAGTGGAAAAAATACCTTTTTCCCTGATTGGGAAGACTTTAATCTTTTTATTTTTCTTTTAATATTTAAAACTTGTAGTGAAATAGAAACAAAGTTTCTTGGTTTCAGTAGCTGAGAGAATCGCTTACTTCACTGAGAACTTTCAGAACCAGACCAAGGTAACCAGGACTCTGCTTCCACAGTTTGTTGCTGAGGTCTCCTTAATGTGCATGCCTGCATGCTAAGCAGCTTCAGTCATGTCTGACTCTTTGCAACCCTATGGACTATAGCCCGCCAGGCTCCCCTGTCCAAAGAATTTCTAAGGCAAGAATATTGGAGTAGACTGTCATATCCTCCTCCAGGAGATCTCCCCTACCCAGGGATCAAACCTGCATCTCCTTAAACTCCTACATTGCAGGCAGATTTCTTTACCATTGAGCTTGCTGAGGTCCCCTCAACAGGTGGGGTGATCTCAGATATTCACTCCTAATATTGATACCTGCTGTTCTTTCTCTCATTCACCATTTGTTGTAATAAGAGAGATTTCTCCTTTCTCTTCTATGAGAATATTCCCTGAAAAGGCCAAGGACTCAGACAAATAACTTCTTGTCTATAAAATGGGGCAACAGAGGTTCACATTATTTAAGTGTAATTTCAAAATAAAATAGAAGGAGGTTAAACATTGGGTTGGGTATCCCAGGTGACGCGAGTGGTAAAGAAACCGCCTGCCAATGCAGGATACGTAGATTGCTTAGACTGCACAGACCTGATAGATCCACCCAGCATCTAGAACAGCCCCTGGCACATCATAGGCTCTTGATAAACACTTTCTGAATGAACTTGGCTAATATTTTAAGAACAATTACTCTAAGAAAGTAATTTGGCAGAGGAGACCTTCAAGGTCAGATGTCACATAAAGTCTGACCTGTACAAGTGAAAATGAAGTGCATATGACAGCCAGATGACCAAGAGAGGACCACACCCACTGGCCTTGTGAGGACAGCACTGCACAAGGTGCGGTCAGGGCGCCAGCCTGTGGGAAAGGGAGGCCTGCGGGCACTTAAAGTGAGCAGGCAGACGGTTTTGAGAGATCATGAGAGGAAGCAACCAAACTCAGGAGAACTGATGCACTGTGAATATGTCCCTTGAAGCCTCAGCTTGGATCAAAAGATAGTAGCGAGACAATTAGCCCTGCTTAGCCTGTCCCAAGGAGCCAGTATTTGAAGCCTGCCTTATAGGCATTTGTGATGGTACACGGTGATTTCTTCTGGTGCAGGCTCAGATATTAGGGTCTTTTGATTCAAAAGCAGCAAGACTGAAAAATATAAACATGACCTAACTGTGAATTCCCCCTTGAGCTCTTCAAGACAATGTGCTGACTTTGTGCAGAACATTTATAATCACATGACATTACTCTTCAAACTCGGACAACACATTCTCTTTCATATTTTAAAAAATGTTTCATTTCCATAATGACTTAGAATCATCTAATGGGATTATCTATACTTTCATTTTTTTAAATTTGATTTTTCTTTATTCTTTGCATATTTAGTTACGAGATCATAATACACAATTTATACTGCAATAAAGATGGAGTAAAGGTTCTTAAATGGAAATGAAATTCTCTCATGTATCAAATTTGTTTTGGTGAAAACTTTTATTTTGAGCACTCTATTTTATGAATTATACCTTATTTATAGAAAAGTTTGCCTTACTTACTCAACTGAAAGACATTTTATTGGCATATATGGTTTCTATTTTGATGTCTCCTGAAGCCAGAAAACTTGTTAATGTTTAATCATCTTTATTTCTTTTAAGATGGGTATCAGTTAAGATTACATTTGGCAACAAGTAAAGGGGAAAAATGATGCTCCAGAAAACAGCTGCTTAGATATGACAGCAACTGTTTTTCTCCTTAGCGAAATATACTCAGTGATACCCAGGGTTAGCATAGATGCCAGGACAGACTCAAGCTACCTCTAGTGTTACACAAGGCTGTGGCCTCCATCCTAATGTTCCAAGATGGATGCAAGAGCTCAGGACAACATCCACAGAAGGACAAATGCAGAGAAAAATAAAAGCATGCCATCTCTCTCTACCTTCTAAGGGGGAGGTCTCACCCCACAGAACATTTCTACTTAATCTTGTCTATAAAAATTAGTCTCAGGACCACACATATATTCAAGAGAGGTTTGGAAATACAGTTTGGGGTAGACACATAGGCAGCTAGGAACAATCAACATTACATTTCATAAAAAATCAAGAGAAGAGATATTGAGAGGCAATTGACAATTTCAGGTGCAGGAGATTTAAAGAGATGTTTGTTGTCATTAGGAAGTTATGCTGAATGATTAGTGCAACAGCAGCAGATGGAACCCAAGTCAAAACAAAATAAGTAGACAGTTACATGCATGATAAATACTTTCTGAATGAAAAAGTAATGCCTTCAAAATCACAAATATCTGACTTGACCCTGATCTGTTTCAAGAACTCCATGACTACCCCACACTCTGTGATTGTCAAATGCCACACGGTCTGGCTGAAATCTGACTGGCATTGGAATCAATAGTTGTTAGTCTGGTCACAATTCTGCCCTGACTTGCTAAGTGACTTTACTTACTTTTACTAAGACTGGATTTCCTCACTTATAAAGTAGGCACTAATAAAATACATATTCGTATTTTATGACTAATATAATACATATTTTATTGATCTATTCATTCATTCAATGGCTATTTATTGATTGGTTTTTAGGTACTAGCCCTGTGCTGGATACTTAAAAGGTGTAAAGAAAACACATTGCATGCTCTCTTGGAGCTTAGCAGAGAAGACAAATATTTAAAACAGTGCCCTAATAAATGTATTTTTGCAAATTATTATGAAGGAAATGCTTTGTTGTTTAGTCACTATGTCCAACCCTTCACTATCCCAAGGACTATAGCCCACCAGGCTTCTCTGTCCATGGGATTTCCCAGGCAAGAATACTGGAGAGGGTTGCCATTTCCTTCTCCAGGGGATCTTCCTGACCCAGGGATCTAACCTGCATCTCTCTCATTGGCAGGTGGATTCTTCACAACTGAGCCATGAGGGAAGTCCCCTAAAAGAAATGCAGAGGACTATCAAAGAAAACAGGAGTCCTTAAATCACAAGACTTTTGTCAGGGTCATATGTAGTAGTATGTAACTATTATAAGGCTTGACAGATAATGAATGTTCAATGCATATTTGTTATTTCCCCCATGTTCTTAAGTTGAAGGAGTAAAAACAAATACAACTAATAAAGCATATCTCTCTCTGGCAATGAGAACTGCCACTATTGTACTATATACAATCATATTCAGTGTATTCAGCTGAAGGATTAAGTCTACTTGGAAGAGAAAGGGGAGTCAAGGAGGATTTGTAATAGGATGCTACATTTAAACCAACTCTTTAAAAATAAGGAGGATTGGGACTGCACTGGCAGTCCAGTGGTTAAAATTCCATGCTTTCACTGCTGGGGGCGCAAGTTCCATCTCTGGTTGGGAAACTAAGATTGTACGTGCTGCAAGGTGAGGCCAAAAAAAAAAAAGTAAAAAACAAACAAAAAAAAGAATGAAGAGGATTGAGTCAAGAAGAAGGGAAAGAAAATAATTTTCAAGAGAAGGAAGACCTTGGGTTGTTTCAGATGTGTCGTATTTCTCCCTCCACACCAATGGGAAGCCCATGGCATGTCTTACTTCTCTCTCATCCTATCAGGAATGAGTACGCTCAGATTTCTCCCTCCCTGTCCTTTTTCAGAAAACAATCTGATGGCACTCATTCAATCAGATATGATATACCATATATGATATACAAACTTGAAGCCTCTTTAATGGAATAGCCTGATCAGTCAGTTCAGGTGCTCAGTGACGTCCAACTCTTTGCCACCCCACGGACTGTGGCACGCTAGGCCTCCCTGTCCATCACCAACTCCCGGAGCTTGCTCAGACTCATGCCCATTGAGTCGGTGATGCCATCCAACCATCTCATCCTCTGTCTTCCCTTTCTCTTCCTGCCTTCAATCTTTCCCAGCATCAGGGTCTTTTCAAATGAGTAAGTTCTTTACATCAGGTGGCCAAAGTATTGGAGCTTCAGCATCAGTCCTTCCAATGAATATTCAGGAAAGATTTTCTTCAGAATGGACTAGTTTGATTTTCTTGAAGTCCAAGGGACAAATTTCAAGAGTCTTCTCCAGCACCATAGTTCAAAAGCATCAATTATTTGGTGCTCAGCTTTCTTTATGGCCCAACTCTCACATCCATACCTGACTACTGGAAAAACCACAGCCTTGACTAGGCAGACCTTTGTTGGCAAAGTAATATCTCTGCTTTTCAGCATGCTATCTAGGTTGGTCATAACTTTCCTTCAAGGAGTAAGCATCTTTTAATTTTATGGCTGCAATCACCATCTGCAGTGATTTTGGAGTCCAAAAAAAGAAACTTTGTACTGTTCCCATTGTTTCCCAATCTATCTGCCATGAAGTGATGGGACCAGATACCATGATCTTAGGTTTCTGAATGTTGAGCTTTAAGTCAGCTTTTACACTCTCTCCTTTCACTTTCATCAAGAGGCTCTTCAGTTCCTCTTTACTTTCTGCCATAAGGGTGGTGTTATCTGCATATCTGAGGTTATTGATATTTCTCCCGGCAATCTTGCTTCCACCTAGTGTGTCATCCAGCCCAGCATTTCGCATGATGTACTCAGCATATAAGGTAAATAAGCAGGGTGACAATATACAGCCTTGACGTACTCTTTTCCCAGTTTGGAACCCATGTGTGTTCCATGTTCATTTCTAACTGTTGCTTCTTGACCTGCATACAGATTTCTTAGGAGGCAGGTAAGGTTGTCTGCATTTCTATCTCTTGAAGAATTTTCCACAGAATAAAGCAGGGCAAAGGCTAACAGAGTTTTGCCAAGAGAATGGACTGGTCATAGCAAGCACCCTCTTCCAACAACACAAGAGAAGACTCTACACATGGACATCACCAGATGGTCAATATCAAAATGAGATTGATTATATTCTTTGCAACCAATGATGCAGAAGCTCTATACAGTCAGCAAAAACAAGACCAAGAGCTGACTGTGGCTCAGATCATGAAATCCTTATTGCAAAATTCAGACTTAAGTTGAAGAAAGTAGGGAAAACCACTAGACCATTCAGGTATAACCTAAATCAAATCCCTTGTGATTATACAGTGGAAGTGACAAATAGATTCAAGGGATTAGGTCTGATAGAGTGCCTGAAGAACTGTAGAAGGAGGTCCATGACATTGTACAGGAGGCAGGGATCAAGACCATCCCCAAGTAAAAGAAATGTAAAAAGGCAAAATGGTTATCTGAGGACGCCTTACAAATAGCTGAGAAAAAAAAGAGAAACAAAAGGCAAAGGAGAAAAGGAAAGATATACCCATCTGAACAAAGAGTTCCAGTGAATAACAAGGAGAGATAGGAATGCCTTCCTCAGTGACCAAAAGATCAGTGATCAAAAGAAATAGAGGAAAACAATAGAATGGGAAAGAATAGAGATCTTTTCAAGAAAATTAGAGATACCAAATTAATATTTCATGCAAAGATGGGCTCAATAAAGGACAGAAATGGTATGGACCTAATAGAAGCAGAAGATATTAAGAAGACGTGGCTAGAATACACAGAACTGTACAAAAAATATCTTACTGACCCAGATAGCCACGATGGTGTTATCACTCACCTAGAGCCTGACATCCTGGAGTCCAAAGTCAAGTGGGCCTTAGGAAGCATCACTACAGAGAAAGCTAGTGGAGGTGCTGGAATTCTAGTTGAGCTATTTCAAATCCTAAAAGATGATGCTGTGAAAGTGCTGCATTCAATATGCCAGCAAATTTAGAAAACTCAGCAGTGGCCACAGGACTGGAAAAGGTCAGTTTTCATTTCAATCCCAAAGAAAGGCAATGCCAAAGAATGCTCAAACTACCACACAATTGCACTCATCTCACATGCTTAGTAAAGTAATGCTCAAAATTCTCCAAGCCAGGCTTCAACAATACGTGAACTGTGAACATCAAGATGTTCAAGCTAGATTTAGAAAAGGTAGAGGAACCAGAGATCAAATTGCTAACATCTGTTGAATCACAGAAAAAGCAAGAGGGTTCCAGAAAAACATGTACTTTGCTTTATTGACTACACCATAGCCTTTGACTGTGTGGATCACAGTAAACTATGGAATAGTCTAATAAGTTATAAAATCCAAACTGAGGGCCTAACAAAGTCAATGTTATTTTGAAATTAAACGCTAAAAACTTTGAACTGATTATAAGCTAAAAATTACTTTGTTTATTCTTTCCTAAATGTATTGCAAATCTCATGTCCTATTTAAAGTGAAACATAAGACACACATACCAACTAAATAAAAATCAGACAGTTCAATTACAATTATAGAGCCCGATAAAATGTTGAAACTATTACCTAAGATGATTAAACCTAATCTCTTAGGGCTAAACTAAGTAGTTGGGGGAATGAGAATGCGGCTGTATATTGTTTTTCTGAGAATTACAAGAATTAGAAAGTATTAAATAATTTATTAAAATCAAGGTTTCTATATAGTGGGCCAATTTTGTAAGTGAAAAAAGCACAAAATAAGGCATTCATCTACCCACACGTGAGGGAGTAGCCTAAATAAATAGGTATGAAAATACAGTATAGATGAATAATATGCAAATAAAAGGAATAAAGTCAGAACTAGGAGTGGGTTCTGAGTTGGATGCCAAAGGAACAGTATAGGAAGCCGAGGGGTAGTCTGTGAAAGAAATGAAAATTCCAGGCCATATTCAGACAAGATTCATTAAAGAGTTACAGAAGCTCTGGAATTTAAAGTATGAGCAAGAGGTTTGGAAAGATATTTGGAAAGTAATAGGCCTGTGTGTCCCAGAAATCTTGTTTACACTGGTCTTCTCCCTCTGTGAGAAGACTGTGAGCAACACCACATTATAAACATCACCTGTGTCCTTGCTTATATTCCCTGTTAGACTTTAAGAAGGCGTTCACAAACATTAGATATGTGCATGATACAGAATATATCAGACACCAGGGACCCCGGTATCTGTTACACGTAAACTCTATTACTTACCACCCACTGCATCAGTGCCAGAACTTGTTCGCCGTTATTTCAAAGGATGCCCAGGAATTTGAATCGTACTGTTGGTAGCAACTAATGTTTTAAATCATTTGAATAAGATATCTTTAACTGACTATGTACTGCATGCATGCTAAGTCACTTCAGTTATGTCTGACCCTTTGCAACCCTATGGACCCTAGTCCACTAGGCTCCTCTGTCCCTGGGATTCTCCAAGGAAGAATACTAGAGTGGATTGCCATGCCCACCTTCAGGGGATCTGCCCAACCCAGGGATCCAACTAGAGCCTCCTGTGTCTATCTGCATTGGCAGGTGGGTTCTTTATCACTAGCACAACCTGGGAAGCTCAATTATGTACTAGACATAGGGGAAAAAATCCATCACTAAAACTACATTCTACAAATTCCATAAAACCCTTAATTCCATACAGGGCATGACAGAATGCATACTGCTGCTCAACCAAAGGGCACTTTTTTCCTATCTTGCTTGTTTGGCAGAAATTTTATGTTTCAGTTTATTAGTGAGTAAAATGGATTGTGTATTTCCACAGGCCAAGGACAACTGGGCATAATCACCATTTTTAGGAAATCTTTCTCTTGTCTCAAATACTCCTAAAGGTCCTCATAAAGATCAGAATAAATGGTGATTTAAAAAAAATAAAAATCCTAGAGAGAACCAAAAAGGATAGTGTTGTCAGTGCTATGAGTGTTTAGATAATGATGGCATGGGAAGAAATATATGAAATAGTTTTTCTAAAATAAATTGAAGGCAACATAATCTAATTATAATACACCCTACAATTTTACCTGACAGGCAGTGTAGAGCTCTTTGATAGCTTATTAATTTACGTATGTGTTCAAGTTCATTTATTTATATAGTTAATGAATTGACTTGTGTAAGAGTGAGTTTATTTTATCCCTCTTTGTCTGTTTCCTTCTTTTTCTGAGGGAACCATCTGGGCTGAGCACAGTAATTCATTAGGACAAAAAAATGATAATGATTTTGATGAAATGAAATAGCTTGTCCTAATTAGGATTCTTTGTCAGTATACTTTTGTATACTACCCACTAATTATTGCTTATTTTTTTAAAAATATATTATCCAGAAATGATATCTGCAGAATGCTATGATGATAGGCAGGCAGCATCACCATCTCTTATCTCTTCTTTAAAGCCATTTGGGTTTGGGTGTCTTATTTTGGTCATATTCCAGAAACACATTGTTTCTTAATTGGCATGCTAGCATTCTCCTGGCACCAGTCCTGCATTCAAAGCCATATTTGTTTTTATATCTGAGATTTCTATTTTTATTCACATCCGATCAGATAACTGATTTTGTGTTTTGCTATTATTCTGTACATTCTGCTCAGTTTTGCTAGGCATTGCTAAAACGTATGTTTTTAATCTTGTTTTTTAATCTCTCTTATTTTTCCTCTTTATATGATTTCATTTTTTAACAAAACGATTGTCATCAGATTTTCTCTGCTAGTATTATCATTCAAATATTCTTGAATTTTAACTTGCATAAATTTTTAAAGTATATCTGGTTAATGAATTATTTATGGCCTACATTTTAGCTGGGGCATCATTTTCATGGATTGTCTGGCTTTCCCTTAATGAACCTATAGTGAATTTATCATTTATAGGTACTATGGCTCTAACCTGAGTGGTATTCTCAGCAGTGGCCTTGAATTCCCTGCTAAAGGGCTGCTATTTTGGTTAGAAGAAGGCTTGAGAAAATCAGGAAAAGATTGCCCAAAGATTTTAAAAATATCAGTAGGCTACCTTCACTGAAGGCTTCCCTTGTGATTCAGAGGGTAAAGAATCCACCTGTAATAGAGGAGACCTGGATTTAATCACTGGGTTTGGAAGATCCCCTGCAGAAGGAAATGGCTACCCACTCCAGTATTCTCGCCTAAAGAATCCCATGGACAGAGGAACCTGGCGGCCTACAGTCCATGGGGTCACAAAGAAGAGTTGGACACAACTGAGTGACTAAGCACACAGGCATGTACCATCATTGAACTGTACTAGTCTGAGCAACCTCAGTTCAGTCGCTCAGTCGTGTCCGACTCTTTGCAACCCCATGAATCGCAGCATGCCAGGACTCCCTGGCCATCACAAACTCCCGGAGTTCACTCAGATTCACGTCCATCGTCGGTGATGCCATCCAGCCATCTCATCCTCTGTCGTCCCCTTCTCCTCCTGCCCCCAATCCCTCCCAGCATCAGACTCTTTTCCAATGAGTCAACTCTTCGCATCAGGTGGCCAGAGTACTGGAGCTTCAGCTTTAGCATCATTCCTTCCAAAGAGATCCCAGGGTTGATCTCCTTTAGAATGGACTGGTTGGATCTCCCTGCAGTCCAAGGGACTCTCAAGAGTCTTTTCCAACACCACAGTTCAAAAGCATCAATTCTTCGGCGCCCAGCTTTCTTCACAGTCCAACTCTCACATCCATACATGACCACTGGAAAAACCATAGCCTTGACTAGACAGACCTTTGTTGGAAAAGTAATGTCTCTGCCTTTGAATATGCTATCTAGGTTGGTCATAACTTTTCTTTCAAGGAGTAAGCATCTTTTAATTTCATGGCTGCAGTCACCATCTGCAGTGATTTTGGAGCCCCCCAAAATAAAGTTTGACACTCTTTCCACTGTTTTCCCATCTATTTCCCATGAAGTGATGGGACCAGATGGCATGATCTTTGTTTTCTGAATGTTGAGCTTTAAGCCAATTTTTTCACTCTCCACTTTCACTTTCATCAAGAGGCTTTTTAGTTCCTCTTCACTTTCTGCCATTAGCAACCTCAGATGAAAGCAAATGATTACATTAACAAGTAACAAAGTATTCTGAAAGACGTGTGCAAAGTAAAAGTTAAACCTAAAAACAATTTGAAAAACATTGCAGCACAAGAGAATAACAAGTCAAGAATGGATCGACTGGAGTTAACTTTCACCTTGGAAAGATTTTCCACACTATATACAAAAGACTTTAGAGATCCTCTAAAATTTACCTTAAGGAAACAAAAGAAGTCATCGACACCATTCAGCAAGAGAAGGCAATACATTTTTACAAATAAAAATATGTGCTAGAACAATTAGCATAATCATTGGGAGCATCACAAAGTGCAATAAGAAATACAAAGAAACAGTAGAAAGAAGAAAGAAAGGAAAATGCCAAACATTAAGTCATGGAGAAAAGACTGTATTTATCTAACTTATGAATAATACAAATTCTTATTAAAAAAAAAGAGAGAGAACAAAAACCAGGGAATGATAATCATAGTTAATTATTTAAGTGTTCTCTGCATCAATTTCATAAAAGATTTCAGGCAAAACACAAAGGCATTAGATACTTGACTTTTACATTAAATAAAATGACTACTCCAATTATTTACCTCTGGTGGATGCATTTGTATTGCTCTCCTGCATCTTTTATTAAGACTACTTTTATGTATTTTACATTTTTGTTGCTAATGTGAGTGAATTATCAATTTCCTTTTTTTCTAGCAGATTGTTGCTTTAGAATATGTATTTTATGAACTTCTTGATATATTAAACCCCTTGTAAAACCCAATATATTTTAGCTTAACTTTGATATTAATCTGACATACTATTTAAATCTTTCTTTTGATATTTATTCTCATTACTCTTTCCATGTTTTGATCTAACAATTATAACTGCAAAAAGTATTCAATAAGAATAATGAGACTAGAAGTAATTTTTCTGTATCTATGTGCAAAAAGTATACTTAGGTTTTACTCTACAAGTAAAAAAGATTAATTTAATGTATATCAACTTTATCATCTTATATAATGTATAATTTAAGATGAATTTTTGTTGTTAAAAATGGTTAAAATTTACCATATTATTTTTCACTGGAATGTGTTTTTTAAGCTTATTAAGTATTAGTAGGTTAGAGATATCTCTAATATGTTGTTTTTGAAGTATGTTAGAAATTGAGCAGAGTCCCATTAAAATCCTATAGGTACTTTTACTTGTATTTATCTTGTTTTCATGAATAGATAAAGCAAGTTTTACCTTTATTTGGAAAAGAAAATCAGATAAGAATGTAAAAATGAAGGACGATAAAGTCACTTTCAAGCATATATGTATAATAAACACACACTAAAATATACCATAAAAATAAATATAGGTACATAACATACAAAATAATATGACAGACAAGTTAGAATAAACATTGGATAGTGTACAACAAATAATAACTCAAATAGCTAGAAATATATTAATAACATCTAATACAATTGAATGAGAGTAGTAATACTTAATTGTGAAACTGCTACCAACCCCCCAAAATTTCCAGGATCTGAGTTACCTTTTTCTTTCTCTGACAGTTCTGAACTATCCTTACTAGTTAAAGGGTTTTATCTTTTTAAAATTCTAAACAACAAAGAATCTTGTTTTTGTATATTCACGTGTGCTGTGTTTTCCATTGTGATGGATGTGGGTGTGGATGTGTGTGTATTTGAAAGAGAGAGGGAGAGATCTCCCATCCATGTGTCTGGCATGCTGGCTGCCCAATAAAACTTCTTACTCCTATCAGCTTTTATATTTCTGAAGGTCTTGCAGAAATTGAGGTTATAATTTATACCGAAAGCTTTACTTCTTGTTCTTTAAATGTCCTCAGTCTAACTGATCTCCATCTCCAGTGTTCTTTTCCCAATGGATATTCTCTTGTACTAACTTGGCATCCTCTGAAATGTTCATATTAGTAGTTTGATCCTAAAGGAAATGAGCATTTATCTATTTGGAGTAAACCAAACACATCAAGTTTTCTGAATTATTTACCATTTTTGCTCAATTTGAGGTTGTTGTCTAAGAGTGGGAAACAATGCTAAATACAAGAGTGATCGGAAAAACAGGGTGGGGAGGGACAGACAAATGAGCCGTGAATAAGCATAGGTCCAGTAAGGTCTAATGACATTTGAAGGTGGGTGGGTGAGGTTGAGAGGGTAAGGGATATCTCTGGTAATTGTAGACTGAAGCCATACTAGATGGTATAAGAGAATCAAAAGGTTTGCAAAAGTACAGAGAGAAGCACTGAAAGTTATCCCTGTTCTATACTTTTCCTTCACTGAGAGAATTTCCTTTTCAAATTTAATTAAGAGTAAAATAGTGGACCAACCAAATAAATAGGAGCACAAAACCAATACAGAATTGTAAAGTAAAAAATTAAAAATAAATAAATAAATAAATTTAATTAAAAAAAAAAAAAAAAAAGAGGGGATGAAGAAAACAGTAAGAATGACCAGTCCCTAAAGAAAAGAGGAGGACTTGGCTGAGCTGAATTAACCTACTGAAACATAGGGCAAAATGTCCCATGTGTATCTTTCTCATGCCACAGGGAAATTCCCTACAGGCGGGGGTCTTATTCTTCTGTGTCATTTTAGACAAAGACATCATAAAGCATGCAAGCACTCATCCTTTCAGTAGTACTGGAAAACTATTACGTCTGTTCTAGGTACACATCAGTGAATGGAATAGAAACACTTTACCTTGTGACCTATACATCCTAGAGTGGGGAAGTACACGACAAACACACTCATTTATACAGCGCGTTAGAAGGTGATCATTGCTATGAAAAGCAAAAATTACAGCAGGTTAAAACAGAGTGAGACTTGCCTAGAACATGGATACAATTAAAATGGAGCACTCAAGGAAGGGCCTATTGGGAAGGTGATATTTGGATAAAGACAGGAAGGGGTTGAGGGAGTACAGTTGCAACTATCTAATTAAATTTAATTAACTGCCTTTTCAGGATGTAAATTTCCAAAGTAAATTTTATCAGTTTTTAAAATACAATATGATAGTGCAAAAAACAAAAATGTGTATTTTGGAATAAAACACTTTATAAAAGTCACAATACAGATACTAAAATTGGTCTTAAACCTCTTAGGAAAATCCATGTATTTTCTCATATGAATAATGGGTTTTTAAATAAGATCTACCATTTAGGTGTATGATGCATGAAAAAGATGTCCTCACAAAGCTTGGTATACAGTGCTTATTAAATAAAAGTGAGTTATCCATTCATACAACAAATATTTATAGAATGATAATAATTAACATGAATTAAAATAATTATATTCCATTCATGGTAAATTGACCTTTTTCCTTTTCAGTAGAAAAATTTTAAATAGCTTTAGAGTTTCTAATATGACCATTGCATAACAAGATCTATTATCTTGTCATGTTTTAATGTACTCACTCACTAAATACAGGAGTAATATCAAAAACGGGGTGGGGAGGGACATAGAATTCTTCAGGCCAGAATATTGGAGTGGGTAGGCATTCCCTTCTCCAGGGGACCTTCCCAATCCAGGGATCAAACCCAGGTCTCCCACATTGCAGGTGGATTCTATACCAGCTGAGCCACCACGGAAGTCCAAGAATATTGGAGTGGGTAATCTATCCCTTCTCTAGCAGATCTTCCTGACCCAGGAATTGAACTGGGGTCTCCTGCATGGCAGGTGATTCTTTCCCAGCTGAGCTACCAGGGAAACTATTAACGTACTAGTTAGCAACTTACTCATTATTTAAAAATTTATTTTAATTCTAACTTTGTTCCAATTCAGATATAGTATTATTACCCTCCCAGAAGAGACCCATTCATTAATCCACTTATTCAATCAGGTTTCATTCATTCTATCAATATTGGCTTGAGTGAACTCTACCTCAACCGGTCCCTTACTGGTTGACACCTAGTTATCATCCTGTAGTCTCTAATCTGTTTAACCTTCCGTTCTGAAAATTATTGTCTACATTCACCTAACATGGAAGATGAGATTGCCAATGTTGACTGTTCCCAGTGGACCTTGGGAGTCCACAGCACCACTTCTGCCATACCATACCCTATTAGGCAATCACTTGCCCAGATTCAAGAGAAGGGCAATTATACCCTTTTCTTGATAGTAGGAGTATCAGAGAATTTTCAGGCTATGTTTTAAAGCTTCCAGTCCGACCTCTGCCCATAAATTATTTATATACCTCTCACATACAAAATACACTCACCCCCTGAGAACTGTAGAACTCTTGGCACAGCATGACTCCATTCAAACCTCTGCATTAAGAGAGGGCTGGGCATGAGGCTGTGTCCTAGAATGACCCCAGTCTTCCATTAAAATGCCTGCCTGAGATAGCAGAACAAAGCTATGTCCCTGAGATGACCCCAGCCCTCCATTAAAACGCCTGCCTGAGAAAGCTCCAGAGAATCTACTGCTTGTCCTAGCCAGCATCTGAAGATAGGCCCCAACCTCAGTAAACATCTAGTAAACAGGGTTTACTAGAAAGGGCTCACAATGGAGCATCACTTTTGTCTTCCTTTGAGATGCTCTGCATCTCTCACAACACTGCAATGTCTTTTTCAAGGACCTGAAAGAAGCCTCTGCTCCTGTGAACCTCAGGAAGGAAAGGACCTCTGTCTCTCAGTCTCTGCAGGAGGGCAGAACCCTAACTGCAGTAATTGGAAGCTTAACAGACATATCTGGCCTGCTCACACTGACACTGACCAACCTCTTAGTGATGAGTTTTCACTTGAGCCCCTGCTCTCTCCCCTATCTATTTCCTCACTAACAATTTCCTCCCTATCTTGACAGCCTTGACTTCCAATCTTTCTGAGACCCTTTAAGAAATGATGAAAATCTTTAAAGTTCATTCTTGTTTTAACTAATTTACTAACTGGTGTAACTAAACTTAAGGACCTTTCCTTAACCGGTGCCCAATTCCAAAGCCAATACTGTATGTTTTAAGTGATCACAATAGCAGAACCCCATTTATAGTAGTAAATTTACAGTTTAACTTTATAATAACTAACTTAGCAGCTCAAAATAATATTTTAAGGTCAAAGACTTTGGAAAACAGGAATGCAGACATAGCTCAATGAGATTTATTTATGGATGTATCCATTCTCAAATCAGTCAGTCCTAAAGGAAATCAACCCTGAATATTCACTGCAAGGACTGATGCTGAAGCTGAAGCTCCAATATTTTTGCCATGTGATACAAAGAGCCAACTCACTGGAAAAGACCCTGATGTTAGAAAAGATTGAGGAAAAGAGGAGAAGGTGGTGACAGAAGATGAGATAGTGGGATACATGAATTTGAGCACACTCCTGGAGTCATTGAAGGACAGGGAAGCCTGGTGTGCTGCAGTTCATTGGGTCATAAGGAGTCAGACAAAGCTCAGCAGTTGAACAATAACAATCCTTCCCCAAACTCCCCTCCCATACAGACTGCCCCCTAACATTGAGAAGAATCCCTGTGCTGTACAGCAGGACCTTGTTGGTTATCCATTTTAAATATAGCACTGTCTACATGTCCATCCCAAACTCCATAACTATCCCTCCCCCTCTGGCTTGCCTTCTTCACAGTCCTGCAACTTTACTATCGCTGGATCTCCTACGTGGTGGCTTGGATCTCCAAGTGTTAATATTCCAGGAGACCAGGTAGAAGTTGTGACATTTCTTATGATGAAACCTTGAAAGTCACAAGGCTCCACTTCTACTGCACTCTTTTGGATGAAACTATCACAGATCCACCCAGGTTCAAAAGAAGGGAAATTCTTAATAGAAGTCACATGTAGAGCAAGAAATAATATTATGGCCACATTTGGAAAAAATAATTCAATAATTCATCAATAAATTAGTCAAGTATGTGCTTTGTAGAAAATTAGCTTATTCATATCATACACACATACACTCATCTACCACACATTTAGCATAATGTACATTGCCCTGAAAATGGACTTCCCTGGTGGCTCAGAGGTTAAAGTGTCTGTCGGGAATGCAGGAGACCAGGGTTCGATCCCTGGGACAGGAAGATCCCCTGGAGAAGGAAATGGCAACCCACTCCAGTACTCTTGCCTGGAGAATCCCATGGAGGGAGGAGCCTGGTAGGCTACAGTCCATGGGGTCACAAAGAGTCGGACACGACTGAGTGACTTCACTTTCACTTTCACATTGCCCTGATATGTATGTGATTTATGTTCACATCGCCTTGCATAAATTTATAGTTTACTTCATATTTTCTTATGTCAAATAGTCAAGGAAATTTTCCAGAAAAAATATACATATAATAATATATAATAAAAAAAGTTCAAGGCAGTAATCCAGAGTAGGTAAGCACATGAGCTTTGTGGTTCTATGTCTGTTATGAAGCTATGAAACTTTAATCAACTTATTCAGACTTACAAAGCTTCAGGTTTTTTTTAAACAATTTTATTGACATGATTTATATAGAGTAGACTGTACCCATTACAGGCATAAACTTTGATGAGTTTTGATAGATATATATACCCATGAAACCAATGCAATTTATACTCAGTGAAGCCAATGTCACAACCAAGATACAGAATATTACTTTTTACCTCCTAAACTTTCTTTTGCTTTCTTTCAATCCATCCTTTCTTCCATTCTTGGCTCTTCAACACCTAGCTCTAAGCAACCACTGATCTACTTTAAACAACTATAGATTAGTTTTCACTTTCTAGCATTTTTATCAGATTTTATTGTTCAGTTGCTAAGTCATGTCCGACACTTTGAGACTCCATAGACTGCAGTACTCCAGGTTCTCCTGTCCTTTACTATTTCCTAGAATTTGCTCAAATTTATGTCCATATGAGTTGGTGATGCTATTAATTTGGTATCAGGTTTCTTTGAGTTAGCATATTGATTTTTGAGCTTCATAAATATTATTGTGTGTATCCATATTTCTTTCCTTTCTATTGTTGGCCAGCAGTCCACTGTACAGCTATAATATGTTTGTTTATCCATTAACTTACTGACGGACATTTGCATTATTTCCAATTTGGGGCTGTTATGAATAAAGATTGTAGGGATGATCATATACAAATTTGTGTGTAGATATATATATTCTCATATCCTTTCAATAAATATCTAGGGTCAGAAGGGCTGGATCATATGGCAGACGTAGGTTTAACTTTTTCTGAGAACTTTTTTCTAAAGTGCTTGTATCATTTTTATGTTCCTACAAGCTGTGGATGAACATTCTAGTTGAACAAAATCTCAGTTCTGAACCTGTAAAATGGGAGGTATACTGAATCTCAGGATATTTGCGAAAAGTATATAAATGAATATAGTCAAATTACTATCACGGAGCTGTGATAGTACACAGAAGTGAATAGTAGATGGGGAGTATTTGTTCAGCAAAACCACATGCAATAATTTAATCAGAGATAGAAATTCAAAACAAGAAGGATGCAAACAGAATGGGATGAATCATGAAGTCTCCAAGGAGAACTGGGAATTGAATTAATTATTGTAAATCATTACTATTAAAACAATAACTCAAAAACATATGAAAAGACATTGCCACAATCTAAGGATGAAGTTCAGAGAGTGAGGATCAGAGGATACAGGTCTAAAACCCAAGAAACCTACCACTTGGATACAGAGGAGAGGACGGAGACAGCAAAAGAGGCCCCAGGGAGTAGCCAGTGATAACGTAGAAAAAAATAGAAGAGACTTCTGTCCAAAGAGCTAAGATGCATGAATATTTCAAGAAATGATCAAACAGTAAGAAGCTGAGTAAGGGAATAGCCCTCTAATGCGGAAGTCACTGATGACCTTACAACAACTGTTTCAACAGAGATGCAGTGGAAGTCAGGTTAGGGTGCGTTAATAGTGCTCCCTAACCTGGTTTACCCTATTTACTTCAACGGTTAATGTAAAGTGGGTTACTATATTTACTTCGGTTTCCAGCTCTCCTTGGAAACTTCCTAATTTACTCCATTCTATTTGCATCCTTCTGGTCTTGAATTCCTATTCACCCCTATTAATAGGGGATAAAGAAGAGGACACAAATTGTGTATGCAAAGAAAAGCCAGCATGGCCACAGAAGGGAAGAGAGATGTGCACTGTGCGACTCCAAACCCAGTTTCCAAGGAGAAGCGAAGAAGCTTCCAGTTGTGATCACTAGGCAGTGACAAGCTCTATCTTCCTGAGCAAGGCGATGATGCGGTAAAATGCTTGCGGTCTGGTCTACTTTTGACCTTGAGCTGAAAGAAGAAAGTAGAGAATGAGGCCACTTGGGAGGTAAGTGCAGTAAAGCCGCAAGGACCAGGAGTTGATGGTGGCTTCAGGAATATCAAGAGAGAGTTTCATGTACAGACCAAGAAACTCTGTTGACTGAGCAAGTTTTGTAGATAAAAATACAATTCTTTAGACAAAGATGTGTCCTGGGAAAAGCCCTAACCACAGAAGGAAAACAGGTTGAAGGAAAAATAGATGACATACTTGTGAGGGAAGTGAAGGCTGTTTTGTTAGTTTCTTTCCACCTTCGAAGACTTTCTAATGATCTGCTACATAAAAAAGCTGACCTTTGTGATTTAAAAAACATTAAATAGCCCTTTCCTCATTCACTTCTGCCTTTGGTGTCACTCCCTTGAATAGCTCAAAGACAATTTAATCTGTTTTGGTTAATTAATTCAGGTTCAAAACACTAGGTGCAGTTGCTGCTCCCAATTAGTAAATCAGATAGAGCATGAGCTGTAGGTTCTATTCTTATGTCCAGATATATTAGAATGTACAATAATGGATATTTACAGGCACTCATGGGAAGCACCTAATTGCCGAGGCAGTTCCCCTTGATATAAAAGACAATTTAAAGTTAAGCTACATCTGGTCCAAATTTAATTAATTTGGGGTCCTAGTTTCTCAAAGAAGAAATCAAACGCATTGAATATAAAACTGACGCTTGAATAGGTAAAGGCATGCTTTTCTCCCCTCTTTTTAAAGGTCAGTGAAATTAGGAAAATATTGGTGAACTTAAACATGTCCATCGCCATTCTGCTGCTGCTGCCACTGCTACTGCTGCTGACAATGATGATGCAGACGATGATGGCAACCATTATGATGATGGCAGTGGTGATAGAGATGGGTTTCAGAGTGACAGAATGTAAGATTTAGGAATCCAGTGATGTTTAACAAATTGCATTGTCAGCAGTGACTCACATTAATGGAGTCATTATCAGAAAATTGCATATAATTCCTGTTATTGCAGGTCCTCAGGATAATATGGCTGTTCTGCTAGGAGATTTAGAAGCTGCCTGCCCCGTGTAATTTTGGAAATTGCTCTGATCTAGCTCCTGTGGATACAGAGCTCAGAACAGACCCGTCACACGTGCATGGGCTCCTCAGGACAGCACTCTTTGAGGAAGTCACCTGCCTGTTTGGCAGCACAGGCTGGCTCTCATCCTCTGATAATAAATTCTCTCATTTATTTAGTATGCCCAAGTCTCTTGTCTGTATTTAACAGTGCAGAAGGAGTAACATGCTCATTCTACCCTAATTATGCTTTAGAAAATTGTCCCATTTCAAAATTATAATGTCAAAAATTACCCGCCACCAGGTCTTTGGAAGGAGAATGGTCAGCCCTCACAGGCTTCTTTCAAATGCCAGCACCAGGCTCTCTGACTCTGTTCATCAGAGACTGGGCTATAGTGGTCTCTTAAAATCTATTTTTTTCTCTCTCTGTTTCTGAGATAGTATCTCCCTTTAGATAAATTCTGGTTGCAATATTTTACTATTTTTAATCTTCCAGGAGGGAGGCAGTAATGCCCTTCTCCCTGTCCTTCACACCGATTTGTCTTTGCTTCTCATTATACAGAGTCTGCTTAAGTCGTGGTGCTTGCTGCCAGTTCTATTAAACTGCAGAAGGACCTGCCAGGTCACAATTTATGCTGCAATATCATAAAATTAACTTTCATGCAGAAATCCTTTTTTCCCCTCTCTCTTATTCATTTTTATGCTTAAGAAATCCTGATGATTTCTCTTAGAAGGATTAGTTGTCTTTTTTCTGTGGGATTGACAAATTGGGTAGAATTTTGGTTTTAAGAGCAAGTGAAAATAGAATAAGAGCTTAATTCCAATTTCCTTCCTAATGATTACAAAATTCTTCTTGCCTTATTGCACTAGATTTAAAATAGAAATGCATGCTATGGAATCTGGTGGGGTGGGGGGAATGAGTCTTATATAGAAAGTGAGTCTATTACTCGATCTCAAATCAAGATCTCCAGCCCCAGTACAAGCCCTGTCTATTTGTTTCTACTCCTTCAGGACCCCATGGGAACTTTTCCTCATTAACTAGAATCTGGGTGTCCTGCTCCTACTTCCTATTATTCGGTTGGCTAAAAAGTTCATTCAGGCTTTTCCATAGCATCATACAGAAAAATCTAAATGAACTTTTGGGCCTTGCAATACATCCAGAGGAACCTGTGCCGAGTATCATGTGTTGCCAATTGCCTTCCTTCCCCCTCTTCCAGTAAGCTCAGAGCTGGAAATGCAGCTAGAAAAGTCTAGACCTTGAAGTCCAAAAACACCCTATGATGTTTCCATGACAGCTGCTGGGCCAAAACCTTTGACAGGGTTTGAGGCGTGAAAAATGGCAGATTTAGGATTTTACTTTTCCTGTAAGAATCTGTTATTTTGCCCCTCAACAAATGGCATTCCCCCTTCTCCACTTTCCTTTCTTCTCAAATAAAATATTCTCTTGCTGGATACAGGATATAAAAGTAAGCATGCTATTGTCATCAAAGGGCTTTCAAGGAAAACAGCCCTTTTCTCTTATTACAGATATCAGGAAAAATAAACTGATATTTGTTCTTTCAATTATCATATTTCAACCTTCAGTTCAGTTCAGTTGCTCAGTCGTGTCTGACTCTTTGCGACCCCATGGACTGCAACACGCCAGGCCTCCCTGTCCATCACCAACTCCTGGAGTTTACTCAAATTCATGGCCACTGAGTCGGTGATGCCATCCAACCATCTCATCCTCTGTCATCCCCTTCTCCTCCTGCCTTCAGTCTTTCCCAGCATCAGGGTCTTTTCAAATGAGTCAGTTCTTTGCATCAGGTGGCCAAAGTACTGGTGGTTCAGCTTCAGCATCAGTCCTTCCAATGAATATTCAGGACTTATTTCAACGTTAGAGTTGCTTTTCAGCTATGAACAAAAATTTATGATTTAATTTGACAAATTTCTGTATAGATACTGTCTGATATTACAGGGCAGAGTGGAATAGGGAAACCTAATCTAAAATGTCATCTTTACAGTTAGCATTTATTTCTTTTTAATACAAGAAGAATGCTTTATGGTGAATAATGACTATTGCAAAACCAGTATCATACTTCCATATTGTATTATTATTTTTTCTGAATGGTGGAAGAATAATATCTGTAAAAATATTGAATTCTGTTACAGTTGTGTTTCACACTGAAGGATGTCTTGGGAAGCAAACTTTTAAATTACCTGGAGCTAAAAATGTACCTGAATGGCATACACTTGCTAATCTACTTGGAAGAGAATATTCTGCAATGTTATGAAAAAGGTACTCAAGACAGTTTTCCCATAACAATGAAAGACCATTGGACACTAATCATATGACTATTCTCATTAGCACAACATCCCATTTAGCCAGTCTCCACTGAGCTTTCACTCATATTTTATGTACAAAAGAAAAGCTTGCAAAGTAAGCTGACTAGGAAGGGAGTGTGAGAAGATGTCCGTGAACATAAAAACCCTGGCACCTATTAAGTATATGACCCTAAATTTAAAAAATAGCCATTATTTTACAGAGTTATTTAAAGGAACTGCTTGAGTCAAACCTGTGTTATTCTTACCAATTAGATAAACATGTCCCTGAGCTGGGTTTTGATCTAACAGGGTACGAGGGGGAAAAAAAAAAAAAGGACTTGCACTAAGTGGTATGACTGCAGCTATTGAAAAACAGACCTAGGTAATATTTCATTAAGAGTTTCTGAACAAGTTCCAAATCTGGTGTGAATTATAAAGATTCTATTGCAGTGTGAAGCCAGAAAATAAATATGCTTTCTGCCAAATGTGCTTAAATAGTTAGTGAATCTCCAGTTATTTAAATTATAGGTCCATGTTAAATGTACCCATCCCTTTAATGTACCTTGTGCTTTGGGCTTCCCTTGTGGCTCAGCTGGTAAAGAATTTCCTGCAATGTGGCAGATCTGGGTTCAATCCCTGCGTTGGGAAGACCCCCTGGAAAAGGGAAAGGCTACCCACTCCAGTATTCTGGCCTGGAGAATTCCATGGACTATACAGTCCATGGGGTCGCAGAGTCAGACCCGGCTGAGCGACTTTCACTCACTTTAATGTAACGAAGATAGCAAGGCTATCTGAGAGCACATAGCAGAAACAATATAACCCTTTCCTCCATTTACCACCACTGTGTCCTGGCCATAAGTATAACTGTGTCATCTAGGACAAAGGAGGAGATGTATGACCAAATGCACACTGAGCTCATTCTCAATTCTCAGCAATAGGTGATCATTATGCACCACTTTTTCTGGCCTCTATATGTATATCTTGGTAATTTTAGCACACTATAAATCTCAGTCCAAGATATATAAATATGCATGGGTCTTTGTGCCTTTATATGTATGCATATCTCACAAACAATATCATAGTCTTGACTGGTTATCTGTACTTCACCCATGCATGTCTTTCCTTTTCTTATACATTGGATCTTTTCAATGTTGTTCCTGTGGCTTAAGAGAGCTACTGTTTCCTTTTTTCCATTAAAAAATATCACTAATTCTTTAAGCTTAACACACTTACCAGTTGTTTCATGCTGCTCTTTAGATACTCCCTGGTCCAATAAATTGTTCTTAATGAGAAACTCCCATAAGCTTCTGTATGTTCCTCTTCTGGAGAACAGGGTTCATTCTGCTTTGTATCAAAGTTACTTTAAAAAAAAAATCTATTCCCATAAATACAAATTCAATCCATAGAATGTAAGGTCCAAAGCTTATTCATCTTTGAATTTTAGCCACATATAATGACATATATATCCTGAAAGTGAAAGTCACTCAGGCATGTCCAACTCTTTGCAACTCCATGGACTATGCAGTCCATGGAATTCTCCAGGCCGAAATACTGGAGTGGCTAGTCTTTCCCTCCCATAGGATCTTCCCAACCCAGGGATCAAAGTCAGGTCTCCTGCATTGCAGGCAGATTCTTTACCAGCTGAGTCACAAAGGAAGCCCAAATCCATATTAAATGTATATTAGAATTCAACTAATATACATAGTTATTGTATTACTATTAAAATAGTATAACTATTAAATGTTGGTTATTTTACCTGTGAAGAAAGAACTTTAATGAATCTGTTAAAGACTTCACAAGCTCAAAACTTGTTAAATCAGGAATTGCTACTCATATAAAGTCTAGTCATTGATGCCAAAGAGTATTTCATCAGCTTCACTAACCAAAGTGAATATACAAACTGTAGTGTACTGAGGAACCTTATTTTAAAATTCTTATTTTAAACATTAACTCAGAGACTAGATAGGCCAACAGAAATAAAGTCTGAGTTTGCTTATTGATGGTCTTGCTAAATGACTTGCCTTATTGGTTGTCTCTGACATAAATTATTATTGGGTAGATTTGGCAATTTATGTCTGGTCTTTGGATTTCAATTTCCTCGAGTTTTTTTTTTTTTTTCCTGGCATCATTCCAATGCTTTGTTTCACTTAGTCAAAACAGTAGAAAAACCCTACACCAGATGATGAAATGTGCATTTTGTCCTATTTCACTAAGAACAGTGATGATATTGTTCTATGTGATTTGGGGCAAGCGCCTTGCCCTCTGCAGGATGTTCTGGAATCTGAGGTTATTGAACTAACATGTATCAGTGTATCCATTGTTCATCATAGGATGAGCTTCTCATGACATAAATGTCTAAAGGTCAAATGATTCAAATGAAAGGCCTAATTTCCTTGATAGATAGGCTATTTTATGTTTACTTCCTTGAGAATATATATGTTCTTACTCAGACAAAAATTAAACTTTTTAAAAAATGAGCTTCTTTAAGGCCCTGACCAACTGTGTACAGTGATGGACCTCATCAGCATGTCATCCAGGACACACTGTATGATGATTCATTTCATGTATCAATTTGCTTGGGCCAATAGGAACCCAGACTAAGCATTCTTTCTTGGTGTGTCTGTAAGTGTGTTTCCAGATGGGATGAGCATTTGAATCAAGTGGGCTCCTTAAAGTAGATTATTTTGACCAGTGTAGATTAGCATCATTCAATCCCTTGAGGGTCTGAATAGAAAAAAATATAAAGAAGGAAAAATTTGCCTTTTGCTTCCTACCAGCCTACTGAGCTAGGGCATCTGTCTTCTCCTATCCTTAGACCAAGACTTATATCATCAATTCCTCTGATTCTTAGGCCTTCAGATGTTGATCAGACTTGTACCACCAGCTTGCATATGGCAGATTATGGTACTTCTCAACCTTCATAATTGAATAAGCCAATTCCTCAATAGGACATAGATGGATAGATAGATAAATGTGTAGGCAGACAGACAGATAATCACCTTGGTTCTACTTCTTTGGATAACCTTGACTAATTCACGTTGAGACAGAAAAGCTCTGTTTTCAAACAGGGTTTAGTTGGGAAAATGTAAGTTTATTAGAATCACAGACATAAGGCCACTGATTACTCTATATATCTGCTTTTTCAATACTTCCTTCTCATTCATATACACAGTCACATGAATAAATCCCTCCTCTTATCATCTACCATGGGCTTCCCTGGTAGCTTAGACTGTAAAGAATCTGCCTGCAATGCAGGAGACCTGGGTTCGATTCCTGGGTTGGGAAGATCCCGTGGAAGGACACGGCAACCCACTCCTGTAATCTTGCCTGGAGAATCCCCATGGACCGAGGAGCCTGGTGGGCTACTGTCCATGGGATCACAAAGAGTCAGACATGACTGAGTGACTAAGCACACAGCACATCATCTACCATTGCTAGTAATTTATTCACCAAAAGAATAATCCCTCAGTACTTCAACCTGAAAACATATAACTCCTCCACAGCTTTTTGCATAAAAACTATGCGGGTTTAGAGTAGAAAATTCTCCTGTCTCCTGCAAAAAATCAGAGGGCTGATTTCAAACAGTGTAACAGTGACTCATTTTATTAATTAATTCATCAATGGAATAAAACTTGTCATTTTCACTTGTTTCTGAGATTCCAATCAAAGCCTAATTAGCATAAACATTTCAACATGTGTCCTATATTAGCAGCAGGCATCAGGAAATGAAGACTTCCAACATGGAGGGGTAAGGAGGCAGAAAAGGTCATCCTTGTAGCCATTGGATAATGTTTTTGTTAAAGATAAGCATCCAAGAAAATGTTACAATTTGATGAATACTAACAGCAGCCCTTTGTATGGGCTTGATGAATCAGTAGATTTGCAAACTTTTCACTCGACCAGCAGGGAAACCTTTGTAATATTCAAACCTGTCCAAAGATGATGTGAGCTACTCCAGGGAATATGAGATTCCTGACATGGAAAGTACTTATAAACTTGTCGAAGATGTGGGGGCAAGCCCAATAATCCCAGCTCGAGCATTGCAGTGGATATTGATGACAGTTGGAGAGGAGAGAATAAATTCTGTCTTTGAGGAACTTTCCCAAGGTCAGTTGGCCAGTAGCAGAACTCAGCTAGATGTCAGAGGCTCTATCTAGTTCAACTACCCCTATCTACCACCATCCCAAGCACTGAAAAGACCCTAGAGGTATGAAAGTTGGCTGACTTTAGGTAGGTTAGATAATTAACAGCTTGCCTCACAGCCAATACAGACTTACAGGAATATTAAGTAGACTGACTACCTGGGAAGAGCAGAGAATTAAAGAAAAATAGTCAAGGAATGGTAGAAAGAAGGACCTATATGCACATTTCTCAATTTTATCAAGACCTAGCCTAGGTTTCCAGAAGTATTATGTGCTCAGTGGTGTCCAACTCTGTGTGACTCCATGGATTGTAGCCCTCTAGGCTCCTATGTCCATGGAATTTTTCCGGGCAAGAATACAGGAGTGGGTTGCCACTTCCTCCTCCACGGAATCTTCCCAACCCTCTAGCACCACCTGAGAAGCCAGGCTTCCACAAACCATAACACAAAATGCCAAACCATCTGGCTATCAGCAAAGAAGTACGAGAGGTACAATTCTCCAAAGTAAGCAGACCTCAAGCTCTGCCTCTTCAAGGTAAAACCAAAGGAATGATGGACACTTGGCTCCCAGGTCTGCCCTTGATTTCCTTCCCTTCTTCAACTCCCTCGTCATCCTGTTTCCCTCATGGCCTTAGATAAATTGGAAGGAAATATTCTGCCCTCGTTTACCATCATCTCTCCAGCCTGGGCTGTGGCTACCAATTTCACAGTCTTCCTCCGAGCAATGACAGGTTACCTCAGTTTCATTTCTGAGTTTGATGACCTCAATTGCTGTCCATTTCCTATCTATGTCAATGCAGAATTGTCTATTTTTATTTGAAGTTTTTAGAAACATGGAAGAGGAGCCTTGGCCTTTTCCTTCAAATAACTACTTCGACAGCTTTATGGATGGCTAGTTAGTTTCTCCCTGACCTCCCTGAGAGGTCCCATCAGCTCTAACCCAGTTTTCTCTAAATTCTATATTCCCGGCTCTGGGATAGCAGCAGACGGCTGTATCTAGTTCCACAATCCATAATTCTCAACTTCAAAGTTCAGTGCCAAATAAGATCGCACACTGTTGGATAACCTTTTGTACCAGCCCTTCAGCAGTAATTAAATCCTGCTCATTCCGAGCTGCCTGGAGAAAACCTAGGGCCCTCTTCTTGTTTTCAAGTTCAAAAACAAAGCAAAACAAAACAGAAAAACAGAGAGCAGCCACACAAAAATAGGAGATTTCCTCTCCATTAACTGTCTGGTCGGCAAAGTCAGGACACAAAGAAAGGCCTTGGATGAGAGGCAAGGAAGTGGCTGAGTTTAAGGGGATGTGTCAGAGCCTTTTGAGGGGTTTCTGCTGGAGCATAAGTGAGAGCAAGGTCTTCGTCATAAGTGGCAGGCCTATAAATTCTTTAAAAACCTTAAGTAGGCATGACTAGTCAGATCGTGTGAATCGGTGAGGCTGTGTGAGGCCCTGGGGTCACAGATAATCAGTGCATAGAGTTTCTCAATGGTTAAGAACAGACAGGACTTACCGAGCTACTAGTGTGTGCCTCAGAGGTCATTCTCATCCCAACTATACACTGAACACCTGCTCTAGAATTTCCTTACATGACATCTAATCTTAACTGCATGCCTGGATCCATTTCTGTTTTACAAATAAAGAAACAGACTGAGAGTATTTAAGAGACTTCTCCAAAATTTATAAATATCCCTTTTCTTAAATAAGTCAGAGCAAGACATGTTATATGATATCACTTACATGTGTGATCTAAAATATGATACAAATGATCTTATTTACAAAATAGAAACAGACTCACATACATAGGAAACAAACTTATGGTTATCAAAGGGGAAAGAAAGGGAGGGGATAAATTAGGAGTTTGGGGTTAGCAGATATAACCTACTGTATATAAGACAGATAAACAACAAAGTCCCACTGTATAGTGTGTATGTGTGTGCTCTGCTGTCTGACTCTCCTGCAACCCTACGGACTATAGCCCACCAGGCTCTGCTCTCCATGGAACTATCCCAGCAAGAATACTGGAGCGCACTGCCATTTCCTCCTCTAGGGAATCTTCCCAACCCAAGGATTGAACCCATGTCTCCCGAGGCTCCTGCACTGGCAGGCAGATTCTTTACCATTGAGCCATCTGGGAGCCCTACTGTATATAGCCCAGGGAACTATATTCAATATTTATAATAAACCCTAATGGTAACTAGGAAACAATATATGTGCAAAACTGAATTGTTTTGCTGCACACCAGAAACTAATACAACATTGTAAATCAACTATACTTCAACATAAAGTAAAATTTTTAAGTCTATGATCTTTGCACCATGCCGTATTCCTGCACCCTACTCAAGTACCATCCTTTCTGTCAACATCAATGTTTAACACTCACTCTCATGGGAAAACCCTACTAAGTGATTTAGCAAACACTGGCTAACATCCACCACACTGAAGTTAACAAAAGCCTGTTGAACCAGACATTGTTCTTATCCCCACCATTGCTCATCTCTGTAACCACCCCAGAAGGGAGGTTCTGAGAAACAAAAGACACACAGGAGGCCTCAGAAGCTTACAATCAAGTTGGGATAACACTCAAAAGATTTGCAGAGAGAATATCATCCCAGGACAAAGAGGTCAACATAAGAGTTGTTTGACTACAAGTTTTGGGATAAGTGTCCAGGAGAAGAACAGCTTGAGTTAAATAAACTGAATAAATCACTTCATCTGAGCATACCCAGTCAAGGCTTAAAAAGAACTAGCACTAGAAAATATGGTTCTGTGATATGAGTAGGGAGTTTCCCCAAACAAATCAGCATCCCACCAAGCCCACCACCACCAGGGTAGCTGCAATACCTAGAGCCTATGGGATTTTTACCCAAAACTGTAAGTTCCCCCAGACAAGAAGAAAGAAGCCAGACTGACTCAGAGGAGAGCTTCCTACAATTACAGACAGGGGATTTTACTAGAGATCAGAAGCAATAACAGTTTTAGAGGATAGCTCTGAAACCCCAATGAATTAGATGAAACACTTGGGAGATCAAATAGATGATCTTGATCTTTACACATCTTAGAATAACCCAGTAACTGAAAAATGAACAAGGTCGTGTGTATACACTAGCATGCTTGCAAGTAGTAGAGGTCTGAGTAGGAGAAACAGAAGAGCATTAAAATCTTATAATAAACAATCTTGGACAAGATAAAAGCCATAAAGTTCAAATTAATTTGGATGACGATATACAGCTCTTTTGCAGTTATTTCTTAGCCTTACAATGATTAAAAAGAATTGAGCTTTCTTGCTTTTAATGTGTTTACTTTTGGATTGTCTTTGTGTGTTTGGTAAATGACTAGTTCACAGAACATTATCTCAATTTTTGTTTCTGCATAGATTACAACCTGTAGTCATTAGTAATAGCTTTCATATAGACCACTAATACAATGTCTTCCTTGGTCTCTGTTTCCGGTATTTGCCCCTTGAAACAGTTCAACTGTCGCTTTTAGAGCCAGAGCCAACTTGCTCGTCAGGTTGAGAGGAAAAACGTTTCAGGCTCACGTTACTTTTAGTGGCCCATCGAAATGGTTTAATTTCCTTTGAAATCAGAATTTTTAAAAATGAGCTTTCAGGTCCAAGAAAATGTCTTAATATGTAATATTAATATATTTGCCTTTTTACCAATGCAGTCCTAAAATAATTGTAAACTTTTAAGTTTTTAAGCAAAAAATTTAATGGAAGAAAATGCCATAAGGCAAAGAGTCTAAAACTCGAGAAATTCATAATACGGTCCTGTTCTGATGGAATCTTTCTGAAATCAAAGTCTTGATTCTGCCTCTCTTCTATTTTAAGGCCTTATAATTTTATTTCTTGATAGTGGATAGAGAAGACAAATAGATTATATCCTAAGATTTGGTGACTCCCAGACTTTTCAGCATCATCTTGCTCAAGCCCTCAACCCAACTTGTGCCTGGGAATCTACCCTCAATTCTATTCCCTTAAGGCATCTTCTCTTCTCATCTCTAGATGCTTCTCTCAATAAATGTAACACCTCTTCTTCTGGATGCAATTATCATTCGTATAACATGGAGACAAAGAATATATATCAATGTCTCCAATCAAAAAAGTTTTCCCTCTCTGTATTTATCAAAGTTCTGCCTCTAAGCCAATTCCACAGAAAATGTCATCTCCTCTGAAAAGTCTCCCCAAATTCCCCTCCATAGTATGATCTTTTATACCTGTTGTGTTCTTTTTGCCACCCTTCTCACAAACTCTTAGACGGTACAGGGCTTAGTCATTACTATTACATAATTTAATATTGAGCACATGTCCCCGTTCCACTGATATAAGAGTCAGAAGTACAATTTCCCCTCTAGGTTGTAGCTATTTGAGGGCAAGGGACATATACTTTTTAATTTCTGTTTACTTATTTTACCCACCACAGTATCTTATCAATTCAGTTCAGTTGCTCAGTTGTGTCAGACTCTTCAAGACCCCATGAACTGCAGCATGCCAGGCCTCCCTGTCCATCACCAACTCCTGGAGTCTACCCAAACCCATGTCCATTGAGTCCGTGATGCCATCCAACCATCTCATCCTGTCGTCCCCTTCTCCTGCCCTCAATCATTCCCAGCATCAGGGTCTTTTCAAATGAGTCAGCTCTTTGCATCAGGTAGCCCAAGTATGGAGGTTTCAGCTTCAACATCAGTCTTTCCAATGAACACCCAGGACTGATCTCCTTTAGGATGGACTGGTTGGATCTCCTTGCAGTCCAAGGGACTCTCAAGAGTCTTCTCCAACACCACAGATCAAAAGCAGCAATTCTTCTCCACTCAGCTTTCTTTATAGTCCAACTATCACATCCATATATGACTACTGGAAAAACCATAGCCTTGACTAGATAGACCTTTGTGGACAAAGTAATGTCTCTGCTTTTTAATATGCTGTCTAGGTTGGTCATAACTTTCCTTCCAAGGAATAAGCGTCTTTTAATTTCATGGCTGCAATCACTATCTGCAGTAATTTTAGAGCCCAGAAAAATAAAGTCAGCTACTGTTTCCACTGTTTCCCCATCTATTTCCCATGAAGTGATGCCATGATCTTCGTTTTCTGAATGTCGAGCTTTAAGCAAACTTTTTCACTCTCCTCTTTCACTTTCATCAAGAGACTCTATAGTTCTTCACTTTCTGCCATAAGGGTGGTGTCATCTGCATATCTGAGATTATTGATATTTCTCCCAGCAATCTTGATTCCAGTTTGTGCTTCATCCAGCCCAGCATTTCTCATGATGTACGCTGCATTTAAGTTAAATAAGCAGTGTGACAATATACAGCCTTGACGTACTCCTTTTCCTATTTGGAACCAGTCTGTTATTCCATGTCCAGTTCTAACTGTTGCTTCCTGATCTGCATACAGGTTTCTCAAAAGGCAAGTCAGGTGGTCTGGTATTCCCATCTCTTTCAGAATTTTCCACAGTTTATTGTGATCCACACAGTCAAAGGCTTTGGCATATTCAATAAAGCAGAAATAGATGTTTTTCTGAACATGTGCTTATTGTAAATACTCAATGTATTCCTTGTAGTTAAATGCAACACAGGCAATATTTGAAATATTTTCATCAACATGCATGCATGTTTAGTTGCTCAGCAGTGTCCAACTCTGCAACCCTTTGGACTTTAGCCCACCAGGCTCCTCTGTCCATGGGCTTCTCCAGGCAGTAATACTGGAGTGGGTTGCCATGCCTTCCTCCAGGGAATCTTCTTGACCCCGGGATGGAATCTGCATCTCTATGTCTCCTGCATTGGTAGGTGAATTCTTTACCACTAGTGTCACTGTGTGACCAGCCCTTAAGTTATTTCTACTTCTAAGCATAAGAGACATGAGTTCCTGTTCTCCTTGGCCTCTGAGATTGGTGTAAGGGGACAGTCGAGAATTTTCCAAACAAAAGCAATAGTGTTTCATCTCTCAACACCAACAGATGCAAGGTCTTACTAAAACTCCTGCACAGTGCCTGAAGTAACTACGTAGGCCAGTGGGAAGGAATGCTAAAGAGCCTCCTTTTGCTTGCTTTAAATCTGTATTTTCATTTGAATTTTAGAGATTTTCTTTGTTCTCTTCTTTTTGCTTCAGTAGCACCAAAAGTGAGACAGCTGGGGACCCCAGGGAAAAAGACATTTTGGAAGAATATTTTGTAGCAAGTCCCTCCAGAGCAGAAATTTGTATGGTTAATCTTTTAGAGAAATTTGTATAGTTCTTACTCACATTTTCCAGACATTCACTGCCAATCCAACATCGCCAGCCTAAGCTAACTTAGACCCCATGGGTTTGTTGTCCTAATTTTTCTAACCAGAGAAAACCCTAGCCACCATCCATAACCATAGGTTTTTAAGACTAAGGTTAAAGATGCTCTGATTCATCCATAATCTTCATTCTTCTTCTCTTGAGAGGACTAGACACAGCATGGCAGATAAGCCTGACCTGGAGTCAAAAATATCCGCAAACTGTGACCAAACCTGTAATTGGAGTCTCTCTAACCATTTTCTAACCTGGATACCGACCAAGAAACAATTATTTAGCACCTGCTATAGGTAAGACCTTTACCATGCATTTTACATTCATTAGCTCATTTAAAGTATAAAATCACCCTACCAGAAAAATTATTAACTTTATCACTTTAAAGAGGGAAATGCTGAAGACCAGAGCAATGGCCTCTCTGGAACCTCATGGCTAGGGAGGGGGCAGTGGCAGGCAACCTCACTATTGGGACCCCATGCATCTTATCCACGGGTACCTCTCTGCTCTATCATTACAATCTTAGCTGCTTCCTCCCATTAAAATCTGTGAGCTCCTAACGAGTAGATTCATGTTTTCTTCTTTGCACCCACAGGGGCTAACACAGTGCCCTTTAGGGAACTGCTACAATTTGTTTTGGTCTCTGTGTGGATGTGAGTAAGGAGAGACAGATGGGGGTTATAACAGTCAAAGAAAGCTTCCTGGATGTAAGCGAGTAGGTGTAGTCATGTCTAGAAGAATGGATGGGAGTGGGTAGACCATGGTAGGCTGCCCAGGATTTATCTCCTTAAGGGAAAGTTTGCCTGGGAAAGGTAGAAGGGACTGAAGGCATGTAACATGACTGTGTAAACTAGGATGGTGCCGTGAGCCAATACGGGATATAAGAAATGGGAAATTACTGGCTGATGGGATTAGCCTGAACTCAGAAATTCTGCTTCTTTGAATGTCTAGGTTCTGGTCTTACAATTTCTCAAGCTTGCCTGAGGGCAGTGATTGGTCTCACCCACACACCTCCTCCCATTTTCCATTTCCACTAGAGAGAGAAAGCTTAACTTTAAGGTGAGCTCTTTGCCTTTGATATTCTGACAGGAAATGTACACTGCTGTTTGCCAAACGTACCCCACTGACCTGCCCTTATTCTGGGAAGAAAATAAGAAGGAAACAGGGGGAGTTAGGAGGGGGCTGATTTCTGGCACAATTGCTCATTTAGAAAAGTCATTTCAAATTGCACAAGGTGCTTCAATTGCCCTATTTTCCTGAAATTAATTCTAAATTTTATGGGTACAATTTGTTTCCCTTAAGTCTCTAATTATGCTTTTAACATTCAGTCTTTCAAACTCTAGCCATTAGTGACTTAATATGGTGTTTCAGGAGATACAGTGGAGTTAGGAGTGTGGGTGGGAGTTGTAAGAGCAGAAGTTGCCCCTGTGCTTGTGATGGTTTGAAATTGATGTCCCCTGGAGGAAGGCTAAAAGAAAAATCTAATAAGTCACCAAAATAGATTCAAGTCTGAAAATTAGTATTTAAGGTATTAGGACAAGGGGCTAGGAAGGGCTTGAGAGGTAATCACAAAGTTCCATTAAACTTATTGAACATGGGTGCTGGTGTGGGATTTCAGGACAAATGAGAAGAATTGTAGGAAATACAGATATCATCAGACAGCAAAGCATGCTGGTATAAGGTAGAAGTGCTAAGGTTAGAGGAGGACTTTCAAGGACATAAACAATTAAGGAAGGAGACAGGTAAGAAGTGGCTCAGAGACAGGACCAAAAAAAAATAAATTGAAAGCTGAATCACTGAATAGATGGGAATAGCCTGTTGAAGAGGCAAGATGAAATAATCAGTAAATACAATCATTGTTCCTTAAATGTTCCATCAATAGGCATCAACTGAGCAGCCACAATGCTACCTCTATTTCTTAAATGAGGTTTACCAGATAACTTGCGCACCTCAATTCCCCAAACACGCATAATTCCCATCTATGCTGACACAATCTGCTCCATGGTTCTGATGACAGCATATGAGTTTTAGAAACTGAAGCCAGAGGGGGTTAATATAGGCTTGGAGAGCTCCATGATGTGTTCAGAGGAACAGACGACCCATGTTGTACTACAGAGAATTCAGAGTTTGAGGAAAAAGGGAAAAAGAAAAGAAGGCCTCAGTTTTAGGAAATTGACAGACTAAACACATCAGAGTTTGAGAAGACCTTAGACCTACCAGGAGGACCTCCTTGGAAAGGAGACACAAGAAAAGCCCAACTAGTTAGAGGTATTCATCTCTTGAAGTCTGGGTGTATAAGAATAGGAAGCATCATCTCTACAACCAGCAAAGTCAACCACTGAGGCAGGCAGAATGAGGAATGCACACCGTTGGGTGGGAAAAGAGAATCACACCAATACAACAACAAGAGTTGTTTGGAATAGAAAAATTACACATCAAAAAATATATTCTTATAAGTTTATAAAGGTTAAAAAAAAATCACTGAATCTTGAGATGTCTAGTGAAATCTTTTGCAATGAGAGAAGTTCCTAGCTGGAGTAGAAGGATGATCAGATATCAGAGAGATGGGGAAATTAAAACTCTTACCTAGGACAGTGACCTGAGGAAAAACACAACGTGAATCAGTGATAAGGAGAGTCGATATGATGATAAAGACTACAGCTGGCAGATTGCTTCATTCCTCTGGAGATGATGGAGGGAGATGAGTAGGATGGAAAAACTAGGCTTTGGTTGCCTTGAATTTGATGTTAAACATCTTCAACTACCTGCAACCAAACAAGCAGATAATATTAAACATTTCTGAGCAGAGATTTGACATTATAATGGTTCATTTTAATCTACATTTTTCATGTGATTCTGATCAAGACTCCTTATCCTAAGATCCCAACAATTTTCAGATATAGGGGAAGTAATAGCAAAGGAAATTTTTCCAAAGTTTGAGAGTTCTAAATGTTATAGATTTTAGGAAATGTACACGTTGTACATTTCTCAAAGGCATAGACAATTTGCCCAAGCAAAGCTCAAACATCAGGATTCCCTCATGTGTCATCCACACAGAAATGCTTTCCACATAGTTTTCTCAAAATCCTACAAGTATGTACCATCCATTTGTTCCATCCACACAAGTGTGTGCCATCTTCATAGGTTTGCCATTAGAACAGGAGTTCCATCTGCACAGGTGTGCCACCTACCGAGTGGTGTCATGAACATAGGTGTTCAACAGCTAATTAATCTGTGGCATAAGTAACTCCTTTCTCTCCAGCATTTTCTCACATGGAATGTTCTCCAATAAAGCCAAATGCATTGCATTCTCCTCCATAGAACCCTGAGACACTAAAGGTAAGGAGCCATGAAGCCTCCTCTATGGTTGGTACCAAATCACACTTTCTTCTTGACTCATCTTTCCAGTGCTCAAATAAAGGGAAAAAATATATCCTTCTAAGACTCTCATGCTCCCAAAATTTATTCTAAGTCAACTGCAGAAATCAGTAATATGTAAATAACAAAGAATCAAACACAACAGTAAGCTTAACAAGTGTATATTTAATAGATTTGTACCAAAATCTATGCAAATTTAAGAAAAAAAAACATTAAGTACAAAAATGGAGGAAGAATAATCTTCCCAGTTTACTCTTACTTATCCTCTCTTCTCTTGCATAGAAAACAAATGCTTTTAATATAACTCAAGATTCACAATTCATCCTTTAAAAAAAAAGACTGTCTTAAATTCAAAGATGAAACTCAGTATGACCTCAGAGAATTCAGAACTGATACAGTGTTACAGCTTTAATAAACTGGACTTGGAAATAACTGATCTCAAGGAAAATTCAATCAAAACCAAAGTCTTATCTTTCTTCAAAAACAAGACAGTTGAGAATTGAATGTGACGTTCTGCAAAAATCGAAGATGAAATAACATCAAACTAGTTTGTTCCTGGAAACAAGGCAACAAGAAATTGATGGCATTTTCACCTGTGGTTTCACTACCAAAGATGTCGGGCTTAGAAACCATGTCACTTGGCTCTCTTAAAATCCAACACAGAGAGACAGAGAACAAGCAATCGTAGACAGCATTTCTGGAATAATTTTGAAGTATAAAACCCAAGGAGGTCCTAGAACCAATGACCATCAGGTCTGTGAATAAGCAAAAGTTTTCTACCCCAAACACTCAAAGTGCTCAGGCTCTCCCTCAAATTCCCCTTCCTTGGTGGCAATGAAGCAGAGCAAAAATGTAAAATCAAGAAAAGGGAAAGACTTTGTAACTTTTTCTCATATCCTGCTTAGTAACATATTTTCAGAAGAAACAGAATTGGTTTGCCATTTCCTGTCTTTTCAAGACCTTAAAGATGAGTAAAGTTAAACAGGAAAGCCAGTCTCTAAGTTACTGGAAAGGGGTTACCCATTTACATAATTACATCACATGCCCACGTAATTTTTCGAAAGCAAGCAAGCACAAATCTAGCTATGATAGCAAATGCTGTCTTTGATTTTCCTTGTAAAATGAATTAGAAGAGGGCCGAGACTAGTTTAGCTCTATGATGTCACTTCCATTTAAAGATGACAGGCTTTATTGAAAATGAGAAAGTGTAAAATTTTGCAAAACCACACTCATTCCTCTGTGATACTATATATGAAGTATGTTATGCAGTGACATATATGTCATGTAAATCCTAGTAGAAAAAAATACAGCATGTTAAGCTCAATTAAAAGAAGGACTACAAAGGAAAACATAGATGTTTGATACTTAATAGTACAAAGAATAAACCACCCTCATGATCCATATCATAAAATTTGCATGTAAAACTAACAAAGATGCAGAGAACACTTACAAAGTTAGTTTAACCACAGAACAAAGTTTCTATCTAAAAGAACTATCTTCTAATTTGAACTGGCACATATGAAGTCTAATACTATTTTAAATTATTCAATGAACATGGAAAACTAAGACTGATTATATTCTTTGCAGCCAAAGATGGAGAAGCTCTATACAGTCAGCAAAAACAAGACTGGGAGCTGACTGTGGCTCAGATCATGAACTCCTTATTGCCAAATTCAGACTGAAATTGAAGAACGTAGGGGAAATCACTAGACCATCCAGGTACGACTTAAATCAAATCCCTGATGATTATACAGGGAAAGTGAGAAATAGATTCAAGGGATTAGATCTGATAGACAGAGTGCCTGAAGAACTATGGATGGAGGTTTGTGACATTGTACAGGAGGCAGTGATCAAGACCATCCCCAAGAAAATGAAATGCAAAAAAGGCAAAATGGTTGTCCAAGGAGGCCCTAAAAATAGCTGAGAAAAGAAAAGACATGAAAGGCAAAGGAGAAAAGGAAAGATATACCCATCTGAGTAAAGAGTTCCAAAGAATAGCAAGGAGAGATAAGAAAGCCTTCCTCAGCAATCAATTCAAAGTAATAGAGAAAAACCATAGAATGCTAAAAGCTAGAGATTTCTTCAAGAAAATTAGAGATACCAAGGGAACATTTCATGCAAAGTTGGGCTCAATAAGAGACAGAAATGGTATGGACCTAACAGAAGCAGAAGATATTAAGAAGATGTGGCTAGAATACACAGAAGAATTATACAAAAAAGATCTTCATGACCCAGATTACCACGATGGTGTGATCACTCACCTAGAGCCAGATATCCTAGAATGTGAAGTAAAGTGGGCCTTATTAGGAAGCATCACTACAAACCAAGCTAGTGGAGGTGATGGAATTCCAGTTGAGCTATTTCAAATCCTAAAAGAGGATTCTGTGAAAGTGCTGCACTGAATATGCAAGCAAATTTGGAAAATTCAGCAGTGGCTACAGGACTGGAAAAGGTCAGTTTTCATTCTAATCCCAAAGAAAGGCAATGCCAAAGAATGCTCAAACTACTGCACAATTGTATTCATCTCACATGCTAGCAAAATAATGCTCAAAATTCTCCAAGCCAGACTTCAACAGTATGTGAACCATGAACTTCCAGATGTTCAAGCTGGATTTAGAAAAGGCAGAGGAACCAGAGATCAAATTGCCAACATCTGCTGGATCGTCGAGAATGCAAGAGAGTTCTAGAAAAACATCTACTTCTGCTTTATTGACTACACCAAAGCCTTCGACTGTGTGGATCACAACAAACTGTGGAAAATTCTGAAAGAGATGGGAATACCAGACCACCTGACCTGCCTCTTGAGAAATGTGTATGCAGGTCACGAAGCAACAGTTAGAACTGGACATGGAACAACAGACTGGTTCCAAATAGGAAAAGGAGTACATCAAGGCTGTATATTGTCACCCTGCTTATTTAAGTTCTATGCAGAGTACATCATGAGAAACGCTGGACTGGAAGAAGCACAAGCTGGAAACAAGATTGCCGGGAGAAATATCAATAACCTCAGATATGCAGATGACACCACCCTTATGGCAGAAAGTGAAGAAGAACTAAAAAGCCTCTTGATGAAAGTGAAAGTGCAGAGTAAAAAAGTTGGCTTAAAGATCAACATTCAGAAAATGAAGATCATGGCATCTGGTCCCATCACTTCATGGCAAATACATGGGGAAACAGTGGAAACAGTGTCAGACTTTATCTTTTGGGCTCCAAAATCACTGCAGATGGTGACTGCAGCCATGAAATTAAAAGATGCTTACTCCTTGGAAGAAAAGTTATGAGCAACCTAGATAGTATATTCAAAAGCAGAGACATTACTTTGCCAACAAAAGTCCGTCTAGTCAAGGCTATGGTTTTTCCAGTGGTCGTATGGATATGAGAGTTGGACTGTGAAGAAGGCTGAGCGCCAAAGAATTGATGCTTTGAACTGTGGTGTTGGAGAAGATTCTTGAGAGTCCCTTGGACTGGAAGGAGATCCAACCAGTCCATTCTGAAGGAGATCAACCCTGGGATTTCTTTGGAAGGACTGATGCTAAAGCTGAAACTCCAGTACTCTGGCCACCTCATGTGAAGAGTTGACTCATTGGAAAAGACTCTGATGCTAGGAGGGATTAGGGCAGGAGGAGAAGGGGACAACCGAGGATGAGATGGCTGGATGGCATCACCGACTCGATGGCCGTGAGTATGAGTGAAAACCGGGAGTTTGTGATGGACAGGGTGGCCTGGCGTGCTGCGATTCATGGGGTTGCAAAGAGTCAGACATGACTGAGTGACTGAACTGAACTGAAGACTTTAGCCTGTCAGGCTCCTCTGTCCATGGAATTCTCCAGGCAAAAATATTAGAGTGGAAATCCATTCCTTTCTCCAGGGGATTTTCCTGATCCAGAGATCAAACCCTGGTCTCCTGCATTGCAAGCAGATTCTTTACCCGCTGGGCCACCAGAGAAACCCTGAGTGTGTGTCTATCTACATAGGTTCTGAGATCTTCTAGGAAGAAAACTGGTGTCTGAGTCAGCTTTACATTGCCAGTGCCATGAATAGCAATCACTCACTTTTTGTTAAATTGGATGTAAATAATTACATCTATCATCTCAATAACTAAGCATATCAGGGAGCTATGCTGGGTATGCAAACTACCTTGTACATTCCTGCCTCTCTTAATGTGTCCATATAACCTGCACCTGCATGCTCATGCATCTGAAAAAGAGAGATTATTTTATGATCCAGATGACACACAGAGGTAAAGTGCAACATAATTACCCAGGAACCAATGGAATAGCCAAATATTTGCAGTGATACAGATTTTTACAAGATAGTATTCTCTTAATTGACTCTATAAATGGTGGTGGGGTTTTGTCAATAAGTTGTGTCCAACTATTGTGAATCCATAGAATTTAGCCCACCAGGCTCCTCTATTCATGGGATTTCTCAGGCAAGCATACTCTAGTGGGCTCCCATTTCCTTCTCTAGAGGATCTTCCTAACCCAGAGATCAAACCCAGATCTCCTGCATTGCAGGTGGATTCTTTACCGACTGATCCACCAGAGAAGCCTCTGATTATAAATACTGGCACTGAAAACCATTCATAGTTAGACAACAAACATTTTTTGACTATTCTGTCTAAGATGCTTGTGCTGGGCACTTTCATACTGTGGTCTTATTTGATGGCTTCAGAGAAGAACATCATGGAATAGGGGATTAGTTTCTGCATTTTAGAAACAAAACTGAAGCTGAGAAAGATTAGGAGATATACTTATTAAATGGCAGAAATAAAGACAATTATTTTGATGTCAACTTGAGGTCCCCTTCTTACCACACCTGAGTTATTTCTTAATCTGAGAAACACATTTAAATAGTAGGATTTATTGTTTTTATTATGCATTATTTATGTTTATTTAATAATTATTATTTACAATTTCATTATATATATATACATATGAAATATCTAATAATATACAAGAGAATGTTTAGATCAGTGTATCTTGGGCATATCTTTAGATTTTAATTTCTAAACATCCAAATCTTCTAAACATCTGAATCTACCACTGAGATTTTTATTTGATCCAAAAAAAACATCTACTTCTGCTTTTTTGACTCCACTAAAGCTTTGACTCTATGGATCGAAACAAACTGGAAAATTCTTAACGAAATGGGAATATCAGACCACCTTACCTCTCTCCTGAGAAACCTGTATGCATGTTAAGAAGCAACAGTTAGGACCTTACATGGAACAATTGACCAGTTCAAAATTAGGAAAGGAGTACAACAGGGCTCTATATTGTCACCCAGCTTTTTTAACTTATATACAGAGTATGTCATGCAAAATGTTGGGCTGGATGAATCACAAGCTGAAATCAAGATTGCTGGGAGAAATATCAATAACCTCAGATATACAGATGATACCTCTCTAATGGCAGAAAGTGAAAAAGAACTAAAGAGCTTCTTGATGTTGGTGAAAATGAAGAGTGAAAAAAGCTGGCTTAAAACTCAATATTCAAAAAACTAAGATCACGGCATCTGGTCCCATCACTTCATAGCAAATAGAAGGGGGAAAAGGTGTAAGCAGTGACAGATATCATTTTCTTGGGCTCCAAAATCACTGGAGACGGTGAATAGTCAAGAAATTAAAAAATGTTTGCTGCTTGGAAGAAAAGCTATGACAAACCAAGACAGCATATTAAAAAGCAGAGACATCACTTTGCTGACAAAGGTCTGTATAGTCAAAGCTATGGTTATTCCAGTAGTCATGTATGGATGTGAGAGACAGACCATAAAGAAGGCTGAGTAGTGAAGAAATGATATTTTTGGACTGTGATGCTGGAGAAGACTCTTGAGAGTCCCTTGGTCTGCAAGGAGATCAAACCAGTCAATCTCAAAGGAAATCAACCTTGAATATTCATTGGAAGGGCTGATTCTGAAGCTATAGCCCCAATACTTTGGCCACCGGATGTAAAGAGCCAACTCATTTGAAAAGACCCTGATGCTGAGAAAGATTGAAGGCATAAGGAGAAGGGGACAGAAGAGGATGAGATGTTAGACAGCATCACTGTTTCTGAACACATTTTTCACACTTGGGGAGATAATGGAGAACAGAGAAGCCTGGAATGCTGCAGTCCATGGGGTTGCAAAGAGTTGGAAGAGACTTAGAGACTGAACAACAACAAAGAATACATTTTATTAGAGAATAAAAATAAATGAGTAATTATCAGGAACATTCATGTTATAAAAAATTAAAATATTGATCAATAAGCACTTTGTAACAACCTTAATGATAACCATTAGGTTGATGTGACCGAGAACATTTTCTAGTGCATTTTACTATAAATCTATGAAATTACAAGCCACTGGTTAGAGTTCACAATAGGGAGATTTTATGGAAAAGCCTGAAAGTGACTCTGGGAAGCTAGAAACTTTATTTACTAGCTAAAGAAAAAACATTACAAAGCAAAATAGACTATGGCAGTCAAAAGTTAAAATTTGCCATGATTTGTAGCTCTGGTACCAACTTCATTAATTAATACAGACTTTAGAATCCTTTCAAGAATATGAGCTAAAGAACTAGAGCCACTGCTGGTATAGATAGTAAATTCAGATCAAATGCATTTCATTTAAAATATGGTGGCTTCAGATAAGACTAATTAGCTGGATGACAAAAACAGTCAATAAAATAGAAACAAATCTTATTCTTAAATGCTGGCAACAATTAGTGGAATTAATTGGAAATTGTTCCTCTTGCCCATTTGTATATAAGAACTTTACACTAGTTTTCAGTTGCTGCTATTTGGGTATTTTTAATTATTTTCTTGTGTTGTAATAATATACATCTTGTTCTATGTGAGCAGAGTTGCTAATGTTATCAGGAAAAGAGGGAAGTGGGACAAAGTGGGAAGTCAGGAGAGGAATGAATGTGGAGAGAGGCTAAAGGAATATAGCAGCGAATAAAAACAGTTTTTTTTCTTTAATGCATTTTTTTTTTCCAAGCAGAGTTATCTGATACCCTTCTTTTGATGGCTCTTGATTTTCTGGTTATTTGTTGTTTTGTTTATATATTACAACACAACAAACTATCCCCAAACCTTAGTATTTCTCAGCAACAACAATTTTATTTGTTTGCTATAATCTATAGTTTGGGCAGAGCCCAGCAAAGGCAGTTCACCTCTCTTTCATGGGGCATTTATCCTTATCCTAAAGATAAATGTTCTAGTCTTTGATGACCTGGCACATGGGTGGGCTTCTCATGGCTTGATGGTTTCAGGGTGGTTAAATGTCTTGTATTAAAGATTCACCCATACAACAAAGGTGAGATATCAAGGTCTAAATGTTTAGGCTTGAAAACAGGTATTGCATGATTTTTTCCATAACTTAATTATTAAAGCAGGTCATGGCCCAGATTCAAGGGAAGGGACCACAAAGGGCATGGATACTAGAGGATATGGTCTACTGGAGCAAACTATCCCACATGTCTGACATTTGACACAAACAGTAATTTTTCAGGTTTTGAACTATGTTAAAATAGCAGCCTCTAATAGAGGCTCATGATGACTCTAAAAAGTAAGCACCTTGACACAAAATCCATGTCATGCCAGACTTACAAACTACCAAAGAGCACAAAGTAACCATATCCACAGTGTAAAAGGGGGGGTGGGCATTTTTCTCCAAGTTTTTAGAAACACACTTTATGAAGGGAACTTTACCAGTCAGAAGCTTGTAGATTCGCTTCAGTCCCCCTGCTTCAATACAATATTTACTCAACTTACACACGCTCATTTGCTTATTCAGCAAATACATATTGTCTCTCTGCTGTGTGGTTCTTGGGACATAAGGTGCAATGATGTATATTAAAAGGGAATCATAACTAAAAGAGAGTCTGCCAATATTGATCTCATGTCGATTTGAACTACCTGTGAAAAACTGTTAAAAGGAAAATTCTCAGCTTTGCTTCCCCCCTACCTAATAAAGCCCTCTAAGATTTGTGCATGGACTTATGGAAGAGGAGAGTTGCTCTAGTAGAAATACAAACAAGTGGCCTTCATCAAGCTTCTGCCATATAGTTTCCGTTCATCTCAGATGGTCACCACCACCACAAACGCTAAGCCTTAGCTTCTGCATCTTTGATAATCTAGATATAAGGACTAAGTGAGATGAAATATCACATATTAGAATAAAACCAAATAAGAACTGTCACAGATGGAAACTAGACGGATTGTGGTGATCACTTTGAAATTTATAGAAATATCGAATTATTATGTTGTGTAATAGGAACTAACATAGTGTGGTAGGTCAATAATACTTCAAAAACAAGCAAACTGACAGAAAAGGAGATTGGGTTTGGGGTTGTTGGTGGTAGATGGGTGAGGAGAGAGGGGATTGGAGAAAGGCAGAAAAAAAGGTACGAACTTCCAGTTTCAGGATGGGGAACACGTGTATACCTGTGGCGGATTCATGATGATGTATGGCAAAACCAATACAATATTGTAAAGTAATTAGCCTCCAATTAAAATAAATAAATTTATGTTTAAAAAAGACAAAGTACTAGGGATATAATGTACAATGTGATAAACATAACTAACATGGCTGTATATTATAATTGAAGAGTAAATTACGAGTAAACCCTGAGAGCTCTCATCACAAAGAGAATTTTTTTCTATTTCTTTTATGTTTTATCTCTATGAGATGATGGATGTTCACTAAGCTTACTGTGGTAATCATTGCATGGTGTATGTAAGTCAAATCATCATGTTGTATACCTTAAACTTACACAGTGACTGTGTGTGAAGTCGCTTCAGTCACGTCTGACTCTTTGTGACCCTATGGACGGTAGCCCACCAGGCTCCTCTGTCCATTGGATTCTCCAGGCAAGAATACGGAAGTGGGTTGCCATGCCCTCCTCCAGGGGGTCATTCGCGACCCAGGGATCGAACCCGTGTCTCCAGCATCTCCCGCATTGGCAGGTAGGTTCTTTACCACTAGCGCCACCTGAGAAGCCCTAAACTTATACAGGGCTGCATGTCAATTATGTCTCAACAAAACTGGAAGATTAAAAAAAGAAATGTGAAGTGTACCATACACTGTAAAACATTATACAAGTGGACTGTTTCATAATGGTGGTATATAATGATCTACGTTAAATTACTCCATCAGTTTTGTTTTGTTTCTGGCAGACGCTTTGCCTGATGCCCTCACACACTGGGCCTGCAGACCCCCACCCTCGTAACTCTTACTGCAGGTATTTTTGAGTACTCCATATAAAGAAAATATTTTAGGATTTTTATAGATGCTAAAGAAGTATCCACAATAAATATTAATTGTGGGTGAGAAAAGCTAGTTGAGAGATGCTGAACAGGGAATACAGTATCTCCAGGCCACTTGACATTTTCACTGAGAAAACTCATGCCAACAGTAATTATCTGGGCCTCACCTGGTCATGCCTAAAGAAGAGAACATGTCCTTTTTCATAAGTGATGTAGATTTATTTCTAAAAATATCAAAATATGAAACCTACGCTTCACATTTCCTTAGGCACTCTGGGGGATGTAAAAACAGCATAAACTTTGTTCAGAGTTCTTGAGGAGTATATGATCTATTACTATAGTACAGTATAGCCTATACTTCTATAAGCAGGCTGGATGAGACAGCTATACGAGTTAACAGGAGTCACTGTTGCTTATGGCAGGTAGAGACAAACTTGAACTTGAGCAGGAAGGAAAGCTTCCTAGAAGATAGGGATTAAACTTCAATTTAATATTAATTTTGGTACCCAAGCACTAAGAAGTGGCTGACAGTAGTTTATGGATTCAATAGTTTTTCTTCTAATTTCTTAAAATAATTTATTATAATTGAAGGCTAATTACTTCACCATATCATGGTGGATTTTGCCATACATTCCACCCCTCCACGTTCCATCCCTCTGGGTTGTCCTAGTGCACCAGCTTTGACCGCCCTGTTTCATGCATCAAACAATATATATCAATAGGTTTTTGATGATCAAGATGCTCAGAGAGAGGCGCAGAGAAAGTATTTAAGATGAAGGGAGAAGCTTGTGACGAGGATGACTAGAACAGAAGATCCTTGCTAAGAACTTAGAGATGAGGTTGCCTAGGGAAGGGAGCTGCAGCTGTGGAAGGCTTCTGAATCCAGGCCCAGGAGTTTGGGCTTTCAACTGATAGGCAATAAGGAGTAATTATTTTATGCTTTTAAGTACAATATTCCATTTTGTTAAAAAAAAATTATGGAGTGAATATTTTCTGTAGTTCCATTTCCAATACTGAGAGTTCAAAGTCTTGCATAATTCTGATGTTCAGGAATAGAGAAAAACCTTAAACATCGAGTCATTTTTCAATGATGGAATTATTTGTCTTTGATTAATCATGAAGATATTTCATTTCTGATTATGTCCCCTTTCATCTATTTCATACATCTCTTAAATACTGAACATGTACGCCTTTGAAATCCTAATAAGAGATTTTTGTGTGTGCTGACTTTTTTTCACTTTCGCATAAAAAAGTGTTATGTTTATGAGGATGTTATAATAACAGGCATGACAGCAAGTGAGATAAGGCCATGGGAAGCATGGTGGCTTCCTGTCACAGTCATCCTTGTCTTGAAACAAAAGCCTTATGATGCCTTTTTGAGAAACTTTAGTCAGAGGATAAACAATTATTGAGTCACATGATCACCAAGTAAAAGAAAATATGGAAAGAGAATTATAGTTCTTGCAAGGGTCTGTTTGGATGTGAATTATGAAAATAGGTTGTGACTTCTGAATTTTTTTTATGTACATTTTTGTGTGTAGCTAATCAGTTCTTCTAAACTATGAAGTGAAAAGTGCCTGGTGCAATCAGACTTAACAAAGCTTATGGATGCAGAGAGGTAACTCAGCTCAGCGATAACTGTGTGCTGGAAAAGCCTAGCTAAATATTCAGATAAATACAGAAGTCAGGTGAACAAGCAAGCCTCTGCAGCCCCCTGAGGCACAGCTAAGCCGGCCTTGCCTGTTTCTCCGTATTCTGCAGGAATGCTAATTTTAATACCAGCCTGGATCTGTACTTAGCAAATCTCCAAGCCTTGCACACAGATTTAGAATTGTACCTGACATATCCTAAAATGATACTTTGATTTTTCACTCTCAAACCATGCAATTTCGCTTTCTAAAACTTCAGCTGAGAATGAATGTGTTTAACATTTGGCTTTGCCAGGAAGAAAATGTTTCAGTATAGAAATTTGTGTCTCCAGGAACACACAATTGATAATTCAAACTGTCTGTGAATTAAAGACCATGGTTATGTAGCACATAGTAGGTATTTATTCAGTTAGGTTTTTTTACATCGAATTCCGTGACCTAAGTGGTCAGAATTTAGAATTTTTTGTGCACTTTGGACAAGTCATAAATGAATTAAATGATGCCCAGAACAACCAGAGAACAGGAGAGAAATGACTTGTTTCTGAGACAAAGTAGACAATAAGGAAATTGGAGGTCCCAGGGGATGAATCAGAGACAAGAGCATGCATCTCATCCTGTTTGGTCCCTTTAGATTCCAATGCCTAGCTATGGGGTAGCCACCTCCTTCACCCTCCCATGCAAAGAGACCATAGACAGATGGCTCCAGGAATTGATTCTTAGGACAGGCAATAAAGGGGAAAGGCATTGTATCTGAATTCTACCTCTGAATATGACTTGCTAAATAACAAAAGGAAAACTACTTCCATCCTCCAGGCCACTAAACTGCTAAAGAAAGGTTTGGAAGCAAATGACTTGGGTAATTAATGCCTTGGTTATCTATAATGACACTAGAGGTTACTTCTTCTCCCCAATTCTCTCCCCTAATTCAAAAACATCCCAGAAAAGAAAGTTTGCTTTCAGGTGAGCATTTTTAAAAGCTGAAATAACAGAATTATCAAAGCTGGGTTGTACAGATACCAAACTGAAATTCCCGGGAAGATGAAGGTCCAGTTAGGAAAAAAGGACCAGCAGCTCATTTGTCAGAGAGAGGAGCTCACGTGTCCACAAGCACAAAAGTAACACATTATCAGTCACTCCTTATTTTGCTCAACTCCCCTTGACCTAGGTAAGCACTGTTTTCCATTTGTATAGATTTGTCTCTCCTGAACACTGCATATAAATGGAATCATACAATACAAGGTCTTTCACTGGCTTCTTTCACTTAATATAATGTTTTCAAGATTCATTCATGTTGTAGTATATGTCAGCTCTTCATTCTTTTTTATTGCTCCCCGAAATGTGATATGGATATGTGCTATTTTATTTAACTGTTCATCAGTTGATGGACATTTGGGTTGTTTCTACATTTTAACTCTTACGAATAATGCTGCTATAAACAATTTATACACACACACACACACACAAAGAGAAAATGAGGAAGTCTGTGTGCTAAGAACTATGGGCATTATCTCTGCCATCATTTGCTGATGGGGTGTCAGAGAGCATTCTAGATGAGTGGATGCAGAAGAAGGCCCCGGGCTCACGGTGCCCGGTTCTTGTCGAGAGAGAGAGAGAGACAGTAAGCCAAAAATGAGTTATGCGTAGGGCAGGGGTCAGTGATAAAACGAGAAACTAAGTTGAAGAAGAGACAGTGAGCACTTGGGCTGGTTGGCACAGGTGATATTTGAGCAGAGATGTGCAAGAAATGAGTAAGCAGCCATGTGGATAACAGAAAAAACATCATTCCAGCCTGGAGAATCAGAAAGTGCAGATTAGGCCCTGGACTTGAATGTGCCTGGTGAGTTTGGGGAAATGTGAGGAAAGCAGCATGGCTCGGGAAGGTGGCAGGTCAACAAGGGGAGGAAGGTGGGCAGAGCAGGTGCCCAGCTTACACAGGACAATGTGGGTGGCTCCACTGCGGATAAGGGCCATGGGTTATGTTCTGAGTCAAGCGGGAAATCATTACAACACTTTTAATAGACCAGTAACATGTTCTAACTTAGAGGCTTCCCTGGTAGCTCAACAGTGAAGAATCTGGCTCTGATGCAGGAGACATGGGTTTGATCCCTGGGTTGGGAAGATCCCCTAGAAAAGGAAATGGTAACCCACTCCAGTATTCTTGCTTGGGAAATCCCATGGACAGAGGAGCCAACACACTACAGTCTATGGGATCACAAGAGCTGGACGTGACTTAGCAACTAAACAAACCACCACCATGTTCCAACTAAAGTTTTAGAAATATTGCCCTGAATGTTTTATAGAGGATGGACTTCAAGGAGGTAAGCATCTAAGACACATATAGATTCAGGCAGCTATTTCAATATACCAAGGCAGAGATGATGGTGGTTTGGATGCCCATGGTAGTGATAGAGATGGTGAAAGGTCAGCTTGAGCATATATTCCATAGGCATAGCTAACAGGATTTGTTGATGGGTTGAAATGGCATTCCAAAGAGTAAAGTTCTCTCCATGCCAGGCTCCAGAAGATAAATGTTTGGCAAAGGGGACAGCAAGGACCAGAGTAATCCCAGAAAATGTGATCCTGCCAGCACTTGGGATCATGGAATGACCGAGATGCTGGGTTGTGTATTAAGTAACAAGGCACATCTGAAGAGCCTAATTTAGCATCCTTCAGTACACATGGGCCTCAAAGGTGTGTAAGCCACAAGGAAATTCCATGCAACACCATGGGAGATGGTTCACTTATAATTCTCTGCCTCCTGGTAGTTAACCAAGTCAGAAAGAAAGCGCTCTGTCAACAGGCTTTTTAAAACAGGCCCTGCAGCCCTATGATGACAAAAGTAGAGTAAGGAAAATGCAGCTTCGCCCAAGATGAGTGGGGGAAACAAGAAAATCTGATTGGGAACTCAACCCCCTGGAGTTAAAGAATCAGCAGTGTAAGGGAAATCACGAGCTTGACTGGATCCTTGGTTGCTTTGACTGTCAGTCGTATTCAGATAATTGGCAGGAGCACCACGTCACCATAATTTTCTTTTCAGAATATGCCAGGGTTGAAAATGCTTGTTGTAACCATATCACAATAGATTCTCAGTAAGCTTTGACTATTCCAGCCACTGACTGGGGAGTTACATATCTTTTATAATAAAACTTGGCACTGCCCATGGTGATGGATCATATAAAAGACTCCAGAGAACTTTGCATCACGGGGAGCCATGCCAAACATATACACACCTTCCTCATCATTATGCAAGCTTGATTAATTCTCATGTTTAAATATGTAGTATGTAATATTTTAAAAACAGTTAACTGTGCATAAATTCAGATGTATGCTTGTTCTTTCTTGGACAACATTTAAGCCCATGCTAAGGATTTCCTCCCTGCAAATCTCTTAATCGTTCATGTTATTTTCTTAGATCAATAAGAATGAACTGGCCACACACTGTTCGTTGATCCATGCTAAAGACTTTTTGAAAAGAATTTGACATTTAGGAGATAAGACCAACAGCAAAATTCAAAAGGAGATACTGGTATGTAGAAGTGAGTAAGAGCTCCTGTTCTTCACTTATTACCTGGTATGTATCTCATTATCTAGTTATTTCTTCAGTCCCTTGAATTCCGTGTCTTATTCTTTCTAAACAGGTAAACTCAAAGTAGACATAAGTCTCCAGACAGGTCTGTAGGCTTCCCAGTGGCACTGTAAAGAACCATCCTGCCAATGCAGGAGACATAAGAGATGTGGGTTCAACCCCTGGGTCAGGAAGATCCCCTGGAGGAAGAAATGGCAACCCACTCCAGTATTCTTGCCTGGAGAATCCTATGGTCAGAGGAGCGTGGTGGGCTACAGTCTATGGGGTTGCAAAGAGTCGGACACAACTGAAGCGACGTTGTTGCTGTTGTAGGTTGGTAGGAGTTGAAAGGAACCTCTTGGTGGTCCATGGCATCTGCTTTAAGGAACGTGCAAGAGCTTTCATGCTTGAAAATTTCTCTTGATGCCTAATTCAGAACCTGCAATTTTAGCAATTATAGGTTTATCCCTTTGGGTGTGAATTGTCTCTCTAAACTTTTAAATTCCTAGTGCTCTTGGAAAGGTCAGCCCACGAAATCAATATGGATAGGTTTATTGGAGTCTTGCCTCAGTGACTAAAAGCACTAGCCTTTAGTGCTAGAGGAAAGGGGAGAGACAGCTGCCACTAAAAGGTTTAACGTGAACCAGGAAGGACACACAGTGGGAAAGGGAGACACATCAAAAAGATGCTGCTCCATCTCCCCTAAAACTTGACGCTTCACAAAAACCGAGACAGTGGAGAGCCAGAAACTGGATTTAACAAGACGAAGGTAGTTGGCAACCTTGTCAAGTAATAAGAATGAAACCCCAAACAGAATGGATTGAAGTAAGAATGAGACATTCCATTCTCCTAGTAAAATGATGCCCAGTGATCAGGAAGTGGGGGAAGACCTTGAGCTAGTCTTCATTCACTGCTGTCCAAGGATGCCTAGAATCTTCTATGTAACTACCAAAATTCAGAAGGACCCAATTTCTTTGATGAAATACTATGCTTATGAATTAACTGGAAAAGTAGGATTTAATGGAGTAAAAGGAGAGTACAGAGAAGAAAATGTAAAAATCCATTCACAAAATTTAGCCATAAAAGATATGGAAAGCACAGGACAGTAATTTAAAAAGAAAAGAAGTCCCAGTGAAGGATATATGTGTGTGATGCTTCCTAGTCCCAGGAGAAAAAAAAAAAAAACCAATGTCTAACATTTACTGAATGTTTCCTGCATCCCAGGTACAGTTCCATGTTCTCCTCACATATTAACCCCCTTAGGACAAAACCACCATATGAGGAAGGCATTATTATCCTCTTTGTACAGAAGAAAAAATGAAGCTCAGAGGTGGTCCACTTACTTCAGGTCACAAAGAAAGTAAGTTGAAAAACAAACATTGTATCTCAGGTGGTCGGGCTTCAAAGTCTCTGCAATTAACTGCTATGATTTAGGAGCTCCCCCCAAAATTATCAAGTCTCACAACAGTTTTTATACTCTCTGAAAGTGAAAAATGAAAGTGTTAGTTGCGTCCAACTCTTTGCAACCCCATGGACTGTACTCTGCCAGTCTTCCCTGTTCGTGGAATTCTCCAGGCAAGAATATTTGGAATGGGTAGCCATTCTCTTCCCCAGGGAATCTTCCCAACATAGGATTGAAGCTGGGTCTTCTGCATTCCAGATGGATGCTTCACCATCTGAGCCACCAAGGTAGCCCTTTTATTAGCACGATTACAATGCACCGTTACTTATGCACATCTGGTGTCTACGCCTCAGGTTCTCAAGATTGTGTAATTCTTAAGGGCAAGAACTCATTCTCTTAGTCTTCTCAAGAACTTAAACAGTGTCTGGTATAAAACATCAATGCTGAATGTTTATCTAGGATGCCAGACACTAAAGAAGAGTGTTGTTCCTTTGTGGGTTTATTTTGCTTTGTTTTTGGAAGGCATGAAAGAGGTGTAGGAAAGGAGTTAGGGAGACAGGGAAAAAGCAGGAGGGAGGGAAAAAAAAAGAAAGGTAGGTTGGTTCTAACTATCGAGGCATCTGCCACAAAGAAAAACAGAGGGTAAAGAGCCTGTGAAGGAGCAGATATTTTATGAGAACATGAACTAGATTTTATTTTTGTTCTGCTCAATGTTTCTAAAATTCAGTCTAAGATTTAATGTAAATCTATTTGAAAGGAGTTGCTAAATTTTAACGGGAAATACTTCTTTGTGCTAAATAATCTTTATAGCCTTCTAAATTATAGCCAAGTAGCAATATCATTACAGGGCTGTTTAGCCATAGCAGCTTATGTGGAAAGTCAGGAGAAGGAGATAATGCATATCAAAATATATAATAAAGAACTTTAAAAAATCATGGGTATCTTTATTTACTCAAAATACTTTTTTATTTAGCCATTTTAATGCATTCAAGATTAAAGGGGAGAATGAAACTAACCACTGGGAACTGCAAAATGTCCGTGAAATGATAATAATAATATTGTGTACTTTTGCAGCACTCTCCAGGAGAGAAGGTCAAAGCACTTTACAACCATTAACACATTCAAGTTCAGAGAAGCCAGTGGGTGTGTGGGTGGGAAGCAGTTACAGTTCCCTTTTCAGGAAATGACAATGGAGAGGGAAGAGTTAAGTGGAAATACTCAAGGCTGCAAGTCAAAGCGTTGCACTTGGGTGCACTGGTTATCCTTGGACAGCTCACCCGGGATTCCCACTGTGCAGCAATAGAGCTTGAGAAGACCACCTGCAGCCCCTCGCTGCAGCCTTCCCCTCGCCTACCCCTCAGGGACCCTTCATCTCACACAACATCCAGAGAAAATGTGTGTACACTGAAAAATCCTAGAGAGGAGGATGTCTGATCTAACTCAGTGCCTCACCCACTGTATACCCCCCAACCCCACAAGAGGTGCTTATACAGCCTCTGCTTGAATGCATGTGTGTGCACGTTATGTTGCTTCAGTCATGTCTGACTCTTTGCAGCTCTAAGGACTATAGCCCACCAGGCTCCTCTGTCCGTGGTATTCTCCAGGCAAGGATACTGGAGTAGGTTGCCATGCTCTCCTCCAGGGGATCTTCCGGACCCGGATCAAACCTGTCTTTCTTATGTCTCCCACATTGGCAAGCAAGTTGTTTACCACTAGCCCCACCTGAATACCTGGGCTCATAAGAAGCTGACACTCCTGTGGCAGTTTCTTCCAAAGTTGGCCTACTGTAAGCAGAAAAATGAGGGCAGAGACTCTATTAAGGACTTGTTGACGGAGGGAAAATTGGGTAGAACTCAGGAACCAAGGCAACTTTCATAATTCATGAGTTCTCTTCAACTCTCCAGTGCCAAATAGACTTATCCAGAGGATGGTCATTTATGTTACTGCTGCCAAATTATTCTCTGCCTTTCAGTTTGCTTTTCGGGAGAAAGACAGGGAGGACTGGGAAATAAGATCATGCTTATGACATCGGTTCCAGGAAGAACCACTGCGGGCAGCTCAATATTCTCTATGGTTTGAATGCTCCTAATTCTATAAGGAGCCCTTCCTCAACCCTGCCCTTGTCTGTGAGCTTCAGAAACTCTGTAGCAGGCTTCTAGTTCTTTACATATGCAATACCAACAGGATCTTCATGATGAAGTCAGACAACGTCTTTTGAGTAACAGAGATACGCCAAGCTCTGAGGAAGTACTTAAGGCATCGTCAGTTTCAAATTAATAGACTGATTTAAATGGAATTGCATTTAGAATCACTCCAACTTTTTAGAGATGGGGGTGTTCAGCCTGAAATCCAGGCTCTGGACATTAAGGTCCACTCCTTCATACAATTACTAGAAAGCAAAGGTCTGTTCCCTGGTTCACTTGAGACCCATTATGTATGATGTATTGAGACAGAAATGGTCAGGAGTCCAGCAGTATATAATGCATGATCTCTTGGAGATGATGATGGTGCTGAGAGATGAAAATATCATACCAAGAATGAGATAATCTACCTTGTATAGGAAAAGTCACAAGGTAGGTGTGTGCAAGAAGCACTCAAGGACAATGCTGATGGTCAGGCCTGCAGAAGCTCAGAAGAGGGAAGGATTCCTGGAGGAGGGGATTAAGCTGATTCTTGAACCATGGGTAACAGGTACAGTCGTGGAAAAGAAAGAAGCTGTGTGTTTCTGTTTTATGACGTATCCTCATCACCGTGAGCAGAACACTTCCTTAATGAGTGAGTGAGTCAGTGAGAAAGTGAGTGTGCAAGTAAAGACATCCCAGGGGAAGAGTCTGTCAAGGATAAAGTGAAAACTGGAAGATTCGCTCACTCTTCAGAGAGAAGATTAGTTATCTCTAAGTCTGTAATATATCAAATGGTACTCATATCAGCAGTGTTGATAGGGAATAAGGGAACACAAAGAGCCTAAAATATCGCACCATGATTTATTTCTACCTAAAAACAGATCGGCAGGCAGTAACCACCAAATAAATGCTAGCTGAGTTGAAAGAGCTACCACTCTGGAAAATCAGCCACCTTAAATTTAGCCCTGCGATGCCACTGTGAGGAGCTGTGGACTCCTCTGCAAGGCTGCAGGATCACAGTGGAGTGAGAACACATCAGTCTGAGTCAGGGCCCAACTCTGAACAGCTGGAAATGCCAGGCTTCGAGTCTAGACTTCATCCTAGCCGTCAGTCCCATCCCCACCTCACACTAGAAGAGCCAATCCACATGGCACCTCGCTACTGGAGGTGAGAAGCCATCTTCATGAGGCCGGAGATAGGGGTGTTTAACATTGGCTAAGTGGATCATGATGGAAAAAACTGATATATAGCAAGTCTAAAACTGATTCCCTTCTGATTATGTGAAAGGAGGGGCTCAACATAAAGAAGACTGACTTCTGATAGAGAAAAATATTCCCCAATTAATCTCTCCTATCCCATAATATCATCTCTCCTAATCTCAGCCTATATCAAGACCTAGGAGGTGATGATTTTGGAAATAACATCTATTTGCTTGCTTATTTCATTTAAAATAATCATTTCATTCCTTTTTTTTTAAGTGATATATAGTTTCTGTATAGCAAAATGCAAAGTCTTAATTGCTGATACATGCAACAGCATGGATAAACAAAGAAATTAAGTTGAGCAAAAGAAGTCAGGACAACAGAGGACTTAGTGTATGGGTACTTTTATGAAGTTCAATAAGCAAAAAATCAATTTATAGTGATACCTGTTTTCAATTGAGGTTATCTAAATTTTCTTCTCATGCGAAGAGTTGACTCATTGGAAAAGACCGTGAAGCTGGGAGAGATTGGGGGCAGGAGGAGAAGGGGATGACAGAGGATGAGATGGCTGGATGGCATCACTGACTCGATGGACGTGAGTCTGAGTGAACTCTGGGAATTGGTGATGGACAGGGAGGCCTGGCGTGCTGCGATTCATGGGGTCGCAAAGAGTCGGACGTGACTGAGCGACTGAACTGAACTGAAACTTTCTTCTCCTTGAAGATACCAGTGACTGGTTATTTCATTTAATTTGCATTAAAATTGTTTCTTCCTTAAATGAATATTTGACATGACCTCGGAGATTGCTCCATAAGGTTATATTCAGGGATGATGTTCAGTTTCTTCTACTCTTTTGCTATGTCAAAACCACAAAATCAAAGATTTTCTAACAGGATGAGTCCATTATCACGTCCTGTCTCAAGGTTACATTTCCCAGATTGAAATGTTAAGATTAAACAGAAGGTCACAGTGGCAAAGCCTTCACCGAAATCCACATCTCCCAACTCACAACTCACATTATCTCAGGAAAAGACAAAGAAAGTCTCACTCTATACAATTGTGTGTGTACACACAAGTTTCAGCTGATTTCAAACTTTAGTCAGTATCTGCTCTCCCTCAGAAGAGTTTAGCAAGGTGAAGAGTTCAGAAAGGTATAAGAAATATCTATTTTCTTTATCTGGATTTACTTAGAATCCCCCAACATAATCTAAAGGGATTTTAAAATGTGTGGCTTAAGAACACTGAAGCAGGTAGACTCAAAATCAAACTCTCATTTAATTTGGGTATTCCTGCTTAGAGTGATTTGTGTCTTCTGTAACTCAGGTTTAAAGCCAAATAAAATGGGAAAGATATTTATCCAGAGTGCAAAGCCAATTTGATAGCTACGGCATGGGAAGTTATTGACACCATAGTAAAACTCCAGCTAGCACATTCATTTTTTTAAAGATTTTATTTCAAATAAAGCATAAACCTTCCACTTACTTGGCCAGATAGACCATCCTCTTAAGTAATGCAGCTCCCACCTCCACCATAAAGCTGCTTCTCCGCCCCTAATTGTGTCTCTGGTTGATGAATACTTGTCACGTGCATCATGTATCCTGTTTTTTTAACAGTCCTCACACCGTCATGTGTCAGCAGGAACATCTTAGGCATTTCGATAACTTTGTAAGTCTTATCTCACTCTGAACTATTTAAGAGCAGGAAACATCTTATTTTTCTAAGCCTCAGTTTCCACATCCATAAAATGGACATAATAGCAGTATCTTAGGGTAGTGGTAGGGATTATATGTATGGGTAGCTTAAAACCTGCTAGAGTGCCTGCTGCTGCTGCTAAGTCACTTCAGTCGTGTCCAACTCTGTGGGACCCCATAGACGGCAGCCCACCAGGCTCCCCCGTCCCTGGGATTCTCCAGGCAAGAACACTGGAGTGAGTTGCCATTTCCTTCTCCAATGCATGAAAGTGAAAATTGAAAGTGAAGTTGCTCAGTCGTGTCCAACTCTTAGCGACCTCATGGACTTCAGCCTACCAGGCTCCTCCATCCTGGAATATACTCTATTTCAGTGAAGGCATGAGTTTGAGTAAGCTCCAGGAGTTGGTGATGGATGGGGACGCCTGGCATGCTGCAGTCCGTGGGGTTGCAAAGAGTCAGACACGACTGAGAAACTGAACTGAACTGAATACCCACTACACTGCCTGGACTATACTCTATTTCAGTGAATGGCAGCTGGTATCATCATCATCAACAACATGAGCATGGGTCTCAATACATTCTTAAAAGCATATAGTATATAAAGATCTATACCTATAGAAGAAGTATAGGATGCTTAATGCTGCAGAGACATCTGACCTAACACAATTCCCCAGACATAGCATGGCCCCAAGAGGTAGCTCATCTAGCCCCTGGCTCAACACTTGAAGTGATGAGCAGCTCATCATTTTCAAAGCAGCCCCTTCCGAAGGTGATGCTCTTGAACCAGAAGCAGGTCCTCCCTGTGCTGACATTTGCATCTTTGAGTTTGGGAAACATTTCTTGCATGAATCAGTAGTTTGTCCTCGTTAATCTCTACAGAGGTGACTGATGTTGAAGCCTCCCCGGCTCCCCAGAGTCTGATGGACTTTTGATGCCAAATAAACGTTGCATTAAGTTAGCAAGGCCACTGTTTACTCCTGGTCTTCGTTCAAATGGCCATTTCCTGTCTTGTTTCATTGAACAGAATATTTTCTCAGGTCCTGCTTGCCACAAATTCTGCCCCTTTGTCTCTGAGCCTGGGTTAATAGTCTTTGAAAATATGTTAGAGGGCCAGAAATTCTGGTTTTTCTGGCCTCTGAAACCACAAAAAATTCAAACTATTAGTGCACTCTGAAGTTGACCTTGTTGTCACAGAGAAAAGAGTGACGCCGCTTTCCAAGTGGGATACAGATGGGAGCTATTTTTTTACATAGTTATCTACATAGATTATACCGATTCATTTTGTTTGCAATAAAACTGAAATACTACTAATAATTACTTTTATCACAACTCTGATCTTCTTTGGCTCATAGCTTAGTGAATATATAGATTTATTTCAAAAATCAATATTTAATAAAGTTATCAGTGTCTGGGTCCTGAATTGAAGCCTCCCCTTCCAAACATACACACACACACACACACACTCATACACTCTCCCACCTTCTCTTTTGAGAAGCTGAAGATATTGCTGCTTTCTGCTGGCCAGTCACAGCTTTCCATTTTAAAAAGCAGTGCCTCCCTAGGGTAGCTAGATCCCCAAGTGCTCAGTGTTTTATTGTTCTAAACCATTTAAGCTACTTCTATATTCTTGCAGCAAGGTCAGCAAGGTGTCTTGCTTTGGCACAAAAGTATCACGGTGGCTCATTGGCATCATGCACTGCCGTACACAGTACATCGTTTCTGTTGGGCCTCCTGTCCTCCATGTGGGTCACAAAGCAAAGATCAGAAATACCACCCATTCGAGAGCCAGTGCTATTCTTCCACCATCAGTTTCTATTTCCAACTTACACCAGGAATTAAAAACAAAAAAATCCCAACTCACTTCAAGAAGAAATGTGTAAGGAAACAGGATAAACCACCACATTAGATAGTATTTAACAATCTGCTCCATGAAGCCACTGTGCTGTGCTGGCAGTGCCTTGCTTCTCATAAACACTGCAGGCAAAGGCACCGAAGGCGTATCGCACAGCAGAGGCGACTGTGAAGTGCCGTCAAGTTCCCAGCGAGGATGCAGAATCCCCAAATCACTCAACAGTTTTCCAAAATCATCATAGATTCCCAAGTTATACCTATGCCATTTATCACACAGCTGGCACTCCAGGCAAATGGCAACAATGATGAAAATAACGTTAGTAATGATAATGATGATAACAAATGTGTTTTTGTGCACCTTACTATACACTCTATACAGAACTAAGCATCAGATAGAAAGTTGAGAAAAATAAGTCATTTATATTTACAAATATTTATATTTATCACTTCCATTCTCTTGTTCTTTCCTGAAGATCTGAGTTTCAATCAGGTGTCCTAGCCCATAATGATGATAAACTTCCTTTATGATTTCTTACCATGTACATCCACTAATGGTAGATCCCATTATTTCTCTTTTATCTGAAAATGGCTTTATTTTCACCATCATTCTTGAAGGATATTTTCACTGGAAACAGAATTCTAGCTGGACACAGTTTACTTTCTTCCAGTACTGGTCTTTGGCCTGCATAGTTTCTGATGAGAAATCAGTCACCATTTGGATCACTGATTCCTCTCTTTTTTATGTAATGCCGTTTCTCTCCAGTTGCTTTAATACATTTTTCTTTAGTCTTCATTAGTTGAGTTTGATATCCCTGAGTGTGATTTTCTTAGTTATATTTCTTTGCTGAGCTTCTTGAATCTATAAATTTATGGCAATTATTTCTTCAAATAAACTTTAAGCCCCATTGTCCCACCTGTCCATATGTTAGATAATTGACTTATGTTAGACAATATGTAGAGAAGGCAATGGCACCCCACTCCAGTGCTCTTGCCTGGAAAATCCCATGGGAGGAGGAGCCTGGGAGGCTGCAGTCTATGGGGTCGCTAAGAGTCGGACATGACTGAGCGACTTCACTTTCAATTTTCACTTTCATGCATTGGAGAAGGAAATGGCAACCCATTCCAGTGCTCTTGCCTGGAGAATCCCAGGGATAGGGAGCCTGGTGGGCTACCGTCTATGGGGTTGCACAGAGTTGGACACGACTGAAGCAATTTAGCAGCAGCAGCTGCAGCAGCAGCAGACAATGTGTAATTGTCCCACAGATCCCTGAGATTTTGTCAATTTTTTCTCAATATTTTATCTATATTGTTCATATCAGATAATTATTGATTCTCTATTTTCATGTTCACTGCCTCTGTCTTTTGTCACTTCCATTCTGCTGTTAAATACATTCAATGAACATTTTAATTCCAGGTATTCTATTGAAAGTTCTAAAATTTGATTTTCTTACAGTTTATCTTTCTCTGATTAAATATATTACCTTTTCATTCATTATAAACATTTTGCCTTGAATCATTGGGCATAGTTGTAAAATCTGTTTTAAAATTCTTATCTGCTAATTTTACCATCTCTGCTGTTGTTTTTTCTTGGGAATGAGTCATACTGTTTTCTGATTGTAAGTTGTATAATGTAAGCATGTACCCTGGACATCATAGAACCAATGTTATAAAGCATCTGGATTCTGCTATATTCATGTAAAGTGTATAGTGTCATTTTCTCCTAGCAGAGTTTAAATGGCCTCCCATCACCAATCTTGTCTCTTAGGCTGCATCTAAAATATTGATTCAGTTACTTTGTTCTTGGCCTATGTTAAATCTATTCTGCATATGCAAGTTTTAGGGATGAGGCAGATTTTTGAGTGGAGTTTATACATGCTATTTAGAACTCCCCCTCTCTGGACACTGGCTTTCTGGGATCCTCCCTCTTATTTCCCAGTGGCTATCATTGCCCACAGTTTGTCTTCTGGGGGCCAGAAAGACATATGTTTTGTACTAGAGTTTTAGTCATTCCATGTAGCACCAACTGTGGCCTGGCTCAGTTTAAAGGTTGTAAAAGCAGATAACTCACTCTGTGCTTTTTCCTTCTTCCAAATGTCAACTCTCCTCTAAAATACTCCTGTTCTTGTTCACATCACAGGGTATTTAAGTAATTGTTGTTTACATCTTAACCAGAGTCATACTTGTTTACTGCAAGAGGGTTGGCTGATAGAACTTCCTGATCCATACTGTTCCACGAGGCTGTTTTGTTAGAGTGGACAGTTTCTGAGGGCCAGTTGTTTGACATGAAGGTTTATTTGACTCTTAAATACACTGTACTGCATATATTAAAAGATTGGGTGGAGGTATAGGAAGCATAAGGGCATAACCGTAGAATAGCGCCATGGTAGCTGTTGATACTCTTATAGTTAATTAATTCAACTAGAAGCTATTGAGCGCCTACAATCAGTGCTTCAGTCTGTTAGACACTAGACAAACAGTTGTGAACAAAATGAACACAATTCTACCATTATGGACGGAGAAGGCAATGGCACCCCACTCCAGTACTCTTGCCTGGAAAATCCCATGGATGGAGGAGCCTGGTAGGCTGCAGTCCATGGGGTCGCTATGAGTCGGACATGACTGAGCGACTTCATTTTCACTTTTTACTTTCATGCATTGGAGAAGGAAATGGCAACCCACTCCAGTGTTCTTGCCTGGAGAATCCCAGGGACGGAGGAGCCTGGTAGGCTGCCATCTATGGGGTCGCACAGAGTCAGACGTGACTGAAGCAACTTAGCAGCAGCAGCAGCTATTCTTATGGAGCTTGCATTCTAGCAAGGGTAGAAGCATCAACCTAAAAATTACCAAGATATTATCGTACAAAAAAATGTAACGAGTCCTAAAGTAAAAATGTAAACTGTCATTCAGTATATCTTGAGGTTGATTAGGAAAAGACTTTGGGACCATGCTGTAGAATTAATGAAAATTTACTGTGCAAAGATTTTTAATAGGAGCATGTTAGAAAGAAGAAAGATCAGGTACAAAGGGATTGGTTTAGGAGAAAGCCTGGAGTGCTTGAAGACTGGAAAATAATCAGGCTAAAATTGCTGTAGCAAAGACACAGGATGTGAATGGAATTGTCAAAACCAATCATGCAAGACCCACAGTAAGGCTACTGTTGTCTATATTATGAACAATGGGAAACATGAAAGATTTCACCAAGAAAGCAATATTGTTAGGCTTGGTTTTGTTTTTCTTTCCCTGAAAGAACACTCTGGCTATAGTGGAAAATGCACCAGAATTTGTGTCTGTATACAGAGTAAGTGTTATTTAGTGACCCCACAGAAAACATATCGGTGTCTTAAAGCAGGGTGGTGGAAGAAAGCCAAAAGGAAAGAGAGGGACACAAAATAATTTTAGTAGTTCAAATCTTCCAGATGGCTTATATCTGTAGGGTGAAAGAAAATCAAGAACCAAGAAAGTACTAGACTTCTCCTTCCTGTAATTGGATATATGTTTGTGTCATTCACTGAAACATAGCTAGATTTGGGGAAAAGAAGATAAATTTAGTCTTGAACATGAGTTTGAGATACCTTCAGGATATCTGATAGAAGATGCCACATCAGCAAGCAGATATATGGGTTCAAAGCCTACAGGTTAAAATTTGGAAGCCAGTTTCACATAAATAAGAACTGAAATCATGAAAATGAATGAGATTATTTAGGAAGATAGTTTAGAAGGTAGAGAAATGGAGGCCACGTTGTGGGCAAATGTTTGCAACTTAAGCCAGGCAGTCACAGGGAGGCCTATGGAGCAAAGGAAGGAGACAGAAGGAAGGTTGGTGTGTGACATCATGGAAAAGCAAATAAATAAATAAAAGAAAAGAGGACCTGTTAATAGAACCAAGTATTTATGAGATAGGAGGTTAAGGACTAAAACATTCTCATTGAATTTAATATCATATAAGTCAATGGTCACCTAGGCAAAAATATTTTCTACAAAGAGAGACAAGGGTGGGAACCAGATTAGAGTGAGCTAAGAATTGAATGAAGTTGACAGTATATGAAAGGTGAAGGTTAACAATACTTTAGAGGATTAGGAATGAGAGACAAAAAATAATGTCTGAAAAGTTAAGTGCCATTTGACAGATGCTATAATATCCTTTAGATATATATATATATATATATATATATATAACAGTTTTATAATATATAAAAATAATTACTTTTTTTTATTATTATTAAAGACAGGGGACACTTCAGTGTTTCAATGGTGATGGGAAAGAGTAGAGTGGGCAGAGATGAAGATGAAAGAAAGAGCAACATCATATGGGAATGGGAATACAGCCACAAGTGGAGCTGGGTTTTATACAAGAGGAAGGCTATGGGATATTCCTGGTAGTCCAGTGGCTAAGAGACTCCAGGCTCCCAATGTAGGGGGCCCAGGTTTGATCCCTGGTCAGGGAACAAGATCCCATAGGCCACATTTAAGCGTTCATGTGCCACAACAAAGATTGAAGATCCACATGTCCTGGTGCAGCCAAATAAATAAAAATAAATATTCAAAAAGAGGAAGGCTCCTTTAAAGCTATGACTGGAGGAAAACAGAAATTGAAGGCAGAATCACTGCAAGTTTACAGGTGTGTACAGGGTAGCTAGCAAAACGTAAGGGATATATCACCTGTGTTATCTTCATTTCATTGTGAAGTAAGAAGCAAATTCATTCGTTGAGACTGAAGGGAAGAGGAGGTAAAACTAGGTTTGGAAGGAGTCAAAATGGTTTAAAATATGAGTATAGAGAACAGGAAATGTTTAAAATGTAGTAGAATTGCTGTAAGTAAAGAAGGCCAGTTTAGAATTTCAGACCACAAATGTATAGTGGACCCAATGTATCTGTTGAATGATTTTCCTGCAGGAATGTGCAATCGCTAGTGTAGACAGCAGGTAACCTGGATGTTGGTATCACCTATTTCCCAGATGGTTTAATCTGAAGTCTGCCCAACTAGGTAAACCCATACATACCATGCCTTTCCCATATTTTTATCATTATCTACAAGAAAGAGAGCTAATGCTAACTGTATAGGGCTTCCCTGGTGGCTCAGACAGTAAGGAATCTGCCTGCAATGCAGGAGATCCAAGTCTGATCCCTGGATCAATCAGGTAGATCCCCTGGAGAAGGAAATAGCAACCCACTCCAGTATTCTTGCCTGGGAAATTTCATGGACAGAGGAGCCTGGTGGGCTACAGTCCATGGGATTACAAAGATTTGGACACAAGACTGAGAATGTAGTATCTTACATTCATTCAGGAATCTTCAAACTTTTCTCTCTAGAGCCTGCACTAGAGTTTTAGGAAATATATGTACCCTCTTCCATAGTGTTCAGTGCATATCTACATATTTTCCATCATAAGACTATGGGGTTGCATAGGGTATAATTTCAGTGTATTATGTGTTCTGGATGTACTTTAAATATGTGCTATTTGTCACAACTTTGGAGCTGAAAATATACCTCAATATTCAGATATAGCTGTTTTCATTCTGCTTTGCTTTACTGTACTTTAAAGATATTGTTGTGCTTCCCTCATAGCTCATTTATAAATTAAATGTCTGGGGCAACCTTGTGTTGTGTAAGCCTATCAGTGCCATTTTTCTTCTCTGTCACATTTGGGTTATTCTTGCAATATTTCTATGTTTTTCATTATTATTATATTTGTTATGGTGAACTGTTATCAGGGATCTCTGATGTTACTATCTTATTTGTTTGGGGACACCATGAACTGCACCTATATAAAACAGCAAACAATACATATGTGTTCTGTATGTTTCTGCTCCATGAACAAGTCGTTCCACCATCCCTCTCCCTTTCTTCAGGCCTCCCTATTCCTTGAGACAGAATTATATTGAAATTAGACCAATTAACAACCTACAGTGACCTCTAAGGGTTCAAGTGAACGGAAGAGTCACATGTCTCTTCCTTTAAATCAAAAGCTAGAAATTATTA